>NW_017804287.1:1501602-1658696 GCF_001625305.1 Branchiostoma belcheri | reverse complement strand
TCCGAGGCTATTTTGTTTTAAATGACAGTTACATTGTTTTTTTGGGCCAAAAACGACAGAAACGGCTATTTTTCTGTCATTTTTTGTTAAATAATCGCCACAGTTAAAAAATTTCGACTTATATGCAAAATAGCCTCGGACAATTTTGATAAAAAAGTGATAATACGTAAACATGGATTACTCTAAAGATGAATTATGTTGTTTTCAGCTGGGCGTAAAGCCGTTTAAGTCATACTCCGTGAATAAAATGCGTAACAACGCGGGTTTACAGGGGAAACATACAAATGACCGCCGGTAACCCCGAATTCGAACACACGTTCTATTCGAATGACGTCATATCGAACATGGTGGAACATGATTCGGGTTCGAAACATGTTTGTGGCAATCGTGCAGACACACGGCGGAACTCGAACATGAATATCAGCCTAGGCCGCCTTAACCCAACCGAGACAGGGAAAGTAAGTGAAAGTCAAGAAAAACGTGTTGTCAATCATGTGTTTGAATACCTTTTTTTAAAGACTGATAAAGGCTTTGATATAAAATTGATATATGGAATTTCTTGTAAACTACAAGGTAAATTAAGGTAAAAACAGGAGCAACAGGAAAGATATCCTGAAGTTATTTTCCATCATACAAACAACGCCGGCTAAAACAATTAAATTTGTTTTGCCCGCGCAGTTAAGGAAAGTCTAATCGTAACGGAAGAGTCACAATGACCTTATTTCGTTAAAGTTAATGTAAAAGTAATTTAAAACTAGAAAGGCCTGCATTTAATTTGCTCGGGAGCAAATACAGCAAATGGCTACACCACTTTCCTTTGTACAAAAAAATTGACCTTTCTCCCTTCCGCCCAAATGGACTGTTTCTAAATCACCCCTATCCAAAAGTGAAGTGTACTAATAGTCTATTCCCCAATGCAACATTAGATTTTTCCAACGCCTTCTGCTGTCGGAACATGTAGAAACAGTGTTCTACTTAGAACTGTACATAAACGTAACGTAAATAAAAGCATTTTAAAGGGCTCAAACTAATAGACCGTTCCAGATCTAAAGCATCGAATCCCCTGTTCTCTTTCGAACACCTCCGTCAAACTCAGCGCGAGAAATCTAACGGGAGGGGTCCTAATTCCGACCTATGTTCCATGTAAACGCACACACCTTTGGTAATAATTTATCTGACCAAAAACCGGCGCAACATGAGCTATAATATTGACAGATAAAGATCACAACGATTGAAGCTGCACAGCTGTGTATTTTACTTCAGTGTATCGCCTTGCACCCAGGCGTAACGGTTCACGAAACTTACGGCAGTTTTTTTGTCATTTTGCCGGTGGAACGTTCTATTGCAATAGGGGTTCCCTAATTCCGACCTAAAATCAAACACAGGTCGATTTGAGAAGAGAGTTTAGAAATTACAATACACAAACTATGAATAAAACAATCTACACTTGTTTTGTTCAGACAAACTTACCAGGTCTGCTTTCAGCAGTGAAATTGACAGAAAACCCAGTGTGTGACACGGAACTGTCGCTTATAAAGACCACGAAGGCGTTCCTCCCTGTTGTGAAGGTTGTTGTACCGGAGGTACCACATAGCCTGGCCAGAAGTGGAGCTCTTGTATCGGAGCCGTCGTATATGGCTAGGTAGTCCCAGGGACAGCCACTTTCGCCCTCAAGATGAAACTCGCTAAACCTATGGAAACATTAAACTTGAAAGGAGGCATTTTTTGGGTGTTTATTACCAACAATCATGGCATTGCGGAGTGTCAGCTGATTTGTTTGAAATGCACAGCCTTATATAGCTTATTCAGTTTCTGTCTAAAAGAATAAAAGAAGCCCCCCAAAAGCAAATATAATGTCTTACCGGAAGGCGATAACTTCACTAATATTGACAAATATCTGCCAAGAACAATAAGCGTTGTTTGGGTAGTTCCCTGGGTAGCCCGGTGACGTAAAGCTGCCAAAGTTTGCATTCAGTACAGTAGGGTTGCCACAGAACACACCCGGTGGCGTAGTCCCAACTCCAAATGTTGTTTCTGCCCATGCAAGAACATATTAAGTAGTCTATATGAACAGCATGCAGTGCATTGCCTTTCAAAGTATGGTCAATTTTCGTTGACATGAAAATTATCTTTTAAATTAATATCAATAAGTAAAATTCAATGAAAATGTCACTTGATCACACTTGATGTATATATATGTATGTTTATGGAAAAATACTTACTTGTCACATACGCCGGAGTAGTAGTAGCTGAAATATGGAGTAAAGTGAGTAAATTCAGGGACGAAAGGTTTCCCTGGTTAAGTAAACTTTGTCTTATGTTAGGATCTGGGTTATCAAAGTGGTCAAGTATCACCTTCAAGTATCACCTTCAAGCCAGAATGAATACATGGGCAGTTGTCAGACAACACTTACGCAGTACCTTACGAAACAAAAAGATTGTGTACTGCAATTTTTAAGTTTAATATGCATTATTGCAATATAAAATGTACATTTTCATTTCATTCATTGGGAATGCAACAGTGCCTGACAGGTGGTAGCCAGGCAGCAACAAGGCTGGTAGCAGCTACCACCGATATAACATAATACAAACCATAACAACATAGACAAGACGTACGGCGTATGATTTGAACAAAACAATATTACTAAGAAAGTAACGTACGAAGTGGGCCAGTGTGCGCAGTAAAGTTGGCGAAAAATCCCGAATCAGTCACCGACTCGTCGCTGTGGAAGACCACGAAGGCAGAACTTCCTGTTGTGATGACGGGACCAACTGACGAACCACAGAGAGTTGCGATCACCGGAGAGGAGATGTTTGGTCCATCAAGAATTCGCAGTCTGTCCCATATACACGTCATACCGCCATGCTCCAAGGAAAATTGGTCAAATCTGGGGAAGTGAGGGTAAAGGCATACATTTTTGATATGCATTGCAAGCCCTAGCATTAAAAACAAGGAATTTGAGTGTTGTATGTATCTATTCATTCATTAATTAGTTACATTATATACACAAAAAAGTAGGGGCACTTAGCAGGAATGCTGCATAATCTTATTAAGACACTTGAATTTTGATAAACAGGAATTTGAATGCCCAACTCAATGACAGTCAACAACGATCACTTTTAAACTAAGACCAAATGTCTCACCGTATAAGCACCATGTTTCCCGGACTAACATTGATCTGCCAGGTACAGTTGGTAGAGAGAGGATAATTCCCTGGCCAGCCCGGGGAGGCAAAGCTGCCTGAATCACTGTTGAAAACAGTCAGATTCTCACACGAGCTCACGTTTAGTGGTGTCGTGACCATGGTTGCCCGAGTTGTAGGAACTGCAAGGTTGGATGTATGATTGTTGATAAGCTAATGATCGTTGAATACAACATTCTTAAACTATTCTTATAAAAAGGGTAGTATTATTCAAGAAAATGCAACACTGCAAATAAAAATATTCAGCAACTATGAAATAATAAAAAAATCTGAAATGGTACTCTTTCTCCAATAAATGATCGTAAGAGATTGTCAAGGACAATAAAACAGACGATTCCATAAGGTACAACTACAAAAATTTAATATATGCTAACTTTTTGTAAATAACCTAATTGCAGTCTCTCTAAAATTTTTATCAGCTAAAAGTTGAGCAATACATTAACAATTCTATGAGTATTACATGTGCATGTTGGAACAGGGTTGCTCCAAGTTCCGTTCGCTTGGCAGGTTGTAGTAGCAGCGCCGGTCAGTACGTATCCCGTCTCACAGGTGAACGTGACCAGGTTAGGGTAAGAGTGTGGTCCTGAGGGGGTCAGTGATCCAAACGCTGGGGCCGTCAGAGTCGGGCATTGGACGGCTGTAATGGAAAGTACAAAATTAAAAGTTTGTAACGGTTTACGGTTTAGCATGAGCTTCCTTTGAAAGTGTAGAACCTTTTTGTACACTTTACAACAGGGTCAGTCAAGAAGGAATGTGTAACTAAATAATAGGTACCTTTGATGAAGTCCAACTAAAAATAAAAAAAAATGATATAGGGAGTCTTATTTATGCAAGTCTTAATTCATTACATTTATGGAAGTCTTAATTTGTATATTCCATGAGGGAATTTTATGCTAATTGTTCTAAATGACAAGAGTTTCCCCAAATGGTTTGCATACTTCTCATATATGTAACATGGTTCTGGGAGAACATCAAAGGACATATATTTGATTTGCATTATTAATGACAAACATGGAATTATGTCTTAATGTTGAATAGTGCAATACCCATACTACTAACACTTGTATGTTATATGCAAAATATCATACATCATAAATTATGAAAATTCTATTCTTGCATCAACCTGTTTAGTAATTCACATTTTTTATTTATTTATTCATTGATAAACATCCCTTTTTGACAAAGTCTTACCGTCACAGTCCAGGCTGGAACCTCTCCATCCACCGTCGACACACATCTTTGTTTCCGCCCCTCCCACTTTGCGGTACCCGTGGTCACATTGGTAGCTGCAGGTTGTCCCAGCTGTGAACGGTGCCGAGCAGCCGCTGCCCCAAATAACCTCGGCATTCCTGACCACGGGTGGACCACTACAGGGTCTGCCTGTAGAAGAAGTGTCGAGCTCAGTTATCAACTATATATTATGTATAGCCTCCATCGGTCGATATTGACTATAGTAAAATCCTACATACAATAAACTAAGCAATAACGAAACTCGAAAAAGAAAAACTTCTGATCAATAACTTTGCACATCAGGCATTAAAAACGGTCGTTATTCAAATGATTGTAACTTTTCTAGCAATGAATCTGTCATCTTTAGAGAAGTTTGTTTAAGATTTAGAACAACTAGACGCATAAAATACTGTAATATTATTAAACTAGAGTCCCACGATCTCATACCTTCGCCAAATGATGTTAATCTTTATGACTGACAAAGCTGATCATGATTCCTCCTGATTATGCAAATAGCATCCTCATTTGCATAAATTATATCAGTTGATCATATTCTCCATCAAAAGACAGTTTTATCTTAATAAAGAAAGCCATTCTATCATTTCCTCATAAATTATGCAAATGAGGTCCTTATTTGAATAAGTTATGTTTAATGATGTTCAGCTTCACTTAACTTTTAAATACCCCAAGTATAAAGTTCCAGGCAGTAACCATTATGGAATTATAACATTTTCTCAATAATTATGGAAATTAAGTGTTAAATTACATAATCAATATCTGCCTGTGTTTCTCTCATTCTCAATTTCACATGTCACAAGCTTGAATAGTCCTATAATGTAATGCAGCTGATTTATAGAATTTCCTCATTAATTATGCAAATTACATCCAGATTTGCATAATTGTCACATAATTATGTCAAGCGTCACATAAGCTACCTACATACCAAAAATCATAAAGATCCGTCCACCGGTTCTTGAATTATCCTCTTTTGAATAATTTCAAAGAAATGTCCCTGTAGTTCCTGAGCAAGCCGCTAGGGGGCCCAAACTTGCGTCACTTCTTCCCAAGCACAAGGCCTACCCACCATTAAAATTTCGTCACCCCAGCTTGTCCAGATCACGAGATATCAAAACCGGAAGTTCAGCTGCAGTAACATTAGAAGCCGCTAGGGGGCCCAAAATCTAATCATTTCGAGGTCTCATCAAGACCTACCCACCTACCAAATATGAAGTCAATCCATTTAAGCCTTCTCAAGTTATCGTGTTTACAGACACACACACACATACACGAACGCCTCTGAAAACATAACCTTCTTGGCGAAGGTAATAAGTAAGTGCAAGTTGATTGGTTACGTACATGAACACTTCAGTCCTTTCCCGCCGATCCAGTAACGGCCGTGTCTACACGTCCTGACAGTGGCTCCACGCTGCCTCACACATCCGGGGACACAGGTATAGCGGCACTGGTCTCCACATTTGAAGGGACGACTGCAGCCGCTGCGGACGGTGTTACGGAGCACTAGAGGCCTACATCCGCCTGGATAATCACATAAGAAGGTATCCGTTATGTTTTACACTAATGTCGACTTAAAAACACTCCTTAAGTCAGTGATCCCCAGTTGCATTCCTAGACACCATACATAGTTAAGGTATTTGACAAACTGGATGAATCTACAATCATATATATTATATATATTTAACATACAGACTTAAGTTATATTATCCTATAATTGCATTTATTCACCCTACAATTGCATTTATATAAACGTTTTATGTAAAACAAAAAGACAAATTAATGATGAAGTTAGACAAGATATACCTACATAGCTCAATTTTCCCTTAACTAAGACATTTGGATTCTATACTAACGAACATTAGACAATGACCTAAACAAATCGGATTATCGTATATTGGCTCCACAATTGATATAGAAATCTGATGATGCATTTAATACATTTACTGTGATATACATAATATAACTTTTGCTCTTCAGACGCCACTATCAACCGTTCAAACTATATACTACGTTTACTGACACAAAATAAGGAAGAATTCGGATAAAAAGTCGTAATATGATATATAAAACGCAAGTGGAGGAGTGTTTACATAAAGAGATACTTACGTTTTTTAAATTCCTTAGGGCATTTCCCCTTTAAATTTCCTTCTATGCTCGCGATCGCCAAATGGACCAGGAAGACAATGGCTGAAATCCAGACGTGTGACCTAAAGCAAATAGAAATTCAAATCGACAGCTAGGTGTTACATTGAAAATTACAATTTAACATAATTAATGGCATTGTGTCATACATGTTATATAGTACTTTTTTCTTAATTCTTCACAGAATATAAAAGAAAGCTCAAGTTAGCAAAATAGATTAAACGACACAAGTGTTGCCGAGAGCTCAGTATTAAGGAAAGTTTGTCCACTTGTCTTTTTCTTTATGCGACTAGTTGATATTATGATGACCTACCTTCATATAATTTAGAATGTTTTGTTTGCCGTCGGAAAACCACATTGGAAGCCTAAAGACGAGAACTATGGCCTTTGAACCGTACATAAATTTTGTGTCTGTGACATTTTTTTTGGTTCAATGACTTGGATGTAAACAATGCACTAAACAGATTCAATGTTTACATCTAAGCTTACTAACCTGTTTACATTCAAGGTTACTTACCTGTATACTGTAGACTGTAATTTTTGGTTCTTCTTAATAAAATTACTGCTATCTATGTATATAGACCGATCCTAAAATGCGAGTGTACTTATCAACAATTTTATCCACTTGCATATGGTGTGTACCCCAGATGGTTTTACCTCAGGCAAAATACTATCAGAGGTGTCGCTTTAGTCGCTACCCAAGGTCGCTACCTGTCTGACTAGTTAGTAATCCATACCTGCACAGTAAAATGTAAAACTGTCGCACAAGAACTTTCGTTTACGTACCTTTCTGAGAATACTGTCAGTTTAATGCACACCTGTCTTTAAATGCTGCTACGTTGCCCTTTACTTGCGACTGATATAAAGTTATCCATGTTTACTCATTATCAGGTCAGGGGTTCCCGGTCCCAAGCCCTCTCGATTCCTCCAGTCCGCTTTATCCATCATGGCGCCCGCAAGGTACTACTCCTTGTATATGTACGTCTTGCGAGGACGCCCAGGTCTAGCATGGCCTTGTTTTAGGTTACCACAGGACCAGTTCGATAGCTAACTCGTTCTTATTTCTGTACACATGTCCTGCAAATCTTGACCTCCGCTGTCTAATAAGTTCTGACACTGCTGGGATGCTACCGTAGAGCTCCTCCGTGTTTAAAGAAGCCTGATAGTATACTATTATATACTACGTGATGGTAGGCTCACAACGTACGCTGCCCTCCTGTATTATACAGGATTTAGCCATCTACAGATCGACGGTATGTTTTGTAGTACACGTATATGGACTGTCAAAAGTGAAAATATGTCTTATATTGCTACAAACGGTGGTTGTTTCCTTCTACTATACTTTTCAGTGGCATTAGTTTTAAATCTATAAACTATTAATGCTTATTTTATGGCATGATGCCACATAACGTGGCAGTACGTACCTCATGTTGGAGTGTGGATAAAGCGCCGGCGTCCTTGCCGAAGGTCCCACGCCCAGTGTGAGATCCAGTGACAATAGAGACGCCAGAAATGCCAGAGTTCACGGTACACCGGTACCATTTGTCCCTGAATAAATTCCGCTTCATGGGCATGGCCGGTTTTAGGTAATACAAGCTGGTATATGTATGAGAATATGTGTCTCTTATGTTTAAGATATGTTTTTTTTTCGTACCATGTGTGCAAATACAAGTTTGTATTGGAACTCGTAGTGGCGTATTCAAACACATCTTCCCCTTGTAGCCCAAAGTAAGTCATGAAGGCCAGCTAGTGCCAACAAAGCATTCACCAGAACGTACAGCCATAAGCCCTAACATGTAGATAGATTGCCTATAAGCAGAGTACACAAATCGTTAGGGACAGAATTACACTTCAAATATGTATGTAATGCCACAAACAAGCATTTCCCCCTCTTCTTATATATGGAATCTCCCATGTCTTTCTTTTGTAGACTACATGTAGGCCCAAATGTACAATGGGGCGCGTCAGGGACTTGAGCCTCGCATTATGATACGGATAAAGCGATATGGGAACGATTTTGCTGTCTCTGATCTGAGCGTTTAGAGTGCAGACGGCGTTATCTGTAATACCACGGACCTATTAGTATTTTTATAAATATTTTTTTTGTAATATGTGATTTTTCATGTTTATATTTATAATCATAAATATAATATTTGAAGTAAAACTTTAAGATATCTGCGCCGATGCTATGAAGTGATCATTGATTTGTTACGTTTGTCGTTGGAAAACCAGTTTGACAGCCTATTGCTAAATAAAGACGAGAACTATGACCTATGATCTTTTACGGTTCATTGACTCGGATGTAAACATTGCACAAACCAGATTGCTAGCCAAACTAGTTTCATCGATAATATCATCAACGTTCAAGAAACAATCCAAACAATTCAGGTGCCATCTAGGCACAATTGATACTGATGGTGCTGCAAGTTCAGAAAAAAATTGGTAATTTTTAATTTCTAAAAACTTGCTTCTCTTTGTTTCTGCCCATGACCTTTGACACGGAGACGTGATGCGGCATTTTTAGCGATACGCGGTGCCCTTTTTATTTTTCTTTTCGCCCACCACCACCACTTTCTCCACTATTGTTAATTAGTTTCAATTAGCGAGCTGTTTTATAAGATGCTGAACCATATAGTTTCCCCATTCCCATCTTTCCATACAATATATATATATTAGGGGCACGTTGAACATATATATCATCACCGCAATTAATTATACCTATCAAACTTGTGACACTTAATCTTGAGAGCCTGTAACCTGTTCGCCAGAGGGCGCACCTCCTGGGACTCTCCTATTCCGCCATCTTGGGTATTCTATGATTGAAGTTTATTCCCTGCATTTCCAGCAGGGATTTCGTAAATCAATGTATGCTGACCTGTTTTCTTAACATCAGTGGTGTTACTTATGGCATCCTATTCTTGACTTGTTCTCGATTGAGATCAAAAGAGAGAGATACTTTGCAGACATCGTTGCGGCTAGTCAAATAATTATATGTACCAGGCTCCATAGTGTAGATATTATTAACGATTGGATTCTTTCCCTGTACAGTGTAATGATCATTACGCGTTGACGAAACATATACATGTATATAGCGAAATGCTACTTAAAGATTGGACATCGTACCATTAATACTTTATTTTCTCTTCTTCTGAGGCATTTAAATTATTACGCCGAAACGTTGAGTTATGCTTGGTATCGCACCAAGACGAAGTCTCATGCTTCAAACCACAAAATGTTCTGTCTTCCTTTTGAGCAGTGTCCTAAATATGTCAAAATGTCTATCATACTGACGTAAAGCATTGCACCATGACAGGTTTCCGCATTAACCAGTGAATGTTACACCGCAACCCTCAGGCAGTTGGTAGGATTCATGATGGTGTGTCAGAGTTACTGATAGAACGTAGGTCATTCAGACTACCAAAAATCGCTGACACAGCAGACGCAGACCGCCACAGTCAATTTGCCCGCCAGCTTTAGTTTATTAACATGATAATTCGCACGTCTGTTACAATTTTTGCAATAGACCTAGTAAAGGTTTTGTAGTCATTGGGCCTGCGCCTAGCCAATGAAAGTGTTTAGACGAGACACGCGCGCTGTTAGTTTATATGTATACAAAATACAATGCAATGCAATGCAATAAATTTGTTGTAAGGATATTTCTATGTTCGATAATAAGACTCATTGTAATAGGAAAAGTGATAATGCTGCAGTAATAAATCACGTGCACTTGCGAATGGGTACAACAAAGGACTTGTAATGACCATTGGGTCTACATCCTTTACATCGTTAAGATTTTTTATAGCTCGTCAAGATAAAATGATACATTTTCACACACGGGGACAATTGTTCTGAATATTTTTGAACTCATTCAGAATTTTATCAGCTATACCCCCCCCCCACACACACACACACGTATGTAGGGCATTTTCAGAATACATGAGTGCATGTGAAATCCATAGCGCATTGTGAAAAGGTTAGAATTTGAAATGGTCAGACAAGTCGGTCAGCAAGATTTAGGTATCCTTGAAGTTATGTATGTTTCAGACTGCCATTTTTACATATAAAATATGTTTAACCTACTGCACTATACGAAATGGATAACAGAAAATCAAAATAAATGACAATAGGTCTAAAACAAGGTCAATAATTGTATGCTAAAATCAATTTTGATGGCAGTGAATGCATTACTGCGTGCTGTAAAATTATAAAGTTGATTCTAGCTTCTTT
Organism: Branchiostoma belcheri; assembly: GCF_001625305.1. NCBI lineage: Eukaryota > Metazoa > Chordata > Leptocardii > Amphioxiformes > Branchiostomatidae > Branchiostoma > Branchiostoma belcheri. The sequence continues at coordinate 1,647,879 of NW_017804287.1, read as the reverse complement.
GCCATATGTCTAAAATCGGTCTGCTACATTGCAGGTCCATCTAGCGGTGATAAATTGCACTACAACAGTTTGGTTTGAATTTAGTGAAAAAGGCAATGATAAATGTACATCCGGCTGGTGTGCTTTACTATCTTTTCCACAGCAATGCTTCCACGAGGAAAGTTAGGCCTTGAAAAGGAAGTCTTTCTTTGATGTTCTCTGGCGTAAATTCAAAGCGTTTCCTTTTTAAATGGGCTTTTGTTGAAGACTACAGAGGAGAGTCACACATGGCTAGCATAAAGGTCACACCGGTATTCACGATGCCTATTTAATACATCTACGCCTGTCACCATTGGCTTTAATGTAGGATTTACACAGGGCACATTTAATGCACTTTAACATATCAGCGTCGAACTGAAATACAAGAGAGTACACAACGGGGGAGTAGGTTTTAATCTTACACCTGATTTGAGGATTTGTTTGGTTGCCGGCGCGCGAGTCTGCGATATCCCCCGAGGGAATCCTGCTCGATCCCGTCAGCGGATGACGAATGCTTCCCCCGGCATCACCAACGCTATCGGGCGTCCATCACCTAACGGTCGATGGTAACGAGTGTCCGCGCGTACGTTAAAAAAGCTCTAACTCCCAGACTGAATGGCATCAAAGGGTACTGCTCTTCGATAAGGGAAGATTGGGTCGCTTCTTGTTTCACATTCAACTGTGTGCGGCTGAACGAGTTCGTTGGAAGCGGCACTCCCGTTGACAGTAAAGACCGGTCACGGTATCTGGCCTCCCGCGGTGTCTAGTAGTACCGTGTGCAGAGAGTTTGCCCACTGGGAGTGCAGTAACAGCCTCCGGGTTTCCCGTCAGAGCAACTCCCGGTAAAACGCAGGCCGTCACAACACTCGTTGTACATAGCACGAGCCGCGGCTATATAAAACGCCGTGTTCACTTCATCTCCTACAGACGAGGTAAGTTCTCTTCAGCTGCAGATTCTGTGATATGCTGCAAGTATCGGTTGCTCCTTTGAGGCTCATGGTGAGTGGGTACTTCATTCGCCTTCTTAACCTGCTTTGTGGTCATACGATTCATAAATTTTTGTTTAGCTTAAGTGAAGGCAAGCAGTACAAAAAATGCAGTGTACAATCTGACGTAAGAGCTGTAAGTCAAAGCTTTTTCCAGGTTTCTTGTTACGATATTAGTGTTTTAATGGGAAGAAATTGTCGTGAACGTTGTGTATTTGGTAGCTTGTAGAGATCTTATTTTGCAAACGTCACTACTTTTAATACCTGCCTTGCTGTAAGGCATAGATTTTTGTAGGAAGTCATCCATGTTCTTGTTACCATGTTACTATTTTTTAGAGGTTAGGAATCGATGTAAACATTGTGTGTGTGGTAGCTAGATTGGATTTTGTTTCGCCATCGTCACTACTCTTGGAGATCAGTCTTTGCTTTCCGTGACTTGCTTGCGTGACTTGCAGCCGGCACGATGGGTGCGTATTTCCACCTGATCCGGCTGGCGTCGGTCCTGTTCGTGGCCACCATCGCGCTGTCCTGCACGGCGTTCGTCACGTCACACTGGACGGTCGGGCTCCACAGGCACACCCGGGAACAGGCCGCCAGTAACGAAACCACCAAGGCACCCAAGGAAGTCGCCTACTACACAACCTTCCACAGCGGCTATTGGCAGGAATGCAAGCAGATAGAGGAATTCAGTCAAGGTTTGTTACTTCTTTACACGTTCTAATGGATATGATTCACATTAGACAAATTATTGGAGAACTTTTTTAATGATTTTTTTTATATTTAATAATTCAATAGGTTAGATTTATCAAGTTTGCTATCATAAACCTGTCCAGTATACTTTTTGCAGTATCTTTCTTTAATTCATAGTTCAGTGTACGTTTACAAATAGGCTTTTGAGTTGACTCACTACTGTATAATAAGTTAATTCTTCACTAAACCATCGGTTCTTCACCCTTTTACATTTAACTCAAAGAGAAAAGCGTTCTTACAGAATCCCCTTTCAACTGTAGTTCTCATAAGACGCTGCGGTAATTCTATACACTCTCGTATATCTCCAAACTAAGTTAAGGGGCACTCTCATCAAATTCTCGTTGTCATTGTTTTTCACCCATTTCCTTGATAATCATTTCCGGTTTCCCATCTTTTACAATAATTAACGAGTGCCTAGACAATTTATAATTGGTCGCACAGGGCCAGATCATTTGCTCATATATCAATTGATTATAGCCGAAAAACATATGCCGATGATGATTTCCATTGGGGAATGGAACTATTCCTACATTTCCTAACATTCATTGTTTGCAACATGGTAGAAACTGAATCATACATAATCCATATGCCAAAACAATTGTATTCCATGTATAACAGTAAATTTATTTCATTCACAACTATTTGCTTAAGCCCCGACGTTTCGCGATGACCGTCTGTCATCTCCATCGGGGCTAATATGACTGGTTTACTGTGCACTGGCGCTAGGTGTTACATCATGTTATTCCAGGTAGTACTAACTTGCAACGTGGGTTAAAGTAGGGTGAAATTTCATATATTTCAAAGTATTTGGAAACACACAATGTTATTTTGAAGTGCCTCCCCAAGAGTCAGTAACTGTATTTTGTATCAAGTTGCCCCTAGGTGTGATGTGAGATAAATCACCTGGACCGGCAGATTCCCATATGTCCTCTAAATGACATGTAATTTCACTCATGATTAATGAACTAAAGTATGGCGTGGTCACTGCTAGTTACCAAACTCTTCAAATGGTCTTCTAGCATTTCATCAACCGTAACTTTACAACTTGTTATTGCGTATTGATTGAGTTATCGGGTACAAGAAAATGTACAAGCATACAAGACTGGTTAACCAGTTATTTTATTTCACGACTTGATTCACTTTGGCATAAAATATGCACTCATGTAGACAGATACGTTTAATGCTTAACACCAATTCGTCATAAGGGTGCTTTCTGAAGTGAAGACTGAAACTTGTACACAGAGAGGTAAGATAAATTCGCTGTAGCAAAGAATATGAATAATTCAATATTAGAAAAGTATGCTTGAACATGTGTATTGATTTTTGCGTTTGACAAATCGTAAAGAGAAAATATAATGTATCAAATTACCACACTTTTGACCTTCTAACGTCATTTACAAAATTCGAGTTAACTAAAATGGCATATATTTAGATGGCTATTATGTTACAGCTACATGAATATAAACTATATGGTTTAGAAATTTTGTATTTGCATTGGGCCGTAGCGTGGCGTGAAATTGAAGGCATTAAAATGATGCATTGCCACATGGGGCTATAAATTTTATATCATGTTAGTATAATTTCCACTTATTAACCCATCTGCCGTTTGCAATACAAAGATTAATATTTTTAGCAATCGTATGACGTTTGCACGTAGCCCATCTATGATAAATGAGTTTCATGAAATAATATTTTACAATGTTGACCAATGCGATCGAAATTCGGGGGGCGGGAGGGAAATAAAAGCAATGAAAATGCAAAACAAGAAAAAAAATCTTCTCAACTTTGTTCTTGAGCGCTCTTCAAAGAGGGCAATGTCGGTCAATGTGGTGAGATACCAACAAAGGTACAAGCCATGTGCTACCTTAATCTGTTTTGGAGAGAAATGATAAAAAAGAGATGGGATCTAGAAGCATTTGATAAATGGATGTGGATCAAGTAGGGCATAAAAGGATTGTACATCCGCTGTAGCAGATGAATCTACATCAGCCTGGTCATTAGGAGGCGGCATAAGTAGATTTCTGGGACGAATATTCAACGAAGAAAATCCCTGCTGGTCATAAAACCTTAAGCTTAGCGGTATGTTAAAACCACTGGCTCCAAAACGTACGGTTCAATCTCTGTTAAAATCTAAACATAGAAGAAACCAAATGGACATTTTACAGTAGTTTACATTACGTTTTTTCACAATTACAGCTAGGCAAATATACAGAATGTTGTATATCAATATGGCGCCATTCAGAATAGAGAGACGAATATGATAAAGTGTAATGACCATTGTACACTACAGGACTATTTTGTAACTGCTTGAAGCGAGATGCTAGCACATTATTTCGAGCTATACAACGGGTGCTAGCTAACTGTATCTATAAAAACAGTATCTACATTTGCACTTTGCGAGAAACACCCATTCCCTCTTAATCATTGATGTATCGAAGTCCAACGTGTAGAAATCGTATTGCATTGAATTAACTCCACACGTTTCGCTGGCCTGGTACAAGATTAAATTGAACCACTAGTATCAGTGCATGTAATGTCAAGGTGAGTGTACAATTGACATACTAGTAAGGCATTCGCATATATATAAGCACGATAGAAACGAGCATTTGCACTGGTTTATGATAGGTTTATTGCAAATAAATGCCCGAGGGATAATTGCAATGACATAATAACATACAATAACGATGAACACTAGAATTAACACTAAAACAATACTACTAAATGTACTAATGATATCTCTAATATGGTTATTGTTAGGTTTATTTCTCTTCAGTGTGCAGTCTTTTCAGTCTGAGTGGAGTAAGAAATGTCCGACAATTTGAAAAATATATGAATTTGGAGATGTTAATCGAAGTGCAGTTTTTTGTAGACCGTAAAAGTAAATAAAGCTAGGGAACATGTTGGTGACTATTTCAAGTAGCTTATCTCTTTCTTTTAATATAATGTAGGCAGTGTGTCAACATTCTCACAAGGGCAGATGCCGACTCAAAGAAATCTCCTTTTCGATGCAAAAGCTTCACACGCCCACCGCTATGGGCGACATCAAAGGAAGTGAGTAACACGTGAAGAATCGCTTGATCAACGAATCGCTTAAACCGACTGTGAAGGTCAGGCCGTGATGTGGGTGTTTTCTCACCGCTGGGCAGCTTAATGCACGCCAATTGAATTTGGGGGAAACCCTAACCATGACGGTCGTTTGTCAGCTGGCTGTGTCAAGCATCGTGCCCTTGTCTGCCGGTACCGCGGTAATTCTGGGTCAAACGGGCAGAAGTTAATATGATATAATAATATAAATTGCACCCCGCGCAGCTTCTTTTATATATGAACGTTTTCTATTCGGCGTATGTTTAATAGTCTCCATCAGACTCTTATATAGGCTGAATAAATAGTAGAAAATAGGTTTAAAAGGAATGTAACTGGCCAGGGGAGTCAGCTGGTCACAGAGGGGCAAATTTGCCTGCAAGTGCCTAACTCCCCTGGCCAGTTACATTCCTAATAGGCCGATTTCTACTATTTATATTCAGTCTGAAAAGGAGTCTGGCGGAGACTAGCGTATGTAACCCACACTCTACCAATACTAATGCAGTATGTGATTGTATGTGGCCTAGACATTCTATGTTCTCAACTTCCTAAAGTCGATATTGCCAAAGGCAAAGGTGTTCCTTACGTAGTAAACGTAAGGCTTAAAAGCTCTGCTAATGTAATGTATAATGTCTGTACGTCCTTTTAGCTCGACGCTCCGTGTAGGTAATTCCAGAATTGAGCAATGTGCTCTAGTGCAGATCGACGAACAGCAAATGGTTGTAGGAAGTTACGTGGAAAGATTGTAAAGGGGGTTAGGATGGATGGGGAAGAGTTTGAATTTATTACCGGGTATACCCATGGAGAGATGATATGGAAGGGAAACTAGTTTTTTCTTGTGAATTACACATGCCTAACAGAAAATAAAACGTTCCCCAAAATAAATACAGTCATGAGATGCTTCTAGATGCATTGTCGGTTGAGTGTAAGGAAAGGTATTATTAACGTTACCATACAAAATCCCCCACAGTCTATTGATAATTTGCTGGACATTGTTGTGTCACGAAAGTTATATACTGATATGTTTGCCAGTCAAAAATGTCCTATAGGTTACTTGTGATTCTAAAAACTGCTTCACTAGAACTTTCTAATATACCACATGCTTAAGCATGGTCAAAGCAACAAGAAACAACTGAAAGTTAACGTCCTTGGCTCGGATATGTAGTTAGTCGTACGTATGGGCATTAGTGAACGTCTTATACTACGTGGTCGGTCATATATAACATAATAACATCACAAGTTTGAGCTCTCATGCAAATATCGGCTTACCCCGTATGATTTGCACTAGTCAGCATTAGGTTTTTTGCTTGACTGAACGCTACTCGTGTAAGATGATATTGTCATCAACGTGTCAATTTGGCGCCACCATTAGCAAGAGATCATCCATTTAGACTGAAACTAGTCTCCCATTGGGAATTCCACAAAACCGCATCTGGTGACCGTTATAGACCAGCGAGCATCTAAATTGATCTTTTAAAACCGTGACTGTACTACTAAATGGACGACTAAAGGGTTCAACAGACTCATTCTATTGCTAAGACGACATTTATTATTGAGTTTTCATTATGGTGATCGTGTTAAGGTGAAGGTATTAATTGTTTTATACAGCATTCCTTGTATTTGAAGTTTGGGCAGGGGATTAATGATATGAAGTATGTAGCTATAAAGCCAGAAATGCTTCAGTAGAACTTATAGTACATAATAAAGGTCTTGCCAACTCCATATGTCGATGGTTAGTACTCAAAACTTCTTGATAGAATCAAGAAAGGTTGAATAATAAAGAACCTTACTGTTGATGGCGATAAAGCTCAGCTATACTCGACATTTACCAATACTTTTTAGTGCATAGGCAACTTTCGTTACAAAGGCTTCATGTGGTATTTAGAGTTTTGATGTACAAAAAAGACAATTCATGGCAATTTGTTAACTAGAATCTTGTAAACAAAGCACGTGTACAATTCCATAGTTTCTCAGGCAGACATAATGCAATTACTTGCTTGGTTCTTGCGTGAAACGAACATGACAGTATTTAGGTGACCGGAATACGGTATACTATAAAACATTCTTCCCTTCAGTAAACCTAGATTACAGAACTATGTGTGCAGAAAGCACGTACATGTACATCTGGTCAGATGAGTAACCTGGTCAATTTTGCCTGAAGACAATTTTGCACTTATCTTTAGCAAACTTACTTTACTTAGGCCCTTCCCCCTGCCAAGGTATAGGCCACCGATGATGTTCTTCCACTGTACACTGTACTCGTCTCTGGGCCTTCTTCCTCAGACTTCCTAACTTTATCAAAGCTAATGGTTAATATATTTTCTGCATCCGTGACTATACTGTTCACTTTGAAACGATCCAAGTTTTCTTGATTCAACGAGGAAAATGTATACATCCATAGTTTGTCAATATTGACCAATGTTTTCTGTAGACAAGTTTGCTATTTCAATTTCAGGGTACCTGAATTATGTTAATTTTTTGCAACCATTACCCAAAATTACAAAAATATCGTGCTGAAGTTGTAAAACATCCTATTACAACCAATACTGTACACGGAACTGTTAATACCTGTACATATTACATAAATGTGAAAGACTTAGCATTAACGGGTTGCCTCATTGTCCAAATGAATGGCATGATGAATGAATGAATTACTTTATCTTTTGTGCAAACTGTTGCTATTATGGTATCTGAGTTATTTAAGTAATTTGGTACTTTATCTTAGTAATTCAATGTCTGATATGTTTTCTAGACTGCCCCCCTGGCTCAACTATTTTCTTTGCTTAAAGGGAAACACGTAAAGCCAAACGGATCACTTCAAAAAGTTGAGCTGAAGAAGTGTGGGCGGTGGAGTGGGTGTGGTAAATTCAGATAAACTGACGACAGAGCCTTTTTGACACGTAGTAAGTAGTAGTAATGGACTATCGCATCAGCCGCTGGGACAGGTCTCCAAGTGCCGTAGAATTAAGTCATCTATCAGACGCCTGCTACACACCGAGCCATTAGTTTTAGTGTCAGCATTATTGACAAGTCTTGGATCCATTTGTGCCTGTCCAACATCACGCCATCAGCATCAGTCATGTATGAAGTCACCGTAACAGTATTGATGAGTAATTTATCGTTTTGTGTTTGGATTCATCGGTTCGCCCTGTTTTTTTCTGTCCTCTGATTTGCTTGAAGGTGCATACGGTTTTTCGTTAATACGAAAGCATTGCTCTTAAATGGCCCTATGCCTAATTGGCATTGAATAAAATTGGAAAGCCAAGAAGCCAGACAGAAAGAAAGAGGGAGGGAGGAAGGGAGACGTAGAGGATGTAGGAAAAGAGACGTGCAGAAAGCAACAAACACACACGCACGCACGCGCTCACACAGACACACAGACACAGAGAGAGAGAGAGAGAGAGAGAGAGTCTCGTGTTTATCTCTTTCTTTGGATAAAGTTGTCTGAACCGCTATATTACCTTTTAACTATACCTTTTGGCTCTACGTGTTGAAAACACCCCAGGGACACATTTACCACATCGCCAGTGGCGCATTTAACACTCAAAAGTTACACAAAGATAGCAGAACCAGATAGACTTGAAACTCTCCTGGGACTTGCATAAGTAGTCGAGGGATATATCTTTTTATATCTAATCCATAAGTCATTGTACGAATATTCAATCTGCCTAATCTTGGATTTACTTTGATATAGAATAGAGACGGAGCTTATAGGCTAATGCAATTTGACGAAATTGATCGGGTTAGTCATACTGCGTGAAAGCAAGCGAATGTCAATCATGCAGCATTAGCTTATCATAAAATGTCTTGACATACAGCCAAGACTGCAATGACGAATACGGCGCCCTTGGTACTAAAAACGCCACCGCTGTACTTACATTGATATGGCGTCGACGATGATTTTCTCCGTCTCACTTTTACTAATTACGTCGCGCAGACAAATGATGAAGCCTAATCTATTAAAAGCAGCTAATGCCTTCTGAGAAATGTTGATTGTAACGGAGATACACAGAAAATTGCATGCGGCTTCGTACCCCGCTATCTCACGGCAGCACACGGCCCAATGGGTACCTACTCTAGACGTAATGACAATGCGAACATCGCAAGTTAAGTGTGTAATGCTATCAGCGGCTGCTCTTACTGCACTCATGGCGTTAGTCGAAAAAAGACAGTCAAATAATTTACAGTGCTGTTTTGACCAGTGTCGATAGAACCTTGCAAGAAAAAAAAAGATGGCCAATATAAAAAAAAAAACAAAGCTATAGTTGCAACTGCTAAAATTACGTTAGGACTTGCCAACATAAACGATGATGTGGTTAAATGTGATAAGCACTGCGTAGAGAGGGATTTACAAGACACCATTTGTCAGACATAGACAATAGACCAGTATATTGTGAAGACATTCTGATGCAGGATTTTATGTACAAGATGACAAAGCGAAAATAGACAGTTCTGTAATCGGAAGCAGTACTCGTCCCTATTTGTCCCCGATCTTTTACTCTAAGTAAATTTTGTTTATTGAACGTATAGAGAAGACGTTTAGAGTCGCCGTAATGAAGGAGAAATTAAGACACTCAAGGGAAATATCCCGCAGACACCAGCTAATGCGCCTCTTTAGCTAGTTTACAATCTATCGTGAACTGTCATGAAGAATTACAGTGGTTTGCTAACACGTCCTTCTGATTACATCAATAAGACACAAGCCACAATGTTAAGTTGAATACAGTTGAAAATTTGACATTTATCGGGTATTTAAGCAAAGTACTGATCACATATCTTAGAAGTGAAGCTTTCATCGTTTGATTTATCAACATGCATAGTTCTAAGAACCACGCCCGTTTTAGATGAAAAAATGACATGATATGTGGCAGGGTTTTATTGCTCAAAATACCATAAGATTTATAATGGCAATAAAATTTCGATACATCAGGAGAATGCGCGTGTGCATGCGTGTGTGTGTGTGTGTGTTCAGGTGTGTAAGAAAACTTTATTCCAGTGCAAATAACTCAAGTAACGAGAATCAAAATAAAACTGAACAGATTTTGATCCTCATGGTTTTTTCTTTACTAGTAGTGTTTTTTTTATTTTGTCAAATCAAAAATATTGTGACATTCCTGAAACTCTGTCTTAGAAACAAAACCAAGGCACCAGCGGTGACTGATGAGTGAGCTATGCCGCCGTTAGCTCCACCTGCTGTAGGCACATTTTAATTATAGGTCGTCCCGGGAATCTCATCTTAGATTGTGCATATCTACAATTCGGTGCCTGGTGGATAAAATTCACGTTCATAAATCATACATACCCTTGATGACAGATAGAAAATTAAACATATTGATGCAACTCTAATCTAGCATAGATCGTGAACTTCTTTCATAATTTCATTATGACATTGACTTTCAAAGATCGATTTTTTATCTCCTATTTGTCATTCAAATCATATATTATAGTTACAGTGAATGATGTCTAGACGTATGCTTATCTTCTTTTGTATTGTTGAATCAGTCAGACTGCTTGAGGCTCTTAATAATATATAGACCGCCACAGAAAATTCAGTCTGCTAACTCTCCTGGTTTCAAATCCCCCTGGCGTAGATGTCTGAAATTTGTCATCCAGCTAAATCATGTTGTTTTCGTGTACATATATCAATGGCTGTTACGACAACATGACTCATGACCCAGCTCACATACGCTATGTACATTTCTGACATGATAGACCTCTAGCATCATCTACGTTGAGGTTAAAACAATCTGTGGCATATAGAACAATGACCTTTTCCACTTAACATTGCACGCTTTGCATAAAGTATCCGAAGAGAGCTCCCTTTTGCCCCCAGAAGCTTTCTATTCTCCCCCTACTTGTGAAGCAGTAACACCCTCTTCACACGTGCACTGTCCCTGGAAGAGTGAAGAAATCACTCATTCCCTAATGGTTATTGCTGGCCATAAGGCAGTAAGTGCTTACGGTCTCAGCAAATTGTGGTATGTCAGTGGCAAAAGCTAAGATCACAAAGGTGTCCTAGGTAAGAGTTACGCTGGCAGGAGGGATGTTAGATCCCCAAGATGCCGGCTGTCCAAGGTCTTCTGAACCAGATTCCACCGTAACAAATAGACTACACACGCGCCGTTTTCCCCGGTGGCGTATAAAGTTGATAAGCGCAGGATGTTGGGGCCATCTTCTACCTTCATTAGACAGAAACTGTAGGAGATCTTACAATTCTTAGAATATCTGCAGATACAATTTTCAAAGCAGGGCGTAAAATTTTGCTTGATGTGCAACCATCCAGAGTGAACTTTTGACCTTATAGGACTAGAAATAGAAGGAACAGTGTTTCTAAAAGGTCGATTTTTTTTTCAAACCCGTAGGAACAGACGATGTACACACGTCACAGGCGTCTGGTTGCCTGAGCCGAAAGAAGTGCTGGATTTTGTAGCACGTCTGCGTCTACGAGTGGCCATTATTTTTATCAATCATTGCTGCATGCACTTTAGCCATTACGGAGAGACTACAAACCCAGAGTTTGCACAATAAGTTCTAGCATATAATTTAAAATACTAGAATTACACATATCCTGCAGTTGAGATTGTTCAGAGAATGCATATCTGATGAACAAAAATATGTTTTTGCACTAGGATGACTTTCCTGATAACAGAGAGTAATTCCATTAGTTAAACTTGACGGACGGTTGCTTTCACTATATGTAGAATCACCGAATGAGTCGTATATTTTTAAGATATGTATAATATGCCACCATCCTTATATTCCAGATCATATCCTTACACGTATTTTTTTCGTTCTTGACATTTAACCTCAAATGTATTACGGGACAAAATGAGGTATGGGCCAGACGCTACCAAAATCGATAAAGTATTGCAACACGTTTTTGATTGAGAATATAATGGAAGTTCGTAATCCCTCAAGTCGATGGTTTTTGATCCAATAGAGCCCAAAACGTCGAATCTTTGGCTGAGATGTAATCCACTGAGGCTCATCTAGAAAATGGAAAACTCAGACATCGCAAGAGACATGTTTGATATCTTGTTCTCCGATACATGGTGTATAGATTGTGTTCGAATTCTTTGACTGAAAGACAACGTCATACTTCTCCGGAGAGATGTTGCATTTGACCACACTGCATATACTGCAATGCCTTACGGATGAAAAATATTGTAGTGTAAGGTAATATCAATGACTAATTGAGACAAATCCTCTTTTCTCTTTTTGAATCCTAACCTGTATCTGTTACAATTGCTAGAGGTATCGAGGCTTAAAAAGAACATTGTTAGATTTTTTCTTATTGCTTATAAACATACTTATTATATTATGATCAAGAAGTCTGAGATTTCATACCTAGGTTAGATTTTTAATTTTTTTGGTTTAAATCATTGGGCATATATCTATTACGTCTATGTATTTTGGCCTCGGGCTAACAGAATCGAGGCCAACTAACGGCTGGCTTCCGACGACAAGCTACTGGGACCTACTCCTCTGTGTCTGACCTTTTGTTGTTTGTGGTTAAGAAATTCCTTTATTCTCACGTTGTCCCTCAACTCTAAGAACACACAATCAAGCACGCATAGACACATATACAGAAAACATTACCTCCGTGAAGGTGGTAATAAAATAGTCTTTGACTTTTTTGTTTTAACATTTACCGACTTCGACATGTAATCTACCGAAACGAATATGTTGTCATGCTTGCTATTCATGTTGATAAAAACAAACCTGAACGCATCAAAAGGACGGTTTCGCAGTTTGATAGATCAATTATGCAATTATTAACATTATCTTAACCACCACTAAGTCATCATTGTGCCTGTAACCACTATGATTACGTTCGGTTTATGTAATTTTGACGCCGACAGAAATTGGGGGCAACGTAATTACATAATTATATTTCAAAATTACAGTTACATCTTATCTTCATGGATTGATGTATTGTCTGAATAATTAATGAGTCATTGAAAAATTGAACCAAGTCTCTCAAACGTTATCATTATAACTTGAAGTGTATAATTTTTCAATGTCATCCATTATCAGAAGGTGCAAAATGTAAGATGTTAACCTTTCGTTATTGCATTTTTTGTGGTACTACCGGCACGGGTTATACTTTTATGGGGAAGTACTTTATTTATTGCAAAGCATCGGTACAGCGGTATTAGATTCTAATTGTTACTCAATTACAGCATCTGCTTGTACTCTTGCAGCGGCAGGCCGACTGTCAATCAATGCGAATGTATTTAGCTGATAACTCCCCCCTCCCCAACCGTAGGAAGACGGTTACTAGTAATATTTCTCAAAGAAAAATACCAGTAATGTCTCGAAGGAAGATTTCCTACCAATGCAAATAGCTGTCATAAATCGTTTAATTGTTACACAAAAGGACATCTTTGTACTACAGTTCAGCAGGTAAATGATCTAGAGACTGCCCATGGCACAGGGCATGGCCCCCGGCTGTGGTGTTGGTGATTTGAACTGAATTCTATTCAGCCATACATTGATGTACAGGTAACATCTGAATCTGCGTCATCACTTCCTGCCCCCAGGTCGATTCCATCTTTGTTGATGACATTCTTAATGTGCTAATGCATTAGAGATGAAGAAGTCTGAGCTTGGCATCACGACGTTACAAAAAAAGACAGGAAACTGCAACCCATGGGATTGGTTTAGACAGGATAATACAAACTATGACGGCATGATATCTATAATAGCTCTACAGTGACCGTCTTATCGTCTTAAAGAAATAGTTCTTCAATAAGTGCTGTGAATGATGGGCTAAGAAAAGTTGTCATGGTTCATCTGGTTTGGTTTTTGGAAGTTGTTAATGCATTCCCTATGGAACATTCAATCATCCACGTCATATGAGATTGCCACGAGGAGCACACGCCGCAGGAGTATTGAGTGCGGTGACCCATCCGTTCTGCCTCGGTACCTGGCGGACAAATGTCTTCATTTACTTCAGCTAACATGCTGCATTCGTCTTTCCCAGTCCCCAAACCGCACAAGACGAATGCTAACCCTCCAAGGCGCGGAGATCCTCGGGGGTGATACGCCTAATCGCCCGCCAGCACACGGCGTCTCATCGTCACCAGGGTGGCACTGACGTATCGCTCTGCCCATTAAACTGGTCGCGGTCTTTTCGCCGTATTTCCACAGCAGCTTCTCCTCACGCGACCTTCACTATACGTCTTCTGCTCTTCTGAAGCTAGAGAAGAAGTTAACAATGCACTTGAGAGCGCCCCTCAGTTTATAAAAGTATAACTTCACAACATTTTAGCAATGCTGCACGTGAACTACATTATGCCAATTATCATAATGAAATACATTGCAGTATAAAAATGTATATGTATGATTTATTTTATTACTGTTTAATCCACGTTCTAGTGAATCTACGTCTAGAACAATGATCATGCGACAGATGAGAATTATTATCAGACGTTAAATGTCATTGAATACGATGTACAAACCATAACGATTTGAATGAAACGAAACTAATGAAACTAATTTGAATTGATAAACATGGCTCATATAAATTTTTCATCAAACTGTATCTCGACAGAGTTGTACTAATCTTCAATTCTCTTGATATTAATCAATCAATATCAGGCCCATTTTGACTTCATACCAGATATTTTATGTGCATTAATTTTTCTGTCGACAACACATGGTGATGGCACAATCAAGTTTTCTCAACTTTTTCTCCACCAACACAGAGGACAAAACAATACTCATTTTCACCTGAGTTAATTGAGGAAAGTCGTGTAAAGTGCCTTTTCTAATGGCAACAGATCAGTGGCATGGCAGGGTTCGAACCCATGGACCTACTGGTTCACGATCACTCTACCATTACGCCACACGACCCCACTTTGTGCATTAACAATTCCTGTTCTTTCTTCTGCAGCCGAAAATTGCACCCTGATACTGGCGATGATCCCAGACGGAGAGAGAAGTAAGTACACGATCAGTCCAGCGTGCTGGCAGCCAATATATCTACTGGCAATCACAATTTATGTGTATTAGTTGGTGTTACGCAGGTATTGATTCGAGTTCTCTTCGTGATTACATGTCCGTGTAAATTCCGTTATCTCCGTCAGTTCAAACGTACGCTTCGGTAGCATGGACATAGTTGTCGTGACCGTTAGGTCAATGTTCGATCTTCTGAGGGTCCTCTCGCAATTTAATTACAAGATATCGACGCCCTACCCAAGGTCAAGGAATAAAGATGTACATTTAGATAAACTTGACAAACTTTTTGACCAAACGACTTCCCAGATATAAGGAGCCGCAGTGGCGAAATGAGGTCTAAAAATAAATACAACTGATGCTTGAACGTAAAAAAGAGAGTTGAACCTGTTGGATTGACCACAAAAGTATCAAATTTAGCTCAATAGCGCTTATCCAGTAATGATTGCGTGGAAACCAATGTTTTATGATGTAATCTTGTTAAAGGAAAAGCACGGAGACGAAAATTAAAAAAAAGTAACATGACAATTTAGTAGCTAGACAAAGTGCTGTCCATTTAGTGGATCGACTGTTCTCCATACCAAGTTTTTGGATTTTAAAACCACGTATTGTGATCGACTTTATTTACTCAAAGTTTCATTCGAACTTCAGTATCGTCATAATTATGAGTTGAAATGTGCAAAACATCCTTTACATTATCAAAAATCTGTTTCAGGAACAATCACTCATAACGAGTAATGACATGGTACAATTATTGAAAGGTGCTACCGAACGATTTGGAAATTACCAAGTTGGTCCCGTTAATTAGAATTACAGACCATTAGTCAAACGTGTTGCTACAATGATGAAGAATTCCCTTGATGTTTAGTTTGACTCAAATAAAAGCCTACCATGCAACACAAAGAACACGGAGCCGAGCACATATACAATACACCCAGACAACACCGCTAGATGCATGCTGAGCGTCTATTGCAGCAATTTGGACCTGTGCCTACATGTTTCTCAGATATATTCTCTCCGGAAATACCAAAGTTCGGTTAAGTGTGGCTCCGGGGGTGCTTTTAGTCACACTGGCAGGAAGAGGCAAAATTTTGCAGGGTAATTTTGTTTGGTTTGTTCGCAATTTAAAAGACAGAAATTACTGAGGCATCAAGAAGTCTTCCGGTGTGATTATACTCTTTTAAGGTGCGAGCTGATAGTCACGTCACAGCAGTCAATATAGCGACTTGAGAAGGTAATGAGTGACTCGCTGTCCCTCGAGGGATTGCAAAACTTGCCGCGGAGGAAGATTTTCTGTTGAGATATCCTTACCAAGGACACCGAGGCGCTAAAGGCAACAAAGAAAACTTGAGCTTTGCACTTAAATGAAATAGCTTGGGTCTTTTAATATCCCTCAAGCAACCTTCTCCTGAATTGGAAACTAAAGAAAGAAATATGGGTTTATCATTGACAAAACCAGGCAATGATTGTAGGCGCTGGTATAAAGAACAAACAAAAGCAACTAAAAGCTCTCAAGTGTTGAAGAATCAGGGCAAAGTGCTATCCTATAAAAGTGCAATGTTAATTGGCTCTTGGCTATTTTTGTGATTGGCTATTAGTCACTACCAGACTAACTACGCTGGGTATGCATAGGAGAATATTTGCTAGGGGAGTTTGGCAGCCTTGGCGTTTGATTGGAGGTGAAGAAAGAACCTTCTGCGGTCTGACTCTGGCCAATTGTACCCGAATGCTACGATCCATATTCCCGTAGAAAGGCCTGGTGGAGGCTAACTAGCTATGAGCAGACTACTAAGGATTATGCAAGAAGAAATGTCACAGATATTTTTTATGGTATGCAGACGAAATGTACATGTCTATTGGCCTGGAACTGCTGTCCATCTTGTTACTGATGCTCGGAACCGTATTCAACATGGCGGCCTGCTGTCGACCGGGGACGTCTCCCAAGGTTACAGCCATTACAGCCGTGCTGGCTGTCCTTGCTGGTAAGTGCTAGTTAATCCCGTAAGTACGATAGGTGGAATGGCATTGTTTATCAAAACTTCTTATTCAATTTCCAACGACCTTGCTCAGAAGCACCCTTTATTGATACCCACTATCTCACGAATATACATTCCCACGATGCCCTATTCAGTACCCATAAGGCCTTAGTCACTATCTCTTCATATTTTCTTGTTTGTAGGTGCCATATTTTGTCATTTTGTGGAGAAAAAAATCTTTATTTTCAAAAACCACATGGGGTAACCGTCCCAGGTGTTTATTTTCCCTGATACCGTAGTCATCATCAGTTTCCCGTCATGCCTTAGGCAATCTCCGCCATCTTGTATTAATGCAGGTCTCATACTATGCTATATGCTGCCTTGATTCGCATAGTACAAAATTCTGGTGCTTTAATTTGTATGTAACACCTTTTAAAAAAATGCTGTATCTATTTGTTTCTACGTGTAGGTTTGACTGGAATGTTGAGCCGCATGATGTTCATCACAATATTCCGGTTCTCGATTGAGATTGGCCCGGAAGATCAGAAGCCCTACAGCTGGACCTACGGCTGGTCGTTCATGGTGGCGTGGGGAGGGTTTCTGTGCTGCATGGTGACAGCCATCTCCGTGCTACACGCTTACACTATTGCGGTGCTGGTAAGTCATCAGATTTGTTTTCAACCTGGATCTTAAATATCTTAATAGTGACGAGTCCAAGTCTGTTAGCAATTACTTAGACATAATTCTATTTTTATTTTGAACTTGCCTAATTATAAAGCCTTCTCCGGCGTATTAGAAAAACAACCAGCTTCCTTATTTTAGCATAATAGTCCGTACTAAAATCTGCAAATATATTAAAGGTATTCCAACGTACAAGCAGTAGTCTTGTTAATGTTTATATAATATTCATATTGTTGAAATAACTCAATATTAAAGTGCGTTCAGATCAAGTCTGTTTATACAGTCAAACTACTTGATTTTACCGAAGCCCTTGTATAGCGTATACCTATAGAATCCTTAACCTAAAATATACTTTTAGACGTCGGAACATCTCGGTAACAATAAGCAGAGAAGATAAACTGTATATTAAAAAACATGATTAGTCTGTTGCCTTGACACTTATTCATTCCTATGTAGGAAAAGCAGGAGCGGTGGGCTATTGAGCAATGGTTGCAGCAGTCAGCCCCCCTGGTGCGACCGGAGCCCCCTCCACCAGTCAGCATCCCCCACACCCCCGCGCGTACCCCCGCCACAAGGACTCCCGTCAAGAGGCTAGACTGGAACAGGGTTCCCGAGAACATGATCATGGGCTACCCCTACTGTCAACAGACGGCCATATAATGGAAACATTTTGGAGAAAAGTGCACTCACATGGGACCAAACTACATGTATATCTATCTGTTGTTAACATTAGCTACAAAACTGAAGTATTCGTGCGAGATACCTTAGACATTTTACATGACTTATACTACAAGAAACAATTTGTAACTTCGACGGTCATGACTTGTTGTTATATGTAGAATACACAGTCATGCACCTGCATTACAAGAAAAAAATCTTAAGCTTGTCTTCATGTCTAAACTCTCGATTCTTGTAAAATGTACATGTTGATTAGTACAGTCTGAACAAGGTAGAAAAAAAAAACAAGACGTTTAGAAAACCTACAAAAAGCTACGATTTCTGGGGCAAAATTTTATAGGTACGATCCTTTACATCACTGTCTATAAAAGTCAACAGTTTCCTTTCGTAGTAAATGGACGTTCACCCATGGTAGTATACACGGCAACATATAGGGAGTACAACGAAAGCAATGTATGAACACAAGACGAGAGAGACACACGTATAAAAGAACACGCCTTAAATATACCTTAGCAAAGTAGAAAAATTAACTTAAGCTTTGGAGACAAAGGAAGAGGTTGTAAGGAAATAACGCTTTGTATATATTCACTTAGGATTTACATGCATATTTGGATATCAAGGTGCCTAGTCTTCTATCGTAAGCAGCATTTAGTTATTATCACATTTGTACATCTAGAAAGATTGATAAATTACATCTACTCACGCCAGGGCG
Organism: Branchiostoma belcheri; assembly: GCF_001625305.1. Classification (NCBI taxonomy): domain Eukaryota; kingdom Metazoa; phylum Chordata; class Leptocardii; order Amphioxiformes; family Branchiostomatidae; genus Branchiostoma; species Branchiostoma belcheri. The sequence goes on along the minus strand of NW_017804287.1, from coordinate 1,629,037 downwards.
AACGCATATTCATTTAATAGGCGTACTGGGCTCTTTAACGTACTCAAGGTGAATGTGTATCCTCAAACACGACTTCTCTGGTTTTATACTCGTTTCGAGAAGACGTCTGTAACAAAGCTAGGTACTTTTTTTACATAAGCCGACTAAGGAATTAGGTGTAAGCATCAGTAGCCGTCTTAGATATTCTAAAGAATCTAACATAACAAGCTCGCAAACGTACATCCTTGCTTCCTTTGCTTTATTGATCGTGTGACCTTTGTGAGATAATGTCTAGATTACTGCCGACAAGTTAAGGAATTACTGCATGAGAACAGACGAAAAAGACAGAAGATGTAAGGATAATAAGGTACTCTCAAATCGATAGTCAGTTTGCTTTGAATCATGTTCGTGGCATTTATGGTTTACACCAGAGCTTATGAAGGCAAAATCACGAGGAGAACACATTAATAAGTCAGCTTGCTGTGTCAGTTCTTTTTGTTAGCTTTAAGCATATTGTTTTTTTTTATTTAGAGCCTAAAACGTGTCAATAGTATCGTAAAGCTATCAGACATTTGGTAACAACTGAAATTTGCACGTTTTGCAACAAGGTAGTTGTGCAACCTAGCAATTAGGCATCTGACGAAATATTTTTGGAAAGTCTTTTTGGAATTAAGGGCATTTCTCAGCTTTTATGACTATTACTGCTTTGTCCTTTAGCGCGACACTAGATACATGTATAAGCAAAAGTGCTGTTCCCAACTTTGGAGACAGAGGGCAAGAAAGGGTTATGACAATACAAAACACCAGTTCGTCAAAACTGTCTTCATTTACTTGACATATTACCCTAAAAAGCTTTTCCAATCAATTCAAACCAATTATTTTCTGCTCGTCTATCTTTACCCCTCCACACCTTGTTGTACTGCAAAGTGCTCACTCTACAAGCCTATCAACCAGGGCTAACTGTTTTACTCACGAATAGGCATAGCTAGCAAATAGTGTTCTACCTGAGTGGATATACCTATTAAAGGATTAAGAGGATTACAGGTAGAGGACACGACGTTTCGTTTAAGTGATGATGTTGTCATCCTGTCCCTAAGAGATGGTTAGTAAGATATACGAGCGTGCGGATAAGGTGAATGACGATTGTGTGAATGAAGTTGATCCAATGTTGAAGCCAACGGAATCCATATGCGAACTTCTGCTAGAATACCACAATGCAGGTATATAGTACTTGCTGCCTCTTTATGATAACACTTTATAGATAAAGAAAGAAAGACCAACAATTATACACAATACCACGTGTGAAACTAGAAAGAATTCATTTAGAATAATGCAAAACAGAGTTTACATAGAATCATTAAAAACATATTTTTTGTTACAACGCAATCAAGCAGCTCAATGAAGAGTTAATATCACCGGAAGTCCACTCAGCAATTAATCCGTGTTTGAAATGTAATCAATCACATATACCTTATCAGTTAACAAGCGAAACAAGATTATTAAAATTGCATTAATAATTGCATGTAGACATTTAATATCGATTTTCCCTAATAAATCATGGACACAACAAGGTATGCAAGCTTGAAATCGAGTGATTAAGGCCTTTTTAGTCTCTGCTGTAGAAATTTGTGAGCGGGTTTGTCAGGACGATGTGCTGCTTTAGTCTAAGTATTAGTTTGCTCCACTGTCGTCGGAAGTCAATCCGCTTAAGTGTAGTAAATTATAAACCTTTGTTGTTTATGATCATACGACGTACATGAATGAAGCTATGGTAAACCGTACAGACTAAAGCAAGACAGAAGCAGCCTCAGAGAATCAGTTTTCCTTTCTCCAAAACTTTACGGTCATCTTTAAGGGCGCTCCCTGCAAGCGTGATGCATTAGAATCAGATTCTGGGTTGGCACTACGAAGTGAGGCTGAAAGTTGGTGATCTTAAGTGTGGGCTAGGAGTGCCATCCTATCTCTGAAATCTGACAGGGCGTTGAACAATAGTTTAGCTGGAAGTTACTTTTGTTGCAAAATGTCAAAAGTTTTTTTTCCACTTAAAAGCCTTGTCACATTTCTATAGACCATAGCCATTTCTTGTTATATGAGATGCAAACATAGTTGAAGGAAGCGCTCGAAACTAGAGATTAGATAGAAATTCACTCAAAATTAGATAGAAATTCTGCTAGTATTCAACACTGTTACCTGCCAAGGATAAATCTACATCGCTGTTAGTTTTTTGAAATAAAAAGTAAACCAACATTAAAACAATACTTAGAGACGTTTCATTGAGGCAGACGCTGTAAAAGATTATATGGAATGCTTAATTTGTAAGGTGTGCAAATATTTTATTCGATTTTCCTTGACTATGGTCAATACATTGGTGATACAGCAGCTTCGGCAAGGTTTAAACTACACAATCTTCGGTACTCACCATTCCACATATTGCACTTTGTGGACAATATACACTATCGTTACACAAGTGTTTTTGTTTTCTTTAGAGATGTCTATTAAAACTACAAAGGGGACAATGTCGTGTCGATGCATTAAATGTTCATTTTAATATGAATTGCACATGTAAACCAGTTCTTTGTAATGATTTTACGTCACTTAGGCATTTGTGACAAAGACAATGAGTTTGGTATATAGACAGTTTTAGCTAAAACGTTTCACAGCATAATTCAATTGAATTAGATCAATTATTTTTTTGGGGGGAGGGGCCTTTATATAATGACATTATCAGAAATGTATGTACAGCTTGTTTCAACAATGGCTGCCAAATTGCCTCTTGCTATGATGTATATAGTAGAGCTTTGTACAAAAATAACAGAACATCTATAGGATATATATACTATGTATCATACACTTATATCTGTGAAGTTGTGCCATATACAATTTTGTCACTGCTATATTTAGATATCACTGTGGCGTTATTATTATCAACTATATATTGTGTAATGAAACAATTACGTACATGCGTCAGACCATATGATACGATCCTGCCTTTCTACAAATATAGAACTTTTTTGTTGATGCATTACATTGTGGCATAATACAATACACGATAATTTGAAGTAGACTTGGGTTATACATGACGTGCTGTATGTTGTACTTATGTACTATATGTACTATATATATATATATATGCTTTAGCATTGCCATGTGATTAAGTTTTACTAATAGTACTTGGAAAACAGGCTGACTTCCTCATCCTCGTCCATGTCCTCTTCTTCTATTTCGACTTCTTCAGGCGCTGCCGGAGGCTGAAAAAAGCAGACGTGAGTGACATGTAAAGAAAACATCGTACAGTATAGTATCATGTGTCCTTCGTTTTAGTCATGTTAAAAATTAACTTCATTATGCGTACTGAATTCCTATTGGTTGTGCATAATCTATGATGAATGGGCAAGGTAAACTTGGTATAATTATAAAACAGTGATCTATTTGTCATGAAAATCAACTACATTATGTGTACATATTTCCCATTGGTTTTGCACAATCAATATGAACATGACCCGGCATGATACTCGGCATGATACGTTGATCTATTTGTCTTGCTTCCGATAGACATAATTAATGTATGGTGCCTAGCTTAGCCTAGCACTAGCATTTTCGTCAGCAGTTTCGTCATTAAAATATTGCGGGTTTTCTTACTGGTTCTTCTTCTTTCGGTTTCTTGTCCTTCTTGTCTTTCACCTCATCCGAAGCTCCCTCATCCTCACCGTCCTTGTCATCAGCCTCAGGCAGCTTCCAGTCGTATGTTCTCGTGGTGTTCTTGACCGGAGCGCCTGGAATAACCTTCGGGCCCGGTGCAGACTTGGACGGGCTGGCCTCTACAGTTGATTCCTTGTTTGGCTTCGAGAGAATGAAATCATCGTCGAGGTTCTTCTTCTTCTTCTATTCCAGGAAGAAGAAACATGATTTAATAATTCATGAAGACATGTAAAAAGAAGATTTTGACAGGTGTATGATTGTCAAGTCATAATCATGTCCATCACCATTTGAGAAGAGTTGCCTGGGGTAAATATAAATGTGCGTATTTTATGAATGTGCCATTGCTGAGACATTTACAGCCCTCTACAGATAACCTTGAAAGATAAGGTGTATTATCAACTATTTATTGCTTTATGACGTTTACACGTACTTCACGGAAGTTCTCATTCTCCCATTTGGCGATGATGTCATCGACGTCGTCGTCTTCGTAGATGCCTTCGTCCTGTTCGTCGTAGTAGTTGTCCACCATGCCTCGGTACACGAACTTGTCAGAGGCGTTCGTCACACGGAGCCCGTTAAACGGAACTGGGAAAACGGCATCATTTAACACAACATCATGAAAATCCATCTCAATCTGGTTATCCTATTCCAAAAATATCCATGCAGTTATTGTGGTACATCACTAGGTGAACCAAATACACCACTCGCTCTTGAAGTCATCATCTGTTACCTAGTCACTATCAACAAAGCATATAAAAAAACGTAACATGCTGCAGTACCATATAAAGCTGTTAGGAGGTTCAAAATCACATCATTTTTGATTAGTCAAAAGCTAGCCATATTCCTAATATCATATCATCACTAAATTTCCATGAAAGCTTTTTCAGGTATACTATTAACATGAAAAGATATAAAAGAACACAAATATACAGCACCTAAAGCATTCTTGGCAAAGGTAGTGACTGTAACTAATTAACATAGCTTCGACACAGCAAGCTGCACTTTTTCGGCCCAGAGGTGACCTGCATGACAGCAAGCCAATCGTTCTCTCCGGCTGTATCAAGTTTGCTGTTGTAAAGTCAACAATCAACCGAGTATGAACGACGTAATCTGCCCCGCTACTAGCAATACCTTATCACCCTGACGCCCACCTCTAATTACACAGACCATAAACATGATGAAGATCATTTTATTGTAGACTGTTACTCGTACGTGTAGGCTGTAAAGACGGAAGTTCTGAGGCAGATTCTTAGCTTGACAACGCCGGTTAAAACTTACTTCCGTCTTCGAAGTTTGGTTCGGGTGGCTTGGGTCTTCCTCCTAACCCAGTGAACCTCTTAAACCTCATCCACATAAACTCCACCATCTCTTCGTCTTCCTTCGAGCCGTGCTGGCTCTCGTCCTCCATCACTGCACCGTAGGTCTCGTCTAGAATACTGGGGGGAAAGAAATCCAGCAGTGTTTGATTGCTTTGTTCAACTAGGATCCCCATCAGTGTGCAAATTCACACTATTCTTTCGGGAGTCTTGGTGATGATGTTGAACGCATGTTTCTAATGCGAGAGGGGGTTCGCCAGGCCTCCATCCGTATGATATGAGGTGAATCACCAACTTCCAGCTTTAAGTATTTGGACCATCGAAAGATGTGGTGGGTTCTTTTGCATGCTTGGAGCTCCCCCCCCCAAACAAGGGACCTCCATTTAACGCCCTATGTGAGGGACGTACCTTAAAGCTAGGTACTCATTTACACCTGAATGAAGTGCGTAAAGTGTATTTCCCTAAGTTCACAAGATCGATGGCATGGCAGGATTCGAACCCGGGCGAAAACGACTCAAGACTCCACCCACAAATAGACAAAAAGATTTGCCCTATGGTTGACATATGTTGGTCGCGTTTTTTTCCATGTGATCGCCCAGTTCTCTCCGTAAGAATTACAGCTTAAATCTCACAAGAATTGGAAAACAAATCTGTTTGAGAACGCGATGTCCAAAGGCTAATCCTAATCTTCAATCATTTCCTTCCCGATGGTACGCTACTGCAACGTTACCCGGTGTTTATGTCCTGGTGGACAGCTTCTTTGTTCTTCTGGGGTATTTAATCACTATGCAACTCAATTATCTGTGGAAACGGTACAAGCTGTTTAATGGTGACATTTCCACTCTGAGACATTTAATGAGCAGTAGATCTTGTCTTCCGTGTGCTTATGTATAGAATTTGGAAACCCCCATTCATTAGAGGTACACACCGGAGACCGCAGTCAACTGAAGAGTAATTACAGGACTAAAGGGTAATCACACAGAATACCTTGTGCGATTTATCTGGCAGCCGACCTCCTTTTGCAGGCTCTATCATTCATAAATTAAAGTGGCCGGTAGAGACGTCTCTTTGTGTTCTTGTAACTCCCGTGATTTAAAATGTTGTACTTTTTGTGCATTTGTCTCACTAAGAAAAATTACGACTGCCAACCGCCATTGACATTGGTGATCATATACTACGTACAAAAACGTATATTGGGTAGAAAGGCATGGTGCATCAGTTTTCGTTTGATAAATCCTATGTTGAGATAGACAATAAATTATGGGAAAACCTTAAAACCGCCGGTGTGCAATGATCGAAATACTACTTGGATTTGGTGATTCACAAAATCACCCAAAAAGGTCTCGTATTAGCCACATAATCGCCAAGAATAGAAGAATAGTGTGAAATAGCACAATGGAGATCATAGACGAGAAAGCAATACACATTAAAACAATTGTTAACGCAAAAAGAATACGAGATACGCCGTCAGATCAAAGCTGATCACATCAGAACAAATCTGATTACGTACCTGACAAACATGTTCATGACCAACATGATCATGAGGTTGACGAACACGCAGAAGTACACAGGGCCCAGAATGGTGTGTGTGTTGCGCATGTCCTCAAAGTTCAGGTCACCCAGCACCATGGCGAGAAGACCTTCATATGTGCTGAGGAGATTCTAGTTGGACGAAGAGAAAGACCCAAGTAAATATAAGGTAGGTAAGCTTTAATATTGGCAACTTGCAACCCAATAGAAAAGTACATCACAAACCACTTAGGACCTAGTTAAGACAACAAAAGTCGTTTCTTAATGATTTAAAATCTTACCTTCCTGGGTACATATATCATAATTTCCCAGGCTCTAAGAAATGTTAGCGATTGCATGATTAAATGTCACTAATTGATTTTAATCAATTTTTTAATCTTTTCACTTAAATATTTTCTCTCTATAATGCATATGAATTTCTTTTCAATTTATAAACATGCATTACAGTTGTGAAGTATTCTTTTAAATATGGAATTTACTTAGATGAGGTGTACATTGACAACTGTTATTTTATCTATTAAGTATGTATTATATGTGTCTTCTTGAAACACCCCACTGAGGACGACCACAGTCATGAATTTCATATTAGTGCGAGTCAAACAGTCACGTTACCTTAAAGCCCGGCATGTTTTGTCCAAAGATGACGAGACCGGACAGGGCGAACGCCGTCATGCAGATGGTAAACATGATGGTGAAGAGGCCGAGGGCGGGGATGGAGTTCTTGATGATGGCCAACAGGATGCACACTCGCTTGTTGAACCTTTGGCAAACAATAAGGTCCATACATCATGTAGATTTAGTTATTTTATACTCTGTTTTAATGTTCTTTTATGTTTTGTAATTAGCCTCCGGGCACTAATTTGCAATAAAGTTTTCATTGATGCCTACTGTATAGATTGACTGCATTAGATACATGAACCTTGCTGTAATGACGTTGAATGAAACCAGTTGATACAGTTGTTTCAACTTGTTTGGATGACTGTTGATTCAACTGGAAATTATCATACAGTAACTGTACATTCACATTCGTTGTCATAATTATGATCGACAGTTTACCTCATCAGTCGCATGAACTTGAAGACTCCCACATACGTCAGGGTGGACATGACGTACACGTACATCTCGTCCATCGTGGCCAGGCGCTGAAAACTCACAAATTTTCCTGAAAGAGAAATCCACAGAAATACATATAATACAAGACTGATTATGAGACTATGAGATGCAATAAAAGACAGTGGATTGAGATTGACATTTTTAAAGACTTGACACGATTTGGTTTTCCGCTTTGCTCAAGTGACTAGCAAATAAATTTTATTCCATTTTACATACAACTTTGGTTAGCTTTGCTTCATTTCTCATCATTAGAAAGAAATATCGTTCCAAAATCAAATATACTTAAATTAGTGGACCAGGAAACTTAAAAAGACATTGTGATTACATATTATAAGCATCGAAAACCTTTACTTTCATATAAACGCTCCCAGCAAACATGGTTAAAGCCAGTGTGCAATGGTGCCGAAAGGTATCTGTGGCAATCCGGGTTAACCTGAGTGATCACACAGGAGTGCTTTGAAACATTCACGTTAGCATGAGCCATGAAATCCACCCTATTCTCTACCTTCCATCACAGGTAATCATCTTAATTTGATTGATTGAGGATTTGAAAATTCCTTGGAGCTAAAGATTAGGTACACGGCTGCCGAGTTCTTGGATGGGGTCTATCTTTACTTTGCAGCTGGAGAAGCTCCATGTATCGGACTCACGTGGGTTTTGTTGGAAAGCTTCCATGGCGGCCCCGGCTCCCATGACCCTATAGCCGTACATGGCCAGGGAGAGGAAAGACATTAGGATGATGACGATCTCCACCCAGTTCCAGAAACTCTTGAAGTATTCCTTCCTCTGTTTTCGTATGTTGCCGATCTCTCTTATGGTGAAGTAGACAATAAATATCACCCACAGGACCTGAAAAAGAGCACGATACCACATTTTGTCATTTCGGTTGTGAAAACGAGATTTCTTTAACCAAATATATTTTGTGTGTATACATACAAGACTTTCTTTGCTTTTGGTAAGATATTTTGTCTCGCAGCCATGAATGCGAGGACGAATTATGTCTTGTTTCAAGATTAATTCCAAAGAGCCCCAGGAAACTCTCCCGAACTGCTGATACAAGGCAAAGTAAAGTCGTGCTGACAAGCAGTCTCGCTCATAAAAGCTCAGTCATTTGTTACCAGCTGTAACCCAAGGGCCAATGTCGTTATCCGAGTTTACAGTTATTCTTCACATATAGATAGGGGTCTTTTTCTGCTTTTAGCTCTAGAGCAAAAGGGATGAAAATCTCAGCTTGAATCTCAGAGAGATAAGCATTTTAAAACTAATGGGATTATCTAGGATCTAGGCAGTCGTAAATCCCTCAAAAGCCTCGCTACTTCGTAATACGTTGGAATACGTACTCAGCGAGAGGGGCTTCTGTATTTTGAACAATTGCCAGTGTACCTCTTTAGATGAGAATCTTCATATCTTCAAATAGCAAAACAAAAAATGTTTGATACCTGCGCAGCGATGATGATAATCGCTAGAGAGCCCACGTAGCTATAAAGTCGGAATATCTTGACTTGAGCGTAGGTACTGGCTGCTCCGGTTGGTGGAAACTCTGCTGTAAGGATGACGCAGCCGAACAAGTTGATGTTGGCGTTATAGACGCTGAACTCCGTCACCACCGCCCTGGTGTTGTGATCGATCCAGGTTTCCTTAAATAACTGGTCCAGCACCTGCGTGGGAATGAAAGAATTCCCATGTCAGCAATTAACGAAAATCAATGAGATTTACTAGAGGTTTAACTTAATCATCATGTTTTGCTTTTATTCAAAAGTAAAATGTTATGCTTTAACATTTTAATTCTAAAAGTACAACCATTTGCTTTAATTTCTATTTTAAAAGGAACATGGTTTGCTTTCTTCAGTTGTTTATTAGAAAATTTGCTTTCTGTAATTTTTACTGTAAAAATATTTGATTGTTTGTTTCGTGTCTACTGTAGCTTGATCAATTTTATGTCTTTGGCTTACGTAATCACGAAGCCTAAACGTCAGAATATAACCCTTTATAGAGACATAATCATTAGTAATCAAAGTGATTGATTTAAAACATGCTGCGGTGCCAGGTGGTCTCATCCAAAAATGTCCTCCCTCCGCAGATTTGGACGTGTAATAATTGATGTGCGTGACATGTTTTATGATATGATGATTACTGCATGATTTCAACCTTGAACAAGAAATGAATCATTCATGAAGTATGCCATAGGCATGCTGAAATCAGCGTGGTGTCGGATGATAGATGCATGGTTATAATTTAACCTTTATTTAAAGTAACGTTACGTATGTCTTCATGTTTAATACAGCAAGATAGAACTACGATATGTTATATTTAGTACACATATATAACCACTTGCTAGTTTTATAGTTTTAGGGACCAAAAATATGAAAATCTTGTCATTGATATATCACTATACTGATGGTGTTATCATATCGAATATTTTCGTCATGAAAATAGGGACATACATACCCTGTGTTTGCTGTTAGACCACACTGAAAACGTTATCGTTGCAGTGATGTATTTTTCTTAGATTACTGTTAAGATGTTTGTGAAAAATGCTTGTAATATTTTTGCACCGAAAACTGAACCATGGCTACACTGAATACTAGAACATCGATGATGAATGTTGAATTAATACATTTTTTTGTATCAAGCCTATTTTGCATTCAACTCTATCCTTGTTCAGAGCACAGTGGGGAATAAAACATTTTGGGATATGAGGAATTTTTCTACATAACGTCTTTTCCCGAAGCTATTAACAAGAAAGGTAATATTTGCATAATGTTTATCTCCACATGGTCTAGCCCAACAAACTACTTCTCTGGTTCTTCTTACAAAAACATATCCAAATTCTAGTATATGGTGACCAGCCCCAGTCCTCTGTCCTGCTACATAATGTAACCTAACACGCGTGTAGAGCTACATTATTACTAAAGCATCGTTACCATAATGATGTGGATAATGGCCTGGTCCTGATCATTGGCCTTATATTTTTGGCAAAGAAGGAAATGAAGAGCACAAGAGGAAATAAAAGATAGATTCACCATTAATCCTGTGGGGTTGTTGACGCCCAGCTCCACCACGTACCCCCCTGCTCCATACACGGACTTCTCCGCGATGATGGGGACCCCCTTGGTCTCCCCTGACGTCTGGTACACGAACCACAGGTCCCACGGCACGTAGTCTTCACTCTCGTTCACGGCCACCCAGTTGGGCTTGAACACGCCCTTCTGGGCATCGCCGAAGGAGTACTCGTCGTAACACTCTTCTATGCCGATCCTGGTCGTTTGACACTTTTCTATAGATAGATACATACCATGCAAGAGGATATATTTCAGGTCAAACTTTAAAAAGTTCTCGCTAATCAAAGAAAAGCCGTTAATCAATGTGTAGTAATAGAAATGCAAGTATGCAAGCCCCTTTTTGCATATCAAACCATCACAAAATCGATAGCATTGAGCACTATGTGTGCACTAGGACATTATTTTGTTGGATGGTGTAGGACAAATAGGTCATGATCAATATATAATTCTTTGAATTTTAGGAAATTCACGCCATAGACACAGTTTAATAATCTCTTGTAAGTTCATATGTGTTGGTAGAAGTCGTAATGAAGTTAACCTGTTTTTACTCTCAGTTGTCTGAAGCGAGCCGGGCCGATTCGGTACGAGTTGAGGTCGGAAACAAACTTCCGGTTGTGGAATGGGATTTTGTCGCCGTTGTACTCGCCGGTTTGGTAGAGAGCAGGGATGAGGCTTCCCTGGGCCCACTTCCAGAAGTTGGCCACACTGCTGACCTAAGTGTAAAAAAATCTATTTTAGCTCACAACAGACATGTGACAACGTCGAGATCTCAAACGTTTTTGCGCTTGTTAACAACTACATGTAATTTACGAACCATGCGTTTTTACAGCTACATGTATATTTACTGACATAAAGGACAAAACAAACTAAAAGAGTTGGATTCCAAATATTTGCAGCATGTTATAATGGAGTCTAATATTCCTAAAATATGACGATAACTTGAAGTCTCGTACGGTTCTTCTTTTTTCAGGGTGATCCAGAACAACCCGTTATAGATGTATGTACCAACAACATGTTATCTGAATCTAAATTGAATTCTGAACTGATGGCGATAACATTGACCAAGTTTCCTTATCAAATAATAGAATCCTTTTCACTAACCTTGTCAGTAAAGCTACCAACAAACTCATTTTGCAGAGACGTGTGCATCCCGAAAGCTTGTTTGTCTCTGTGTTCATTGGCCAGCAGTAGTAAAACGCATAGGAAGAACGTGTAGGCCAGGAACTCTTTGATGATGGCCCACATCATGATTTCCTTCCGCCGGGTCTCCTTGATCTCTCTCAGCTGCTCTTCTGTGATCATCGGTGGGGGCGCTTTTGCACGGTGCTCCGCTAGTCCCTCTGAAAGGAAAACAGAATACAACATGTTCGTTTATTCATTGTCGTTTCCACAAGAAGTCAGAGACTTTATATTTCCAGTAACCTTTGTCCTGCTGGCTATTCTGTGCATTCCATGTTCCCTGTGCTGGTCTGGGGATTTCAGACCTTTTTAGAATATATGGTAGTCTTGAAAACACCAGCATTATATTCATGAGAAAAACGTCGATCTTTCCTAACATATGTTGAGCATAACGTTGGGGATATGAACATGCTTCCCAACAATTGTTAGAATCAGCGTTTTAGTGACAAAGGTCTAAGAAATGTTTTGGATTTTATGTATTGAAACAGTGGAGGGTACCCTATGGTGCCCCTCTTCGTAGTCCTTCGTAGTCAATAACGTCAGAGCATTATATCACGCCCTGAATTCCCCAGTATACTGTCAAAATCACCTCCATCCACTTTACAAAGAACATTGGACAGAAAACCACACCCAGGACTCAGCCACCCAAAACAGTACCTCCATTCGCGAAAGTAATTGAAGAGTTGAACATCAAGACTCCCATTCCAGGAATTGCTGCCATGTAAATGATTATTATTTTGGAAGGCATTTAAAATGCCCTCTAACAAACCGAAGATGGGGTTAAGTAAAATTTTACGTCTGCAATGTTGGACCAAAAGTACTTAACGGTTGAGATATGAAACTTCAGTGTCTGGTAAGGTCTGATAACGTATATGGGTAACACATTTATGTGTTGGATATGTCTTCTTAAGCCAAACACTATACAAATGATACATGAAGAGATTTACTTACCGCCATTTTCCTCAGTATCTATCCATTCCTCGTCTTTCCCAAGTTTATACTCCTCGGGAAGAGAGTCGTCTTCTTCTTCTGTGGGCTTCTTAAAGATGATGGCTACCAGCATGGCAATGGCGACAATCTAAGAAAGGAAGAGCACGTAGTTTGAAAACCAACTATTGTTTTTTTTTCTTCTGCATTAGACTAAAGTTTATACTTAAGGTTTAAGATGCAAATGTTCTTCCAGACTCAGCTGTTCGTTAAAAATACCTATGGACAGAGATTGCAGTGATACAATAAGTTGTTTGTGGACAATTAATAAGACGTTCAACGGTTGTTTATTGGTTTAGATTGGATAGATTTGATTGGATTAACGAACGTCGTACCTTGATTGGTTGTACGACGAGCGTTGATTGGAATATGGACAGCATCATGCAGGACAGCCAGCCCTCGGCCTTTGCTTTGCCCCACTGTAGGCTGTACAAGATGACGAAGAACGCGGGTCCCAGGATGGAGAAGAAGGCTAACACCCAGCCGACATAGAAAATCCACCACGGTAAGGTCTGCTCCGGGCTTGGCTTGGGTGTGTTCAGTATGGTCACAACCTGTGTGAGATACAACAACATCGTTGCTACTTTTTTTATCTTCCTCTATTTATCAGCATTTAGCACATTCGTGGACGGACTGACATGAGAGGTAACTCTCTCAAGACGTTGATCCGTAGGCCGGGTTGTAAGTCGGAGAAACCTTTTACATACGTAGTAAGAACGTCTCAGGGATTTGCCATAGATGTGACATTTTGTTATATATGGTCCTTGTTCGTCCAGACAATTTTGGACGAATTGAAATTGATTTTGCTCAGTATATGTTCATATAGATACTGCCAATTGTGTGTACTTGTACTTACCTTGTCATTTAGACACATTTATCATATAACATTGAAACTTTGTACCTAACGAGAATTAGTTAAAATATAACGGTCAATTATTTCGATTATTACACAATAAAGATAAAAGCTAATATCTATACAGAGTGTTGATTTATGTACGAATCTATAATGATAACGGCATGACCTCCTCTGCTGTCGGTTCTTTTCCCTCCTCCAGCTCCTCCGCCTCCTTCAGCTTCATGGCTTCCTTCTCTTCCGGTTCTAGCTCTTTCCCGATGTCGTCAAAGTCTGAACATGTCAAAATATGTACGTTTCATGTTAGGAAATCCAATAGTCTTGAATTTTTTTATAGAAAATTAAAATATGCAGCCACTGCCTCATTACTCAAACGGCTGTCAGTCTCTAATTGGTTGAACTGCTAATTGTGATGGGCTTTCAGTCTTTCGGGTATTGTATTTTGGTAGAACGATCCGTTTTGCTGTATTCGTGTATCTAAGAATGGCATCCCATGACACAGTTTTCAACTGCATGTTGTGTCGGAAAATATATCGTCTGCCACGGGCAAACTTCTGATGCAATGTCGACCAAACATCCAACGAAAACAGTAAAAAAAATCCGGATTTCGCGCAGGTGCAGTACTAGTATTGCCTGCGCGACGAGTATGCCATACTTTCATTTGAATTTTAAAATGTCAGAACAGAAAGGTAAAACTTCATTGAGCACCAGTAATTACCGTGATGTAAAATACGTACCTTTCTCTTTCCCTTCTTCTTCCTTCTTCTTCTTTTCCTCCTCTTTCTTCTTTTCCTCCGCCTCCTTCTCAGCAGCAGTTGGTTTGTACTTGGCCTTCTTGAAGAAGGTGACGAGTGCCATGCTGGCCGGGAGGACCACTAGGGTGCTCTCTATACTGATGATGATGTTAGTGAGCGACAAGGTGATTGGACCGAGGGAAAATTCTCCTGGGTCTTCCACCTGTGAAATAGATGTGAAACGGATAAATAAAACAAAGCAAGCTGAGTGGGCTTATTGTAGAATTAAGAATCCTGCAGTTAAAATTTAGTGGTTTGACAATGGGAACCATATTTTCTAGAAGTTTATGACTAAAGCCTTGCTGTTAGTCCTTACTATTGACAGTAACTAAAGCGTGTTTGATACTAGTAAACTAGCATCAAAACGTGTTCTAGCTATAAAAACCGACAAACATTACATGGTAGAATTTCACATTGAGGTTCTCTCTTGAAAGCAAATTTGGATTGAAAAAAATGTAGTCAAAATAGACTATATACACCGTTTAGGGATCTTGAACTTAGCAAATTCTGCATCATACTGCCCTTGTGCACGTAGAACTGTGTAGTGGCTTATTGGAACTGACCTCGCTCTTCTTGTAGAACATGGCGTTTGCGATCATGGTGAGGAAGAGCAGCGCCACGCAGCAGGTGAGGCGCTGTGTGCGGGTGAAGTTACTGCGGGTCGGGCGGGACGCCACGGAGAACCACAGGTGGCCGTCAGACAGGTTCCGCTTGGAGCTGGAGAAGAACAGGTGGTTGAAGCCGATGATGTTCTCGGTGCCGGCCACCGGCAGGATGCGGTCTGTCAGGCCGTCATCTTCCTCCACGGCCAGCCAGCGGTCACACAGGAAGTAATACCTGGTGAGAGATTTAGACATAGTTAAATAGATAGACAGATAGGCAGACAGATAGATATCATATTAGATAGATAGAATCCATTATTCTAGCGTCTTTTTCGTTATTCGTGCTTGCCAAAGAGAAAAAAAAAATTATTTAGAATACCTTTGAATTTATAGCATATCTAATGTTTATTAGGCAAATGGGATAGGAAACAACTTTTTTCTATATCAATACATTCTATGCAAATTTATTAAAATGGATTTTTAATATCGATTCATGTGAACTTGAAGAAAATGGAATGCACTTACCGTTCTCCCGTCTGTATGTCCTGGATGACTACCTTGTTACAGTACCAGCTCTGGTATTTGCCCTTCCCGGAGTTGTCATGCCAGACGCGGAGGAACGTCAGATATCCCAGCGACTTGGGAACTCCTAACAACACGTGGTCGATGTTTCCACGGCGGAGCAACTGGGAGGGAAGTTATTCTCATATAGACCCATTTATAAATTATACTCTAGACGACTGTTTTTTAAGCTGTTTATTGTACTCGTGTTTTTTTCTCGTACTCGAAATAGAAAAACGGCAGTATACACAGACTTCTTCATGTGAACATATTAACATCGACCAGTTTTATAATGTTAAAAGGTTGAATTCTAAGCAATGATAATCACCAAATCTAGTCATTAACTTCAATCATTAAAACGAAGTGTGATACTGAAATTCAAGTCTTCTTCAAATAGTATATTCATAAATCCAGTTGAAAAACCTTCTTAAGGAATTAACTGCAAAGGGCGCTTCTAATGATAGATATTTTCGTACCGTTCTCTTCCCGTCGTCCACAATGCGCACGCCCGAGTCACCCTCTTCTCCCGAGAGGATGAAGTTCACGCGAGACTTGGTTCCCGCGCCAGGCCGCATGCCGGTGTAGATGTCCAGTTTGTAAAAGTAACGGTCGTTCTTAGCGTTGTCTACCAGAGGAAGTGTCCCCCACTGTAATTAGCATAAAATATGCTCTATCAGTACTTACGTTTTGATAAAGACTGTATCTATTCTATAAATTGTCGACATCAGCTAAAACAGCAACATGTAAGGAAATAATGATTTTTCACGTAACTAGATATGAAAATATTACAGAATAAAGATAATAAAAAGTTATAATTCGTCTTTATCTACTGCACATCAGTTTCTACAATCCTATTTGCATCATATATAATGGTTTTAGTTTGTAGTGACAAGTCACAATAATCAATTCTAAAAGAAGGGCATAACAAAAATTCTTTCTATACCACGGACTAAGAGTTTTAAACAAATAGTTTCAAACAAATAACATAAACCTGAGTAGTTGAGGTTTGCTTGTACGTGTAAAACTACGTAAATGTGTCGACCTCTGACCTTGATGATGTCGTTCTTGTCCGCCCGTCTGGTGTAGACGAGCAGGAGGACGTATAACAGCAGGATGGACACGACCACGGAGAACACGGCGGCGTTGTCGGACAGGTTCGCGAACTTGGCGAACACGTTGGAGAAGTCGATGGTGTTCGGGGCGACCACCATCTCCGACCCGAACGACGTCAGATGGTTGCAGTCGCAGATCGTGAATTTGGACGTGGTCATTGCTGAAACCTGTTGTTATATCAACAAACTTTAAGGCTCAAAACGATTGTCGCACGAACGCAAAATGGGAAAATTCTACATGTTATAGGTTGTAGTGATGCATATTTCCGACAACAATTCAACTGTTTTGATGAGGACAACCAACAAAACAGAACTTAAATAAAGGAGTTGCGTCTGTCACAGCCTGCTTGAAACTTCTACACCGTAAGATGGTGAAAAGAGTATTTTCATTCCGTTTGGTCTTGTTTGTACTTCCTTATAATGACGATGAAAACAGACAATTTTACAGTCTTCACTCGTACTACGCAATGGTTTTTGTCCCCTCCCGTCCTGGTCACCACATCTTTTAAGCCATGACATCCCTGGTCAAAACCCTGCCAATCAACTGAAAAACTCGCCCTGAAAGCCACTACCGAAAACAATACTTCCGTCCCACGAGAAAACCATCTGCACATACATGTATACAGTGCATCTTACCGAACAGCCTTCGTTTGACCATTTCTCCCCCTCCTCGTCCCAGTATTTACATCCGGGTGAGAAGACGATCCATTTGAACTCGATGGTGTTGTTTTTTTCTTTCCCTTTTCCACTATCGTCACTTCCTCCTCCTTTGTCACCAGACTCCGCTTCCCCCTGGTCACCCTCCACCTCCACCTCCACCTCCTCTCCAACTTCCTCGCCTAGGATTGATTATAAAGATACACATACAGAATTACAGATGATAACAACATCACACAATTTAGGAACGATTGTAGCTTAACTGGGTGAAAATTAGAAATGCACTTCTCTCCAAATAAGTTGTAACTAATTTTTCTTACACGTTTAAATAAATTAGAATTATTCTATTAACTTAAAACTGTTCACCGTGGTTACACGCCCTATTCTCAAACATATACGCCACGATATGAAGATAGGTATTTCAGAAGAGTCATTTTCAGAACTACTGGCTGCTATAATGATTTTGCACGTTGCAAGTAAAAATCAATAGAGTTCTCTTTGTACAAAGTTTGTTTACGAAAGCAGCACACTTTAGTAAATAATAGATATATTGTTTTCTACTTAACACCACAAAAAAACTATAACGATCATGAACGGTTCAACATACTTAAAGCGTCGATGGCGAAGTAGTAGAAGCCAGGTTCCGCCACGATGTAGTTTGGTACGAAGACGAGGAAGGTGTCGGGTACACCGTGTCCGCCGATATCAAACAGCTCCTCCTCCGTCAGACCCGGGACCTGCGCCACGAAGTCATAATCCTCCCGGGTCGGCGGCTTGGCGAACCGGACGTACACGTCAAAGTCCAGGTCAGGCTGATTCGGCACCAGTCTGTAAAGCAAACATTCATTTGAGAATATTGACCAGCACGTACAATGACCATGTGGGTATATTGTGAGTTCGATTCCCAGTCAAGGCGTAACTACGACATTAAAAATGGTACATGCTGATGTCTTTGCTTAGCACTCAGCATTTAGGAAAAAATACGAATATGCGGTAGTCGGTTAGTTGGACAAACATATGTACATACGACTACAGGTGATCTAACCTCCTCCTGCTCAAAGTTGTGTGGCAAAAGGAAAACTAAAACTAAAATAGGCCCCGCCCTTTTCACCATCTAGTGCGGAAAAGCACTGCTAATGGAAATTCTTTCATTATTGCAGATACAATTTTGTAGTTGATCTGGAATGCCTAGACATAGATATAATCACCATTCTTCATAACACAGTGTGTGTAAACAATTTATTCGGACTGCAGACAGGACTGCAATTTTCTGATCTGACGCATTATCCATTACTCTACTGACCCTGCTGCACTTCCCAACTCTTAAACATGAGAGAAGGCGCTTCATGGTCATGTTCTACGAGCGTTCTGAAATCTTTATATACAATTCATAAAAATGCCAAGCAATGGACATTCTGTTTACTCTCGAAATTTGTTTATTTGTTTATTAGACCGATCTCCATTAGTTTGTACAGTTGCCATACATACTATTCTTCCTGGAGTCGTTAACTACAACACTACTATCATAACAACATGGTAAGGCTTAGCTACAAACTACATAAACACACACAACATGCAAGTAGTACCTAAAGGTCATAGGTCATAAAATAAAATTTAAACAAAAATTCACATTTACATTTCTACATTTCTACTACCACCAAGCTTGTAAGGGTTTGGAGATGTCCACCACAGAAATAGCCAAAAAGATGCTAACTTATAGGCAAGCACACCTCGTTACTTTCCACTGCCAGTTCTAACCAGATGAGAAGTGACGTACCCGAAGATAAGAGCGTTCCCTTCGTTGGGGACCTTGGCCTTCATGACGTAGGTGTCGTTAGAGTTGGATTTCCACCACGTGATGTTCTTCGGTTCCCCGGATCCTCCTGACATCCGGTTCTCAATGGTGATGCTAGGATGAAAGGTTCGATACATTTTTTTTAGTTACAGAAGGTTACTTTTCTTTCGCCATAATCAAAATAGATAATGGAGTTCACAAATAAGACCACGCATATGCCCAGTGTCTAAAATGAAGGCCCCAAAAACGTTAACAAAGCACACGGTCAGGTAATTACATACATGTCCAGACGTATTTATTTACGTCTCGGAGACTTTCAACTTTGAAATATTACCAACAATGCAATGCATTTCGCATGTGTACTCTGACGAACCTCCATACTTGTCTTTCGTCTTCTTGTCTGGGAACGACAAATGATTCGTTCTTAGACGTGGCGTTTTCCACTTTTAAATTAAGTGGCAAGGATACGGTCCCAAATGTGATTAGGTTTAGACCCCCACGTCTCTATTTATGACTGGAAAGGACTTTCTGCTCCATACAGCTTACTTGATTCAGCGTTTTGCAATGTATATTTATTTTGTACATAGACATAGGTAGGATGACAAATGAGGTTGTGTACCTGATAAAACGTACGATAATTTCATAGCGCAAACGTGTTACTTGCGTTCACATGTCACTACATAATACTTCATTTTAGATACGTCCATTCAATTCCATCTCGCCATCGTACAACTATTCCGCGTAAGTCATGGCCGATTCATTTTAGATGTAGCGACTCTCCCAGAAAAGCTAACTGCTACATATATCTACTTTTTTCATTCAAAAGTAAAAATGATCGATTCCAAGATCATAAAAGTCAAAATTTACATTAAGTTCGTACATTTTTTTTCATTCAAAAGTGAAAGTGATCGATTCCAGGACCATGAAAGTGAATGCAAAATAAATAGGAAGAAAAATCTCCAAATAAATGTACCCTCTGCCTATAAATCATACGTCACTGTTCGACACCTTTGACGTCATGAACCTTTTCTAAAGGAAAAATGATCTGGCTCTAAAAAAAGGTTTAAATATGTTGTGTACAGCTAGCTTTGAAAGAGGCTCTTCTTCTTTTCACTTCTATCTGAACGTCTGGTTATATATCTCTGACAACAGAACATATTTTCTATATTGACAATAACACATTTCTACGAGTTAAAAGTAGCCGAAAGTTAGCATTGGTGCTACGCTATTTGTATACCGGGGCTCCCATGTCATCTCGCTCTTTAAGATGTATGGGACCCGCGTACATAGAAATCACTACACAAAGAATTAAATTCCCCAATGATTTAAATTGCCAGTAAAGCCGGTTTAATAAATACTGCTGTGTAGTAAATATAAAAGTCAAGTCCGATAACTCACTATAAAAATTGGTCTTAAATTAAATTAGCGGAATTGACTTTTAATTGCTACCATTAAAGTAAGCAATTATGGTAATGGAAGTAAACATTACCAGATTGTACTGGCATTTACTACCATAGGCAAATCCAACTTTTCGTGCACTGCAAATAGAATAGAAATCTGTGGTCCTTTACAGCGGTATTCAATTATATTCCGCATATTAATATGCCGCTTGATATCCCTTTGTGGACAGACTGTCCCTATAATAAGGCTTAAGCTATGAGACTGACGATGATGACCTCTGACCTGATGTTAGTTGAGATGCCCTTGACCCCCACGTTGCTGCCATTGGACGACATGAAGTTCATAGTGACGACTGGTGACGTCACTGCCTTGGCTGAGTCGTCAAACGTGAAAGGGTTGGTGGGGTTGGACATCACCTTAAGTGAAAAAGACCGACATTTATAGATTCAAAAGAGCTCCTCGCTAAAATGCCTATCCTATGCCTTGTCGATGCCCATCATTATGTTCTTTAGTGTGTCAATCGTTCAGATGCTCACTGACACATGGTGCTTTTGTCATGGTACTTTTTCCCTGCAGCTACTAGACGAAAAAGTGTAATGCGGCTTCGCTACGGCTAGCTTATTTAGGGGTGGGTAATTCGCCATGACCGCGTTACATAAATAATACAGTTTTTCAGCATTAGAGCAAAGCAATACGAAGCAAGTATTACCATTTGAATACGTGTGCTTCTTATGATTGGTCTTGGCTACACATTTGAAAGAAATATTCTGACAGTACGGAATGAGATGCCGAAGACACAATTAGAGTAGAAGATTCTGTACTTACTACTGTGTTCATACTGTCCATTTCTGTATCGTTGCCAAACATATCTGCTGCACTAGGTAGGGCGAAGCTGCCACCTCCAATATCAAGTGACTTGTTTCCGGAATCTTCAATATTATCGCTGACGACAGCTATATTAAGTTGATCTGATTCGATGACCGTCGGGGCTTCACCGATCAGTTTCTTCCCTGACACGGACTTTGCGGCTGTGCTAGCAGCGCCCATACCTGTGTTGGCAACTTTCTTGGCCTGTGGAAAGGAAAGGCGGCAATGTTTTACAAAAATAAAAGCTTTTAAAAATATTACGCAACTAGAAAGGCCAATATTTGCTTTGGAGCAAATACAGCGATGGGTTCACCACATTTTACGACATGGCAGGGAAAGAATGAGAAACACAAGGGAAAACAATGATTTACATTGATATAACTATAATATGAAGTAACATACAACTAAAACAACAGTTGGATAGCTATTCCCTACTTTATTGGTTAGGATTTTTAATTGCATAATGCAAACTGTTGATTTTCAATGCTGGAGCAGAAAAGCTTGAAATACCTACCAAAACACTTGAATAAAGACATACTGTCAGTATGGAAATGCTCTGTGCAGGTGTTAATCAAGTTAAATCCCAACAGCCAATCAGCAAGAAATGCTCTGTGCAGGTGGAAATGCTCTGTGCAGGTGTTAATCAAGTTAAATCCCAACAGCCAATCAGAAAGAAGTATAGAGGAAAGCTGCATGCCTATTGGTTGATGCCCTGCATTCCATTGTGATGACTCATGCCCAGAGTGGTAAACATGGCACACTAACACAGTAATACATTTGCTATAACACAGCCAAAAAACTCAAATAAAACCATTCTAAAAGCCTGTATCACAAAAATTAAAAAAACGCCTAGGGGTATTTGCCCACTGTACCTCCATACCAAATTTCAGGACCTTAGGCCCTAAAGTGAAGAAGCTGAATCCATTTAAAAAATGGCAGGAGAAGGAGAAGGAGAAGAAGAAACATCAGAAAAAGCAATATGGGTTCACCACCACTTCGTGGTGTGGTGAACCCATAAAAAAAGAAGCATCATTAGTATATTTTATTTTGTTGCCCCTGTTAAATAAGGAACTTCCCTGGCAGACCAGTTCTGCGGTCCTATACCATGATAAACATTTACTTTAGTCTGTCTGCCACATAAACAGATGCATTTGTAGATATCATATATGTATGATACGTGAGGAATCTTACTGATGGTCTTTCGGCCAGTTGTCTCAAATATGTCTTCCTTCTCTTCATCTCCTCGTAGAAGAGGTACTCCTCGACACTCTGGTCCGGCGGGGGCACGTCAGGCGGGGGCGGCTTGCTGAGGTTGTCAAACATCTCTTTCACGTCGGATGTCTCTGATGCCTTCATCACGCTGCCCAATGAGCCTACGAGGTCTGGATAATCAAATTAGCCAAACAGTCAATCATCCAAGCAAACTAAAAACACAGTGCATACTGTATGATACTGGGAGTTACATCATATAGTAGGTTATCACTCATATAATTGTGCGGCGTAACTTACCCCGGTATAATGTTTCATACCGTGATTACACAAAACGCATCCCTGGCGACCACATACCGTCCAAGGCATGCGGGGCCAGAACCCTGTCAATCAACTGATACCCAATCCCCTCCCGCTCACTTCCAATCATCGCTGATCAGGACAAGATAGAAACTCCTCTTAAACCTGCACCGGACAACACAATACTTCCAGGACGTAAATTCTAGAAAATGTAAGATTTCGTTGTGTGGGTAAGAAGTTTCATGATCCAAGAGGAATTTAAAGATTATGTTCAAACAAGCCTGAAAATACAGCTTTTTGAAACTTACCGCCTGCTACTTGGTTAACCATTTCTTCGTCGACCTCTTCGCCCATGCCGTCAAACTGCCCCGTCATTCCGGACAGAGAGTCTATTGATCCCTCCTATCATTAAAAGATCAACACGGTGAATTCAATATCGTACTTTCCTTTTGGCTCTTTTTTTTCTGTTGGAGGAATTTTATTGTGAATGCAAAAGTTCAATGTTTCTAGTAGACTGTTTAGTGTTGAAAAAGCTGCAGCACAGCAAAGCATAGCTGATGACATCGGTGAATACTGAATGTGTAAAAATGATATTGATGTTTTTTCCAGTTTCTGCCCGTACCTGTGTTCCACGTTCCAGTTCGTCCGGTGCTCCGGAGATGGTCCGCGTGGCGCTGGCGGCCTGGAGGATGTCCTCCGGCGCTTCTGCCACGCCTCCTATCGTACCGACGTTGGACGCCATGATCTTTCGGATCTAGGGACGCAGATAGATGGGGTATTATAGATCACGTAGGACTAAAACAAGTATCGTAACGGTTTCATTTTGTGCAATTACAACATGCAAAACGTTTCTTGAGTTATGAGAAGGGTTTAGATTTATTTTGCATACAGGCATCGTTCCATGGACTTTCAAAATGTTTGCTGTCAAAAGTCTTACCCTTTTTCTGTGTTCTTTCCTGATGTTCTCGTCTGGTGGCACCGTCGGAATGCCACACTCTGGGTCTAGTTGAGGTTCTATAGGACACTAAAACACAAGAAAATCATATAATTGCAACTCCCACCCTAAAGCATTTTTCTGCATTCTGTGTACTGCAAAATACAGCTGTCTTGTTGTGGAAATTCCTGTCATAGCTCCTTCGGCGGTTGGTTCTTAAGCATGCTTAAGAGTTCTAAGGCATCGAAATCTTACGATGGCCTACAACTCATGTAAACGCGACGTAACTACGACGTCCAAGAGAATATGACTTTTACGACACTATTGTGAGTAACGTCAAGTCCTCAAAGCGATCCGTCTGCATGTAAGATACCATCTACATGTAGTTACCTTTGAGTTCATGACAGAGGTGAGCGACTCCATGAGAGAGGCGGTCTCTTTGCTCTTGGTCTCCGCCATCATCCTCGCCAGCTCGCTGTTCGGTCCGTCCGTCACCCTGAGGAACAGCTCCTCGTAACTGTTCACTCCGCACGGCAGTTTGGGAGGTTTCACCTTCGGTAGGCAGCATTTAGTCAAATATTAGCACACCTACCTTTTATGTGTGATCATTACCCAAATGGCAGGTAAATTTTGGGATCAAAACCGTTTCAACTAGTTCTTTTGGGGTAGCGACCAGCGACAGGCTCTACTAAGAAAAAGTTTGCAACGAAAGTTTGCCACTCCTGAATTAGCGCGGACCGACTTCCCTACCATATCATCTGTCTATTTCTACTCTTTTCAGTCGCTTCCCGAAGCTTGATAGAGGCTAGTTTTTCTGTAGCCTAAGAAGCTGTAAAACACACGTACCTTTACAGTCAGTCTGTAGTCAGCGTACGCCTCGTAAGGGTCGAAGACTTGGACCAGGATGTCGGCGGCGAAGTCCCGCTCGCAGTCCCCCATGGCGATCTGTACCGGCATGGTGAACGGGATGTTCCCGAAGTAGATCAGGTTCGTGTCGCCCATGATGATGGAGTTGAACTTGTACTTGAGAGTGACCTGTGGTCGAAAAGTGTTTTTATTTCTTTAGTTAACATTACCGTAACATTTATAACATTTCTTTAAGGACTAAAACTAATAAAATGGTATAGTGTGCATCTTTTGGATTAACCCAAAACTCAATAAATGACATGGAAATTGAATAGAATGTTTCTACAAAAAGAAAAAAAAAAGAAAAGAAAATAGGAAAAACGAAGTAAAGAAAGAAGACAAGTTGTTTAGTTTTAGTGTATAATGTTGATTAAGTGGTAGCTTCGAGCAGAATCTTGTATGCTGACCTTCGGTGGTTCGGCGCCAGGTGGCACTCTTTGTGGTAAGTCCCCCTCATCCTTCCAACCAGTGCACTCCACGATAAACATGGTATCGTACGCATGGCCTGCAGGGGAAAGATATAACACGTTTTAACGTGTTTTGTGCAACAAAGGCATTTGTGAACAGGCCTGATTTTGCCTTAAACACACACACACTTAGCTATGACTAAAATGACCTTATGATAAGAATCTAGTTAAGACAACCTTTTCCATCAAAAGAAAGCCGACCCTTATACGACGCAACCACGACTGCCTCAAGAATCTCCTCAATTTGCTGGCGACTACTGCTAGACTGACAAAGGAGCGGAAAGTAATCTCGATTCAGTTTTAGCTCACAGAAGAGCTAATCTTCCACTGGTCATGACAGGGAAAATAGGCGTTATATTTTCAGGTTCACTGTACCAGCGAAACGCCCATCTCTTTTCAACAAGCACAAAGAACAGTGGACCACAATTTAACGTCCCTTCCATATAGGGCTGCGACTCTTTGCAGTAGCGTGCACGTTGGGAGAGCGCCATTCGAACCCCCAACCTCTTAGTCCAGAGGTAGGGTCGCTAACCACTGGACTACGCACATTGGACTTACGCCTCCTTTTATTTATTGGAAACAGACTTACCTACTTTTGGACTGATGTGACATCTCCCGCCATACGGGATATAATTGACGACGTATTCACCCTCCGAGAACCCGGGCGTTTCCGGGTTGTTGGCGTACGCTTTGACTCTCACTCGGTAGGTGGCGCCCTGTTCTAGGGTGTCTGGTCGGATGGCCAGCGACGACGTACTAGCACCTAGACGTTTGAGATGCATGAAAATAAATCATTCAGTGACAGAAAATGCAGATACACTGACTGAAGGATACAAACCTTAACACTCTTAGATACAAACCTAAGTACTCTTAGAAAGCTCTGAACCTATCTAGAACGAAATATGCTATGATGGTGTTTGGGCACTAACAGTTGTAATGCTGCTTAGCTGGATCTGAAAGAGGTATACCTTGCATCAATATCATATCTACGCAACTGTAACAACATAAATGAATCCAATGTGGAAGACTTAAGGTTTAATCATCCAATATGGCGGACAACAACTACGTCATACATGTATATGAGTTTAAACACTCCTTTAGTAATATCTGTTTGAGACAGGTTGTAATAAATGATGTGTTTAACTGGCACCCTCCCCCCCTCCAGGCTTAGCCATATAACATGGCTGAAAACGTTACGTCATAGTCACGTGAGTGCAAACACCCTATTAGCAATACCTGTTTGGGACAGGTTGCCTAAGTTGGGGACTTCCTCTAATAGCGGTGCCTTCTCCGGAATGGTGTGGTTGACTCTGAAGAGTTTCCAGGTGTAGGTGAGCCGGTTCCCGCGGCGGCAGCTGGTGCACACCGCCTGCAGCTTCAGGACTCCTCTGGGGTTCACCTTCTTCCAGCAGTTGCTCACACACCTTAGCACGAAAACATTGGAGGTATAGGTATGAGAAATCGTTCTCCAACTACAAAATTGACTCACTGGAACTTTTTGATAAAATCTCTTGGTCTACATCGGCCGTCTATCCCATGTGCGGTAGACATGTGACTTTTCCGCTCATGTTTCGTCAGCGCTGGGTCAAACTTCGTCGGCAGTCGGTAACGCCCCCCGTCGCGGTTGAAAGAAGGTTGGTGTTCCCTGGTGTAAAAGCTGCCACCGCCCGCCCTAAATTACGCCAAGTGACCGCCAATACCGTATATACTTCAAATGCATCGTTTGGTTTTCAAAGGGCAGTGATAAGTTATTTGAATTTTATTAGTAATCAACTGTTAGCTACTCATAAGTGAACATGCAGGGAACATGATGATCACGATGATAATGTAAGTGAGGGTGAAGTTTGATCTCACCTGACTTCCATTTGTGGAACGACAGGTGGCAGGACTTCTAACGTCTGCTCAAACATCGCCGTCCGGTTGCCTTTCTTGGCGACTATCCTGGTCACGTATGTTTCCCCCGGGGAAAAGTCGGACGTGTTTAGTTTGTAGTAGTCCTCGCTGCAGTTGAACGGAGCGTAGCCGGTGTTGTAGCAGCCCCCTTCGGTGTAGCTGTCTGGGTCCTCCGGCAAGATCTCAAATGGCAGACGGCAATACCTAAGTTGAACGAAACACATCAAACGTTATGGACGGAATGGTCACCGCTTCATAAGCTACTACACACACACACGCGCACACACACACACACACACACACACACACACGCACGCACGCGCGCACGCACGCACGCACACACACACACACACGCACGTACGCACGCACGCACACACACACACACACAACACAACCACCCCCCCCCCCACCAAACACACACACA
The DNA here is from genome assembly GCF_001625305.1 of Branchiostoma belcheri. NCBI lineage: Eukaryota > Metazoa > Chordata > Leptocardii > Amphioxiformes > Branchiostomatidae > Branchiostoma > Branchiostoma belcheri. The sequence continues at coordinate 1,601,397 of NW_017804287.1, read as the reverse complement.
CAAGCAATACATAGTTTGGAACATTTCACATATACAGTACAAAATGGTAATATACGGTTCGGAATAAAGTGCTGAAATTCCTTATCTGGAATTTTATGAGCCAAATTCATAAATAGGTTACTGCAAATCAAGACTATTGTAGAGCTGTAATTTTCTTTAGAGGTAACACAAACCAATAGTATTCCATGCCTTCCTTGTCCCATTTCTCTACGTCAGGGTCATAGGTCAGCGTGCTTGCGTCAAGGTGTAGTAGGGTGTCGTTGTCCACGGCTTTGCTGATGCCTCCTTTGATGCCTGCCTTCAGGTCAGATTGTATAATCTCGAAGTAACGGAAATCCTCATTGGCTATTCCTTCTGTCCCCACCACCTCTGGATCAATCTCCACCTCCAGCGTAAGTTTGTAAAATCCGTACTCGAATGTACGTGCTTTGAATAAGACGTCAGCTTTCCTCTTAAACTTCATGTTGTAGACCTCCCACTGTCCATTATCTTCGTTTAGTTTCAGAGCTTGCCAGTTGAACTGGGCAGCATTTCCTGCATCGCAGTTCAGACTGACGATCGCCATGAGGGGTACCTTTGAGGACCGTGTGTGGACTCTCCTTGTTTCGAATGTTTTTCCCTCTCCTTGCATTTCTACAATAGGGTAGTCACACTCAACGTTGAGTATGTGGATGCGGTCTTCCAAAACGATTGACGACACCGCGTTCGAACCGTTGATTTTAATTTTGAAGAGTCCGAGCTCCAGGTAGGTGTGTGTGTGGTTGATGAACTTGTCCTTTGAAGGGTTGATCTCGTGGAAGGGGTAGCCGCGGTACGCTGGGATATCGGCGCATCCCGCTTGGGGGTCTCCGTACACGTCTACTGTTCCATCGCCGTTGTCCCAGACGTAACACGCATGCGTCCCGAGATGCTCAGTCCTCAGCATGAACGTGATGGTGTCGTTGAGCTTCCCGGGACGGACCCGCGATCCCAGAGTTCCAAGCGAGGTGAACCTCATCGGCTCCTGCACGATGATCGCCTTATTTAGAAACTCCGTCACGTTTTCATTCGGGTTCTTCGCCCGAACTGTGACGTAATACACTCCGTCGGAAGCGTAACTGTGTTCCACCACTGGGCCGAAGGTCTCTACAGTCTCCGAACGGTCTCCGAAATTCCAAAGATACGAGACCACCTTCCCTGTTTCGACCGACGCCGTGAAGCGTATGGGATACTGGATCGGGAAGTAGTCCTGGTTCGGCCCGAAGCCTTCTTGAGTCTTTCTGCCACCGACCACGGAGACCAACGAGATAGCCAGACCTGATATAGCTTCCGACATCCAGGACACAACTGTGAAGTTTTGCGCGCTGATGAAATTTCGTACCTGAGCGTGGGTGACGATTTCGCCAAAGTTGCTCGGACCGTACTGGTATATTTCGTCGTACCGAAACGTGTAATCGATGGATACCGGGCCCGAAGTCTTGGTAGTACCGTCACCCCAGGTCCAGTCCACGAGAATATCAGTCGGCGGAAAGCTATCTCCTTCGTACATGACGGTGAAGGTAACGTTACCGGGTGGATAGTACACCGGTGCGTTACTGAAGACCCGTACGTCCCGTACAGGATGCTGAACTACTATTGGTTCTTCGTACATGAACTGCCGCCAGGAAATCAGATTGTACACTGTTACCGTAACGTTGAAAAGCCCCTTACGGGGGTATGTGTATGTGAATGCCGTCGTAGGGATTTTTGCCGCCGGTCCTTCTATGTAGAATGTTTCGACATGGCCGTCGCCCATGTCAAGCTCCATGGTGACTTCGGTGCCAGTGGAGAGATCAACCTCAACGTCCGATTCTTCCCCGAACTCTTGCTGAATGGGGGTGAGTATAGTAATGCCGATGTCCCCAACTGGCTCTTGCATGTGGACGCCCGCAGTGATGAGTTGGTCGCTTACGTCGTTCCAACACAATGCCGAAGCGTCGGTCTTCCCCAGGCCCTTGTAGATGTGCTGTATAGTCAGGTTACGTTTAGAGGTGACCACCGCTGGATACACGGTTTCGGCTTCCCCATCTCCGAAGTCGAAGTCACATGTCATGTTACTCGGGGAACCTATCCCTTCTGGTAAGGAAATAGCGAAGGTCACGGTTCCTGGGGGAAGAGGGTCCGGTTTTGAACTTGTGAGTGTCATCTCTCTGGCAGCGTTCATTACGTGGACTTTTTGGTCAAGTTCAGCTTCTAGTGAGTTTAGATGGTTTTGAGCGGTGACTTTGACCTTGTATTTTCCCTCATGTTGATAGACGTGGTAGAATTGGTAGATGTCGCCACCGCTTACCGGATCGTAGCTGTTGTCGTCTGTTGTACCGTCACCGTAGTCTACTAAGAACACTACCCCCGCTCCGTAACGCACTGTAGCCTCTAGTGTGAAGTTCTCACTAACACTGGTGTAGAGGTACTTCGGCGTCAGGATCTCCAGGTCAAAGAGGTAGTCGCCGATCATGATGATGGTTGTCATCTCCGTCTCACTCACGTGATTCTTGACCCTAACGGTGACGTCGTAGAAACCGTAGACGCCGAAGACGTAGTCTTTACGGTAAGGATCGTCGACGGACAGCTCGAAGGATTCTTCGGAGCTGTCTTGGTTGTCGAAGTCGAAGATGAAGACGGGGTCGGTAGGTTTGGTGAAGCCTGGTTCTTGAGAAACGATGAACGAAACTGTATCGTTCGGATTTGAAACGTTGTTAGCTACCAGAAACAATCCTTCTACGATATCTTCGATCTTGATGGTCAAGGTATCTTTCTCCGAGCTCACGAAGTTGGCCACCTCGACTTTTACGTCGTACACAACTGGTGAGGAAAAGTTGAAGGTCATCACTTCCGCGTGACCTCCGCTAGGGGTCGGACCACGAACTTTTCTTGCAAACGTTTTTGTATCGTAGAAATCCCAAAGGTAGAACAGATTAGAGCCTGTAGCTACAGCAGTGGTGAACGTCACGGTTTCTAAGGGCGTGGCGTAGTACTTGTCGGCGGTGGCTTGGAAACCTGTGATCCTGTCTTCAACGTTGATGAAGACTACGTGAACAAGGCTGCTTACGGGATTGGTCACTTCAAGAACCGCCACGTGAGTACCGGGACAGGTGTAGTCTGACTGGGTTATCTCTGCGGAAGCTGATTGGCCACCTTCGTCAACTGTTATAGCCGTTATGCTGACGTTATCCAGTCTAACTGTGTTGACGCTCCTCCATTCTCCTTGCACTATACGCCACGTCAGACTCACAGTGTCTCCATACGGGACGACTAGGTTGTTCACGGCTTCTATTTGAAGAGACTGACCAACTAAAGCCGTAGTGTCCGCCACCATGGTGTTTCTCTTGGAACTACAGGTCAGCGTGACGGCATAAACACCGACTTGAGAGTACGTGTGCGTGAACTCTGTCTGGTAGTCGCTATCTTCTGAGATTTCTTCTGACGTTTGGTCGCCAAAGTCCCAAACGCAGCGCACGGAAGCGTCCGTGGCCATGTCTCGTTCAAAAGTGGTGGGGTTCCCAAGTTCGGTAAACTTTCCTTGAGTGTAGACGTCCAAGGAACGAATGGGGAGGACGAAATCTTCTACTTCTGTCGGCAAGAAGTGGTAGACATTCGGGTACGTTATATCGTTCCAAGCCATGATGGACACATTGTACGTCCCTGCTGTGGAGAAACTATGATAGACATGAGGCGATGTCGTTAGCTTGGGCTCGGTCCCGTCTCGGAAGTCTACATAGTAAGTGAGATCGGCCCCGGCTGCGTTAGAGATATTCAGCATGATCGTCTCGTCTGTTTCTATCTCGGTGGAGGAGAATTTGACTTCTCCGGACAGTCCGGACAGTTCCTCGGGGAGATCGTGAACTTTCAGTAGCGCCGTGGTGTAGAACAAGGCGGCGGCGGTCTGCGTTCCGCAAGCGCCATCTTCCGGTTTATCATCGCCAATGCAAGCGGTACCGCACGTGTTGACGTCGTAGGATGTGGTCTCGCCCTCCTGGTACATGTCGGAGGAACAGAAGCAAGCGTCCTTGAGGACGGCGAGGGGGTAGGAGTCGGCGGCACAGGCCTCACGGCAGCTGGCCGGGGACAGTTCGGCAGGAGGAACGGACGGAGAAACGGTGTAGACTGGGATCTGGGGATCTTCCTCAACACAGTCGATGTAGTACAGATCTGGGGTTTAAAGAATAACATATGATAAACGTTTATTGTGAGACAAATTTATCTTCGCAACATTGATAAAGCACTACAGATAATGTCTACTTCTGCAACGTAGTTGCATTGATGCCCAGTATCGCAAGATGGCACTGTGTGCCTAAAGTATGCATTTTGTAAATCTTACATATGACACTTCCCGTGACTCAAAATGGATTGTTTTTGGAGACGCCTTGGGACAAATCAAATTACATTTTTCACCATTCTACATACGTTCATTGATAAGCCCATTGAAGTCATAAATAGCAATGGCTTAGGGCTTTCTCCACAGACTAGTGTTGACAAAACAAATTCTTTTTGGTGACGCCTCAAGGGCGATCGCATTTTCGTCACTATTCTACGTACCTCCATTAATGAACTTCTTGACGTCATCAATGGTGAGTGCCTCCTCCACGAAGACGAGTGTTGACAGGTACCCCTGTCCGTAGTAGTCGTCCAGGTGGTTCGCCCTGCCCAGGAACAGGTTCGGGGCGGGGTCAAAGTCAGGGTCGGCGTCGTGCAGGGTGTCGGGGATGATGGGGAGGGACAGGTCGGCATGAGCAGCCAGCTCACCGTCCACATACAGTGCCACTCCTGTAATAGTGTGGAGTAAACACGTTCTTGATAAAATAGAAAATTAAAATTTAGACTTACAGCAAGCAAGTATTAGAGGGTCCCTCATGCAACAACCATACCCTTTTCCAACCTTCTGTATACCTCCATTGCCTATTTCTGACCTTTTAACCTCCTGCAATTCTGCCTGGCCTGTAAAGGTGCAAGGTAAAATTCTGCCTGTAAATCTTTCAGCACCTACGTGTAATCAACCTACTCTTAAGACGCAGACACGCAAACCCCCAGCTCAGCTTTATGACATTTATTGTTATTTCCTTACGTATATTTGACAGATGTAACCCCAAAAATATTTATTTTTAATAATTATCAGTAGGCTTAAAGAAGATTTTCTGTAGAAATTCTGGCTAATAAGGAAATAAACGATCTTTTTATATTTTGCTTACCTGTGCTGTTGCTCCAAGAAAAGAGTATGTTTGTCCACTGCATGGTCTGTAACTCGAAGTTGACATACCACCTCTGCTCCTTACTGATCACGCCCACCTCGTAGGCATCCCTGTCACCGATGTACCCGAAGTAGAATCCTCGGGAAGAGGGCGACTGTCCTCCCGAAGAGACCAGGTAGCCCGTCTCGGTGGGGTGGTTCTCGGCGAAGTACAGGACGGAGAGGGTGAAGCCCTTGCCACAGAGGCCGATGTCGCTGATACAGGATTTGGAGAAGTAACCGAGGTTTGCCCAGGTCGACTCACCATCAAATGACATCGCCTTCGGGAAGACAGAAAAGACGCAAAATCAATATGCCGCGTCATTTTGTCAAATATATTGCCTGCTACTGCGGATCTGACATATCCTACTTGCTTATTACGTTGTTTGAAGGAAAACTACTTAAGCCTAAACTACTAAAGCCTAAACTTCTTTTTTTTATCGACGGCTAACGCCAAATCGTTCTCGTATCAAAACGTTCTAGCATTAAATCAGTTCTTTCTGAAAATTCTGCATTTTCGGAGAAGTCAAACAAAAGTACGTATTTTGTTTGACAACAGAAAGAGAAAAACGATTCAATAGACCATATAAAAATATCAAAGTTTTCTTCATACTTTAAAGAACCTGGCCTTTTCACCAAGGTATTTTTTTCTGGAACCGTTGCCCTTAATTATTAAAATCTCTCCGGTGTTCTTACTTACCTTGATGCCGCCTATCTCCTCCTGTGCGGGTACGTTATAAGCCAGCGCGGCCACGGGCTCCGGCTCCAGCCCGAGCTGGGCCTTTTCCCCGCTGAACCCCGTCCCGTTACCGTCCAGCTCGTCCAGGGGCCAGCTGAAGAACGCTACTTCCAGCTCATCTAAGTTTGTGATTAAAAAATCATGGAATAAATTAATCGTTTACATTCGTTGCCTCCAAATATTTGATATGAAGGGGCATTATCATTAGGAGAGACATAATGTTTGTTGGGAATTGGCCAAATTTATTTTAAAAAAACTCGGTATAAATCGTTGAAATCGTTCCTAGAGTAACCTGTTTTCATTTTTTTTTTACTTTTAATTAGTTTTGTATGAAATTAAATTGGGATAGTTGATGATTCCCAATGCTGGGACATTTACATGTATGCCCCATTGACTAAAACCACAATGTACACGCATTTACGTAATGTAAGAGGTAAAAAATCCGCAAACAAGTTATCACATATATAGGCATGAGTATGAGAAAACGTTATTCGAAAGTAAGATATTTACTTGCTCATGTTCAATAAGAGAGTAAAAAATATAATTTCTTCAGGATATTATGCATGCATACATTTTGTATATGATAAGGACATACGAATGTTTAATGTTTGTTGGTAATGATAACATTTGGAGGTAAGCTGTCGATAGCATTCAAAGCCTTAAGGGATAAAATAGTATTAGTACAAAAATGTAGCTTAACACTTGTCTTATTGTTTAGCTAGTTGTTTCAGGAAGTTTTGAATCGTAATCATAGTAAACACTTATTGCGTAAAACAAACTTTTGAAGATAACTTTAACTGACATTGTCTGCACAGACAACCACAGCATCCTTTTAATCATGTGAATAAAAAACAAAACAAAATCAATATGTGGGCTTCTCAATGACGTCATCGACACGTTGTTACGCACGTTCTCGCGTGAGAACGAGACCTGGGGAAGTCTCGCGGGACTAGCCACCTGTCAACGAGATTACATCCGTCCATGCATTCTCGCACGACAATACGTGTATGACTGATTGTTTGCTAAAACGATATGTATGTGATGTATTGTACGACCATGTCCAACACGATCCCTCTAGAGATATTTGCTCACTTTGTTGTTGCGTGGAAATTTAGGAGAGTATTGTGGTTTTTAGACGTTCTATTGACTTATTAAAGAGCGAATAAGGCTGCACGAATTTTTGTATGCTGCTGAATTGACATTTACTACAGACATAGAACACAATACACCATGCAATGCCTTAATATCCTGCATCTTTTAATACATTTGTTTATTTAATTACTGTTACAAAGTCCAAAAACAGAAACTCATCGCAAATCATACCCAGAGTCAATGGCATAAGTACATGCAATAGGAAAAATTGACTTTTCACAAGAGACTATAGAAAATTTTTTGTTATTTTTATGATAGCTGTCCTTGTTGTTTCTCGCTTTGTGGATACATTGCATTTCTCAAAAAGTTAATATGATGTTATGTTTAGATCTTTAAAGGTTGCTCGCCCTACCATATTTTGATAGTAGGGCCATAGCCATAGTCATCGTTCAGTGTTGTAATCTGTATGTATTTGTTTAACATGATGACATTTAAATTGCTTTAGGTTTGGACACAAGAAAAACTAAAGAACACACATTTCGAAAGATGACACTTGACTATCCACTTGAGACGAATCAGAATCGTAGATGTTAGTCTTTTAAAATGCCTTTTAATGAGGTTGTAGCTTATAAAGATAATGATTTATGAAGATAAAATCAAAGTATCCTGTCACTTTCGTCGTACGATCGCAAAGGGAAGGCATTCTACGACAGTCGTGGCTGTGTTGTACAAAATCCTGCTGTCTTGTAACGGAAAGGGCCGATTAGACCCTTGCCGGTGGTTGGTTCTGTCGCAGCCTGCTTAAATATTCTGTGGAATCAAAATCTTACGGCAATCTTCGACGAATGTGACATCACTGTCAGACATGTTGAAGTCCATTTTTTCTAATTATTTGATCACAATACCCTAAGCTTATCTTATAAGATTGGGGGAGAGTGAAGAGTTGAGGTCGGGTAAGAATGGGGGAGGGGGAAAAGTTAAGGGGGAACTGTTGGATATGAAGAGTGAGAGAGGGGGGAGTTAAGGGAGGGGAAGAGTGAGGGAGGGGAAGAATGTGGAAGGGGAAGAGTTAAGGAAGGGGAATAAGGAATGGGAAGATTGAGGGAGGGTAAAATTGAGGGAGGGGAAGAATTGAGGTAGGATAAGAGTGGGGGAGAGGGTAGGATTGGGGGAGGGGAAGAGTCGAGGTACTAGTAGTGCAATTGAACGGGTGCAACAGAAACCAGCTGGAAGACTGACAACCGTTTATATCCTGGACGTTCTATTTTAAACGTGTTACATTCGGCACGCCTTTGAGCTGAGAGATGAAAGCCCCGCCGCAAACTACGATCAAATAGTGACGAGTACATGCTGATCGGATGCGTGTTTGAGGTGCAAAGATTATGTACATTACGGTAACAGCGGTTGGCACGGTAATATAAACATACGGTATAAGCTTTGAACATCGCCTATTTCTTTAGATATTTTTTCTGTGATTCCTTTAAAATTGTTAACGTTAGCAAATATAATACTGGCTTGATATATGCCAAAGCTTACCATTTAGACGCCCATATAATGGTATCACAGGAGCGTATATGGCTATCGGTATGGTAAAACATTCCTATAGATACGCGTTGAGACTTGTAGGAGGACAACATTGCGCCACATGAAGACATTGGCTGTCATTGAGTTTGAGGCTTAAGTTGTCACCGAGTTTGCCAAGGTACGAACAAACAAACATTATGTGGTTTAAAATGATGCATTTCTATGAGACGGTTTGATGATAGTGTTGTCAATTTTGTTGCCTTTTATTCTCTATAATGTAATTTTTTTCGTAATAAAACTTATATGAAATATGAACATATTTATGGTTTATCTGTGTGAAATCGGCATTTATTTTATTATCATAGTTTATATAATTGTGCTATATTGTGAATACGTATGGCAATATCTAAAGTAGAGTCGAGGAAATTGGAATAATTTGGTTTGCATTTATCGAAAGATCCATTATGAAATCTGATGGTTGTTAAGTCAGCGTTGCATCAGAATCACATATGCATTGTATGTGATTTCTTTTCCGAAACACAACTACATGTATCATCTTAAAATTGATTTACATATTAGTAACACGAGTCAGACTGACTTTGCCATGTTCAACTGTTTTCCAGTTCTTCATACATAAATGTTAACTTGTTCTGCCAGTTTATTATAGGAACGCTAACAAAGAGTGATAGATGTCAAAACACCCGAAGTAATCTGAGTATCTATGCAGTAGTAGAGTTTCAATTGCCTGATAAAAGTATAGTGAAGAAGGCTTAAATTTAAAACCTCCATCAACGAATTCGAAGCTGCATATATAGGTTTCGTCTTGGTACTGTATGTAGTAAAAAACATATAAGTTGCATGCAATTGCTACAGGCAAGCTCCTTACGTTTTGTGTTTCTTAGTTCTGTGGTTAGAAGCCTGGTTAGTTCCTGTTTGTCTATTTACGTCTTCTCTTTGAAGGTTTGTTAGGTACGAATTTAGCACAATGTATCCGGGAGAAACTGTGAAACAAACATTCTACCAAACAAGCGAACCGGTGGGACACGAACTGTTTTCTCCACGGTAGCTTCGCCCTGTTCACGATATTCACACCACCAGTGGTGTAGAAATGTCCCCATTAGCACGTTAACGTGATAAACACAGTACTCCGGTCTGATGTTACTCTGGTGTAGAACGTGCATTTTCATGTCTGAAGTTTTCGCACAATAAAGTCATGAATTTTGTTTGTTTGGCGTGACCAGTAATCCGGCTTTAGAGGCATCCAAAGCGATTTTCAGTTCAGTAAAACTTGATCTTTTAAGTCCATTTTCTGCTTATTTTCTTTTGTAGTGAGTTAAATCAACCCTAATTTCTATACAATACTGATATCTGTAAGACAAAATTTTGATGTCCCTGACGGCAAACAGTTGCTTGTTTCGTATCATAGGCTGGTTCTAGCTATTTATATAGGTGATATCATAAAGGGACTCCTTACGTAGTTTGGTTTTGGGACATTTCAAGCGCTTTGCATATGAATTGAAATTATGATGACGATACACTGAGAAATGGCTGTCAATGTCAATATCAAATATCCTCATCCAGAAAATTTTTGTTTTGTTTTGTTATGCCAACCTGATCGATGGCATTACATTGGATGTTTTTAATCATGACTAACCGGTTTTTGACAGTAACTTCAAGCTGTGTGATACCAGGCTATACCTAATGTTTTATAGTATTGTACTGTCGTACTTCTGGTTTTGTCATAAGTTTACATCCAGATGAACACCTGCAAGAGCGATGGGCTTTTTAATGTGGCCAAATTTTTAAATTGTGGCTCAACTCAAACGATTTCCTTCCAATTTTAGTGTCCTGTCCGGGAGGACATCTCTAACCGAATCTACTAGTTGGTACTAGTACTCATTTTCACCTGAGTGAAGTGAGGAAACAGGTTTGAAGTGCTTTTCCGAAGGATACAGCACACCACAGTGCTTGATCATCAAAACGCAATTGTAGATGGGTAAGCTATACCTTTATTTTAAAAAAAATAATTAATTATAATTTTGTCAGCATTTCGGAACATGTTTAGTTGTACAGACGAATGAAAAAATTGACCGTACAAATATAAATTAAATTTCTGTAATCAACATTTCTTTTCTTTTGTGCAATGAAACAATCTTTATTGCCACAAATGAAGTACAGAGATTTTTGTAAGGCCAAATAGAACTATACATTTTATTGTATTATTCACACATATTTAACGAGCATTGGGCAAAAGACACAATTGCTTAAAAAAGCCTTCTACTCTAGAACATAGATATAAAACAAAACATACAGAGAAACATGGATGCAGATGAATTAACCTGGTAGTGCGTAAACGTATATGAATAAACCAACACGTCATGTTTGGCATATCACTTATTCTATTAGACTTTCTTAAGGTCTAAGCATTTTTATATAGTAGTTCCAAATTTGCCAACCATAAGGAATATCTCCTCTAGGATTGAATTAAATTTATCTATATAACGGAATATATAAAAAAATCTGAGATGCTGAGAAATACAATGATTAGCCATGCATAAAGTTAAAGTAACATATGCAGATGGAGGCAGGCATAAAAATGAAAAGAACGGTTTCCCACACCGGGAATCGAACCCGGGCCTTGGCGGTGAGAGCGCCAAATCCTAACCACTAGACCATATGGGAGTCGTTAGGTTTTGAGGTTGTATAAAAGTCTTTACGCTCGCTCGTTTTGTGCGAAATGTCCAAATGAAACATAACTATTACAAAGCATTGCTACATACGTTTACATGTAACATTATATTCCTTTCGCAACTGAGGAAAAACTGAGTTTTGTGCTATCAAAACATTTCCTTTTATCTCATTATAATCTTTAGAATTGTAAATATTCATTTGCCAGTTTATACTCGGTGCAATGTATTACTGTTTTATTTTTTTATTCTTTATCGCAGTTTTGGAATTGGTAGAAATGATTTAAACTTAAGGGTATCGTTAATTTGTCTATTTCTTATTTGTGTTTAATCATAGAAAAAGTTGTCTTACAGAGGATGTACATAACCAGTCTGTATAACCGGTATAACCGGAATAACCACCCCTCGACGTAACACACCAGCTTACACTGATTTAAAATGATCGAATGAGCTCACAATGTGGTATCTTTTATGTGACCCAGCCGCGGTTTACGCTCGCAAATATACGAACAGATACTAATTCTTAAAAATCACTTCGACACCCCTGCAGGTTAATACTTGAAGTTTCAAGACTGTACATATCCCATTTGGTAAATCCTTCAGACAGGACAATCCAGAAAAAATAAAGGTTCATTACCTGTGTAAATCACTTCTTTCATCAATGGTTATAACTTGATTGTATATCCGTATGGATATCATTTTTTTTCTTAAATTTCATGAGTAAGAAAACTACCCAAATAGATGTTGGGTTGCTATATTAAATATGGAACAGTTAAACCTGTACATTTTATTATATTATGATATTAGTCATCGTGGCTGTTACAATTATACCGCACTCATATCATAGACAGTGATTGTACCATGTACGGCGTAGCAATAACTGCTTTATCACCATAAGAATAAATGAGATTGTAAAAGCATCAATGTATAATAAAAGTTTTTGGTTATTTTTTTTTCTTTTTGTAATGCAAGCAACTTTCTATCTTGTTTGCTATTCCGTAGTCTGTAAGAACAAGGAGCTTAAAATCGATTTTTCAACTCCTTGCTCAGATTTTGATGAAAAAAATAATACCTTACCGTAATTTGCGGCGAAGCTTTCCGGTAGAAACAGGAAAATTGCCGCATAGACCAAGACAGCGTTGAGCTGCCACCGGTCCATGGCTGCAGGGTACACTCCACAAGATATCCTGCAGTAAAAATTCCAACTGCTTCGCTTCTACTGCAGAGAAAAACGCCGCACTACCCGCAGCTGTTACCGTCTTTCTATGGAATGATTCAGCTGTGCAAAAAGATCACGAATCACACGTCAAGTATCATTTGCGATTATGAAGGATTGATAATAATTTTTGTACAGGTTTTCAAGAGGGTTATCAATTATTCAAAGTGTTGTGAAATTTCATTGTTTTCGGAGGGAGTGTCATTGCGTAAGTGGATGTGGAAGATGGACGGGTGTAGGGATGTGTTTTGTTGTTTGAAATCGCAAGGGAATTCGCAAAGAATCGTTTGAGTATGACAAAGAGCAGAAGTAAGCCATTGCATGTCTGCGAACTCGCTGTACATGTAGCTAGTTAACACCGGTTACGCAATAATTAATAATTCATTTGGTTATGTTGCTAAGGTTATGAATATCGATACTGAAGAAAAGGAGAAAGCATGGCTGATTTATAGCTATTCCTTCTTAACCTACTAGAATCAACGTTTCTATAAGTTGATTTCTATCCCCTTTTGTTATGACGGAATGAAATAAGTGAAGTTTGCGACTGCCTTAAAAATTGAGTAGGGTTCTCCTTATCTAATAGATTCTATATTTATCTACTAGCTAAACGAAAGACGACGACTGTAGAGTGGCTTTTATAGAACAGCGGAACCCAGCGAGTCCCATATGGTCTAGTGGTTAGGATTTGGCGCTCTCACCGCCAAGGCCCGGGTTCGATTCCCGGTGTGGGAAAACGTTGTTTTACTTTACCACCAGAGCATTAATTTTGAAAGTTAGAGGAAACTCATGATGGTAAAGATTATGCTGATGGTACAAGAAGCTGTTAACATGTTGTCAATACAAGTAATGCTTTTACAAAATAAATGCAGAAAAATGCACATGATTTCTGTAAATCGAGCGAGCATTCGTGTAATACACGTATATGTGGTTGCTGTCCTTTTTGAAAAATTGTACGTACATGATCTGGTTTTCCGAAAAATAACGTTTGTAAGCAAAGAGCAATCTGAAATGATATATTTTTCCTAAAGCAATGAATTTGAATAATAATTATTTGAATAATGACAACAGCATGCTAGAATTTATTACTTTTGTGAATGAAGTAGTTGATATTCAGAGCTAGAGATAGACATGGAAGATGACCGAATCAAATGTAACGAGCTCGATTCTTGATGATGACTTTTATACAATACTTGCCGTATCGAGTCCAATATGGTCTAGTGGTTAGGATTTGGCGCTCTCACCGCCAAGGCCCGGGTTCGATTCCCGGTGTAGGAAACCGTTCTTTTATTTATTGTTGGGTAGGATAAAGATCCCAAACACATATCTAAACATTGCCGCCGCTTTGTACCATATCAAAGAATGAACACAAGCATTTCTGTCGTCTACAACATCGCTGCTTTGGGGAATGGTTTTACATACGTGTGTGCATTTTTTGCATTTGTAATAGCGCATAGTAAAGGTGAATTGACTGAAATGTAAAGGAATTTAGGCAACATTATTGCGCATCAGATCAAAGTCGCATCAGTTTTCTAACAGAAATTTCTTTCTATTTTTAATTTGAACTCAGTTAGGTTCCCTGTTCACTAGACGGCCATCGCTGGTAAAGGTGGTTTTACATCGCTGGTAACCCTTGGTTTTACAATTTCACAATGCACGATGGGAAAAAAAATGTGATCTAGAGACAAGGCTAGGAGACTTACAAAACGTAAAATATCTGTTTTTATCTATGAAATTCGTTGAGCAATGTGTCAAATCCCTGGTGGTTCAGCAGCCGCAGGTCGCAGACCAGTATTCATGGTACTAGACAACTCACTTTGCATAAATTTAATTTGATTAGTTAAAGGACGCGTGCAAGATTCATTTATAAATGTTTTAAACCAACAGTTAGATACGGAAATAAAATGAAATTTTACAGAGAGCTTTGTGAAAATCTGGTAGCTTGTGCCGTTTAAATAACTATGAATTTGATTCCAATGTCAGCGTATACGAGATTATTCCAGTGCAGAACGTATTTTCTACTGGCGGTTTTTAACATTGCCTGGCGGCAACCACAACATAAATATTAGGACTTTCCATAAATAAAATCACACTATAGATAGAGGAAGACGTGCCATTGTCTACCATTGCATTAGAAATATTCCTTCCTTTTTTTTTTAAATTTGTAAGTGAGATCTCAAATTTGAGATGCCATACCGTTAATTATAATGTTAATCGGTACATGGTGGCAAGTTTCTCAATCTACGTGTGTCGTAACTATTTATGCTTACACTCATTTCGTGGTTTTTCTTTAGCTGTTTGATGTCCTACCTTATTGTCCTTAATACATGTTAAACTATTGAAAGTAAAGATGTGATGAAACTTTAGATCCATCATATTATACAGGAATAAAAGAACGCAAAAAAATCAGTTTGGGATAGCACTAATAAAATAAGTACATATTCATGTAGTTTTAGAACGTTTGGTATCCTTTGTAATCTTTAGTCCAATCGTCCGGGATAGCATTAAAAACTTTATCACGACAGGTTTATTTACATGTATATCTTTTTCTTAGATTTTTCCATTTATTTTTTATGGTTTAGACGCATTCGATTTTCATTCTGAATTAATTCATCAATGAATAATTTTTCTATAACGCCCTTGCTCTCAGCGAGTGCATTACCAGCACTGACAGGACTAACAATGTACATTTGAGTAAATGTGAATCTATAGCTCCTATAAAAGTGCGATAATTCTGACCTTTGAGCAAGACTTTAAAAGAATTTGAGCAATCTTTGCTAATGTTCATATGTTCTCAGCGTGGTAATTATAGAAACGTTGGCGTTGTTGCCGAGTGTTCTAAAAATATTAGAAAATGCCTATAGCTAATTGTAAAGGAATCTTAAAGTTTGTTTTGAGCTAGTGTATACACATTAGATTCCACAGTCCCAATATCTCAGACTGATTTTAATTATTTTTGAAAAAACAAAATTCTTCTATAATTCTCCTAATGCCCAGTCATGACCCGGCCGCTTGGAAGGATCATAGCGTGCTTGAGTCGCCTACCAACCCGCGCGGACAACAGTATGTCATTCAAAAGTCGCTATCAATGTTTGGTCCAATTTACAAATCGCCTCATCAACCGCGGCAGACTTCAAAGTTTTCGTGCGAAGCCGCCGTCAACAAGATTTCTGTTCATCCTGAATCTGTTTCCGGGCTTGTCACTCTTTTGAAAAGAAACAAACCCCGCAGGTGGTGGAACGTCGTCCAATCACGTCACGTCCGTCACATGCGACAGGTTAGCGAGAATTGTTGATGGTGGGTAACGCAGGGCAACGGACCACCCAAATAAAGCCCCTCCTCTCCAGCTCGAGTGTTCTTGACTCCACTAGCAAATCTCTAGATTCCTATTCAGATAAGCCTTGTCGCTCAGGAATCAGCGGACGGAACATGGGCAGCGGGTTTGCTCTCAAGAGTTAAGCTAAGAACAACAAGAGTCTTCTGGAATTTACTTAGCGTTCGAGAGTTTGTCTTCTACTGTTGGCAAATTGGTGAGGAGGTGGAAAACTTGTGTAGTCCTCGCGACCTAAGCATTTCCGAGGTTGGTTTTGGGAAGGTCAATTTTTAACAGACTTCATTAAAAAGCCGCCCGAGGGGTCCTCAGGTGCGCTACCATTGCAGATGTACCATGCAACGCGGGAACTCCCAGCCGGGATACATTGTTTTTCGGCCCGGGCACAGGGAGGGGATAGTTTACCTAGCCCGATAAATTACCGGTCTCCGCGATTGCACGACTGTGTGCGCATATAATTGGCGAGACGAGAAACAAAGAGTCCCAGTGCCTTTTGATAGCAATATGGACGCCTTTGGTTATTTTTTCAATTTTACCGTAGGCGGGAATATTGGGTTTTAATAGAGTCGGTCACTTCATTGAATGGAACAGGCTGTATTTCCTTGTGTGTCGAGGGATATGGGCTACCTCCGAAATACTCATTAGCAGCCTAGAAACACGTGGCGAACATCTTATCTTTTTGAAGTACCTACAGTTGATTGTATTAATGTTAATTAATGTAGAAATCGAATGACACCTGCAGCTTTCAACCAGTGAACTTTATACCCGCCGTCCGCTGCTTTTAAAAATGTCATTCGTTAAACCGTCGTTTCGTTCAAATTGTGCTAGCGTGAACCAACCACAGGCTGGCTTACATCGTTTGATGTTCCTTTCGGCGTTGTTTACAGTTTATCAGGAAGCGTTTACGTCCTTTCTTATAAACTAGGCTCTACAAAGAAGTGTGTTTGGACCACTTGGGCTTTTGAGTTCCAAACGCACACACAGCGGAGACTTAACATTAAGACGATAAGAGACATACGCTTGGCGCCATCGTGCACAGACACACACGGCAGATTAAGATAGACTGTAGAAGACAAAGATACACGCGTGCTGTATTGTTTCTGACGTCGTTTTTAAAATGATTGATGATGTATCTTCGCCGCGGCTTGCTAAGAACACCAGCGTGTCTAAAGGTGATCAGTCTTTAGGCATCTTTGTTTCGACAAAGTCTTCTATTTTGTTCATATAATGTCGGATTATCCCCAAAGGATGACTACTGACGTCTGATCATCACCATAGGAAACATGCTTCATCAAAGATTAACATAAGAATTCGTCCTCTCGATATAAGGGAGGGAAGAAGGCACCAAATGGTATCATGCATATACGACTTTTACGTCTCTTTTCAACTATCTTACATGGACTGTTGCTTTATTCCAACATTCTAAAATACTGCCTGATTGCAACAATTACGTTATGTCATATGTTTTGATGCATTTTAAGTTGGCAGTACTTTAAGATTAAGTTTGAGTTCATTAAACATTCGCATCATTATTTTTGAATCTATCATTTTCTATTCATTATTGCAGACCGCTGCAAGAATTAATCGGTTTAACCTTTTTTTATTAGAAAAACAAGACTTTTACAAGGGATTACCATAACATGTTATTACTTATCGATATGAGTTATGCATCCACTTTAATCCGGATATGATTAGTGGTGAGCAAACGGTAAATATTTGGTCTCATGTAGACATTGTGGATAAACATGTTACAGACACGTTCATACACAAAAACTTAGCTCCCTTTTTCACAGGCTTAAAGAATGGGTGAGTGAGTGAGTGGGTGAGTGAGTGAGTGAGAGAGTGAGTGAGTGAGTGAGTGAGCGAGCGAGTGAGTGAGTGAGTGAGTAAATGAGAGGGCGAGTGAGAATGTGAGTGAGAGAGAGTGAGTGAGTAAAAGAGTGAGTGAGTGAGTGAGTGAGTGAGTGAGTGAGTGAGTGAGTGGCATAAAGGGAATGAAAAATTAGTAAACCCCACTTTCCGCAAGTGTATGATATACAAAATCATCTGTTCGAGTTTCATTTAAATCTTCTTCATAACTTTCGACGATAGCTATTTTTCTTTTGCACAAAATAACGAATACAGTGACAAAGCAACTTTGTATAATTTATCATTCTCCGACAATTGAAATGGCTTTGATAACAATATTTCTAAGTTTCCCCGCAACAGAGAATGTCTACAATCGACAGCCTACAATTGAATGAAAAACTTTATCACAGCGACCACTTTAAGAATGCCTTTGATCCTTCTCTTAGTAGCTCTACTGATAATAGGATGATAAATGAGAACATCGGTGGGCATTCATAGACGGGGCAAAGGGCGAGATAGACTTATCGCTGGCCTATCTTGTTAAGGATCACCATCAGGACATTAATATGAGAGACCGTGCTTAGGGACGGTTGGCAAACAGAGTCCGTCCTTGGGCCCTGTGGCGGGGGTAGGCCGCTTCTTGTGCTACGGAGCCACGCTACGTACCTTACCGGAACATTAAGCTCGTTTTGATTGACTAGGGGAAACATGCTAGGTGTTGATTATGTGTGGGACTCGTGTGATACGATGAGACGGTGCATGCTTTACTACTCAGTCTGTCGTCAAATGTGTATAGCTCAGATCTAATGTCTATATGTAGGTTCATATTGGAAGGTATTTTTTATGATAAAGATTCATTGTAGCTGTCATGGATTGTAAGTCTAAAAGCAACACGAACGGGTTACAGGAATTTTGGTACTTTTTGTGTGACATCCTGATTTGACCCCTCTGGTCGTTTTGATAAGAACAAGACTGAACATAGCTTTAAGATGATCTGTTACTTAGACGTGTAAGGAACTCCGAGAAAATTCTTTGAAACTTGACATGAGCACTGCAACCACTTTTATACTGCAACAGCTTTACTTTTTCATAATGCAGGTTGCTGCTATGTCCATGAAAATATATCAAAAGTTGTTAATTAATTATTTCATCAGGACTACTGCTTGAGCAAACTTTTTTTGGCAACTTTCATATTAATCTATTATCCACTTTTCATATTCTTCATCTCAACATCAATCCACAATGAACGGATTTGGTACGTTTTCCAACAGAACTTTAGGTCATTGTGGATTGGGTACCGTGTGTAAAGCGAACCACATACACACTTATATGTGGCCCATATGGCGTGGTCGCATTCATCGTAGGTCGTCGTACGATTTTAATTTCGTGGTACGACCATCGCACGACGTATTGGCCCTGGTCCGCCCTGGGAAGAGGTAAGCAATAGTACACGCACGAATTGTTGTATTTTCAACACCAGTACGTCCCCGTTCCTTATCACCTATATTTATCATGTAGCCATGCTCCACACTTCGGAAGTCGCTCCTCTTGAGAAGGTACAAACATCTGGCCGGTCTCCATGGTGACGGCGTGTTAAGGGCGTGATTTGACGTAAACGGAAGTACTCACGAAACATGATTCCTGTTCCCGTTTTTTTCTGAACTGACATTGGTAAACTTTAAATATCAGCAAAAATAAGCCAGTGTAAGTGAATATATATATATACATAAGACACAAATGTCACACAGACGATTAATGGAATGTGTCACAAGACATAAAGGTTGTTTTATCACTGCTGTATCAATGACATCGGTTGCGTTAAATGGCAGAGTGCGTTAAATAGGTTAGCGAAGACGAGATTGAGAGGTCACGGGTTCGATTCCTTGCATTCCAGGATAGACGTAGTGTCCTTGGAAAAGTCACTCAGCACGACTTTCCTCACTCCACCCAGGGTGTAAAATGGGTTATTGACTTCTTGGTCGGTGAGGCAACAGACATGCTGTGAGAGGAGAGGGACGGGGTACCGCCTTCCAGCACCGGTACCGTGCCCTAGACACCGTTGATGAACAGTCTACTGCCCCAAAAAAATATAGGACCTTTATGTTCACCGATATTGGAGTGAAAATCTATCACAGCCAACTGTATCAGATGGGAATTTCAAAAAGACAAATTAACAAAAGAATTTATCAAGATATTAAAACAGCGCGTTCTTACACGATGGAGATGGCGAGGAAATCTTTGCAGCAAATAACTTTGTCAAAATATGCGTTTAATAAAATTTGAGTATCTTTCTTTGGTGCTATTTTAGCACAGTTGAAAAATGTTAATCTTAGATACTCCAAGAAGACAGGCTTCACGCTTAAAAACATAATTTCTGCCACATAATTATAGTTTAAACATTTAGAAATCGCCGGGACTTGTAGTTAGCAGATGGTGGTTACCAAAAAGGGACGTTTGGTCATGGCAATGACATGAAGCTTAATATAATATTATTAATGAACGCGGGAGATAAATTTGTTTTCTACTTCCATCGCCCTTTATCTGTATCTACACATCCTGCATTTGATGTAACCGCACGCATATGTACAATGGTTGTCACTCTGGCCTGGTCGGGCTTTGATATACAGGTGCGGTAAATCCTGGTCTCGGTAGTTCGTCATAATCCTTGGCTTATGAACGGTGATAAATCATCGAACCTGCCGGGCCTGCACGGCGGGGGACCGGCACATCCTGGTCAGGGGACAGGGACGCAGGTGTGGAGGGGCTCCGTGGAATATTTTCAAAGAAGCTCGGTGAAAAAGTTTGAAAGGGCCTCGGTGAAACATTTTTGAACAGGCTCAGTGCAACATTTTAAAGAAGTTCAGTTTAACATGTTTAATGGAGTTCTGTGCAACAGTTTTATAGGGCCTCGGTATAACGTTTTTAAATGGGCTCAGTGCAACATTTTAAAGAGGCCCAGTGCAACGTTTTAAGAGGCCCAGTGCAACATTTTTAAAGGAGCTAAGTGCAGCATTTTAAAATAGCTCAGCAGATCAGTACAGCATTTAAAATGGGCTCTAGTTCTGCAACATTTTTAAGAGGTTCAGTGTAACATTTTTAATTTGGTGGAGATAAGTGCAACATTTTATCAAAAGGGCTCAGTAGATCAGTGCAACATTTTAATGTGGGTCAATTGAAGGGTAACAAGTTTTGCCGTGAAATTGCTAAAATGTCAGATATCTAAATTTATTCAGCTGATACGAAATATCAATTCCTAGGTCTTTTTGCATTATTTTGGTACTTGAAAAGAGCCCAAAAGATGGCTGTAAACCAACGTCCGAGCACTTTTGAAGACACACTTTTGTAACTATTGCAATTCTTCTCTCTCCAAATATCGTCTTACAATAGGGCAATCGAGATTCAAGAAATGATGTTTTCAGAAACCAGACTTTTTAAATCGTCCTGAAAGTCGCCATGAACCCCTTTGACATCCTTGCAGACGTTGACAGCCAGAGGGATCATGGGGCATTTCATGTTCCCGGTGCTCGAGGTAACACGGTCATGGGGCAGGTGGGCATCATGCGAAATAAGCTTTTGCAATGTCTTGTACTGTATGCATGGTGTGTAGTATAGGATGGTAACGTTTTTCAGAAAAAAATATTATAATTTGTTGCACGATATTGATATAGTCTGATTGGTAATGTAGATATGATCAGACTACTAGGTAGTCGAGTAGAATGCAAGTGCACGATTATAACATTTGACAATGTAAATCAAGTACATCTTGAAGAATATCTACTATGTCCCTTATTCATGATGTATGACGCTGTAATTGAGTTTAAAATTGTGTTGGAATCATTTTTGAGAAACTTTACAGAAGATATAAACAGTCGTTACCTAAATTATCTACAACGACTCAGCTCATACAAACGTAAACTCATGTATGTATAAAGTGGCATGGGTCTGTAGATTTAGTCCTGCACCAATTTTGATAGAATTCAATGTGATTGCTGAACCACATTAGCCTTGCGTGCATACATGTTCATAATCCAATACACGAAATCGATGCACTGAGCAATGACCGACCGTCAAGTCGAATGTAGGTATGATTTTGTAAAAATTCCACTTCTGTCATGATCACAATTTTAAATCACCAATGCAAGAGTTTAAAATGACTAGACGTACATGTAACCTCTTGTAGTGCAGACACATACAAAGGCATGTCCTATCTGGGCATAACTGTGGTGGCAGTGAGTGAATTTGCTCTCATCTCATTGGAATATTTGAATTCTCATTTTACGGCGTCTAATGGCCGAGTGGCTAAGCTAGCAGACACGAGATCGAGAGGTCACGGGTTCGATTCCTGGCATTCCTTGCTAGACGTTGCGTTCTTATGGGAAAGACAGTTCACACGACTTTCCTCACTAGCACTCCACCCAGGATTAAAATGGCTATCTGACGTTGGTTGGGGAGGTAAAAGGCGGTGGAAGGAGAGAGAAGGGTTCCAGTTTGCAATGCCGTGTCCTAGACACAGTGGATTAACAACCTTCTGCCCCTACAGCATCGAAAAGGGAATGACAATATTAAAATTTAACTTACCAGTACGGTTATAACTCGTGTGCAAATCCGTGGCGACTCCACTATTTGCCCTATGTGATTGCTTTAATTATATCCAATTCCACAGTCAGTTGTTGATGACAATTCTAATTACCTACACCGGCAACGGGAGAATTTCTCATAAAATGTCGTAGTTGAAAGCCAAACTCGGAAATTAACTTATTGCCTTCCGCACTTAGTCATCTCAGGACGTGTGTAAAAATGTCATCGCTGAGAATTTATTGGAGAATATTACCTCAAAACTTGGCATCGCTCCGTGGCTCATTGATACCTCATTTATAACTAAAAGCACATTAAAATTGAGAGTGGCAACGAATGGTAAACATCTAATACATAAAAAACTTCCACAAAAACCGCATTAACTCTAAAAAAACATAACTATAAGCATAACTGTAATTCATTTGCTTGTTTAGTTTGTTCCAAAACCATGCCCGTACAAAATAGTTTGAAGCAACTTTTCTCACAATGAAATAAACATCAAACAAAGAAAGAGTGAAAGATAAAGAGCTGGCTACAGTTAGTTAGCTTTGGAAGGAACATAAGGAAAAAACCGCACGGCTATGTTACACAATGGACTAAGAATAAGAATAGGCCGGATAAAGATTGCACACGATCACATATGTCTCCATGGCATTGCACCGCATGCGGCCAGATACATCGAAACAGCACAAAAGCATATTACTGTACGTTACCACACTTTGAGTTAGTCTATTCTATACTTATAATTACATATAGTTACAACCGAGCATACAAAATACTTTCGCATTTCAGATTGCAAGAAGCGAAAGTATCTCTACGTTAAACAACTAGATGTTGAAATTAATCTTTCTGGAATAACTGGATATGAAAATCATATGCTAGGCTAGATACAGAAGAAACGTTGTAAATTTCAGGAATGACAAACTAAAAACTAAACAACAACCTGAGTTTTACAGTTGGGTTCATGATAAGTTACTTGGTTGAAGTGTAGCTAACGTTCTAAACAAAATGTATAGGATGTAGTTTCAATGTTAAAGCATGATAACCAATGGGCAGAGCTTGTAAATTACTTAAGAACTGACCTATCAACAACAACGTAAGGGGACCATCTGGTTTAGACATATCGTTTCAGCTGCTAAGAACTGACACTGGTCCGGCAACACAAATGTACGTAATTTCCAATGACGTGCATTGATTCAATTTATAACTGTCCACACTCTCTATAATGTTCACCTAGTATAACTCCAACTAACAGTCCGACATAGTAAAAAAAAGTACAAAGCACTTGAATGTATTTTACTAGATCCTTGTCGCTAGTCCGCGTTTGTATGTACTTAGCACACACTTGTTCTAACGATGACGACTACCGTTATGCTAGGCGTTCGATGGGGGAGTTCTCGGCGGTGTCCACGCTCATGTCCTCCGGGGAGGACGACTCCCCCTCCCCGCTTACCTCACTTCCACCGACTTCGGTCCAAGTGGCTAACAGGTCGCTAAAGTCTGGTGTGCTGGAGTTGACAAGGCTTACCCGCCCGTCCGAAACTCTCGCGTACGGTTCCTTAAAGAACGAATCCGGCAGCTTTCTCTTCTGCATTGGCACGATGTCTTCAAGACGTGTATCTAGCTTCAGACGTTTCAGTTTCTTGCTTGATTTGATGAGTTTGTTTTCTACGATGTGTTTCTTGAGACCGAATTCGAAGAGGTCTTGCAAGGGGCCAAGCGTGCCGCCCTTTTTGTAGACCCCGTCGCTGCCGCCGTCTTTTCGGGTCTGTTGAGAGTTCGACTTGGCGGTGCCGGAGTCGGCAGAATCGCCGTTCTGAGCGATTCGCAACAGGTCGGCGTAGTACAGTTCCCGACCGGACTTTCCCGACGTGAAGCGATCCTCGTAGATGTCGCACGAGTCCGGGTCGTTCTTTTTTCTGCCGAAGTATTTCTGGATGTCGTTGTTGACCGCTTCCGCGAAGTCGAGCAGCTGTTTGGTCATGTCGCATGCGGGCTCTGCCAGCATCTCGCTCCGAGGAGACTCGGCGTCCTCCCCGGTGTAGGTGGACACGTTGTCGATGTCATCGTCCTCGAGTTCCTCGTCTTCCTCTTCGGACTCGGTGACGTCGTGCATCGGGGCGTCCGAGAATCGCCTGCGGGTGTGGTCGTCCTTCCCATCCGCCCCCGCCTTCACCACAGTACCGGTAGCCATATTCTCATGCTGTTGTTAAACACAAAACGTGCGTGGTGCACAGTGGGTTAATATAATCAATCTATCACAGCCCGTACCTGTCACACAATTAATCAAATAATTGCCCTGCAACCGATGCCCAGCCATTCAAAATATTGGACTCTCTCAAACACGCGCATGCGGACTAAATCTCTATAATTAGAATGGCTGACCCAGTCAACTGAGTTGAAATTTTAACATTAAAATCTTTTTCATAAATATACATATATACAAATGAAATATCACAATAAATTAAAAGTAAATAATGCCACTGTCATACTTATTATGCAATGGTGAATATCAATGTCCAAAATACAAATGATGTTGACAAGTGCTAATTGCTAGGGAATAAAATTGAGAGTGAATATGTAACACACTGCTTGGAAACGGTTTTGTGTTATACGAGTGTTTTAAGCGTCAATCTAGTTTATTGCGTTAAATGATGACAATGAAAAAGTAAATAGGATATATAATATTTTTTCAAACCAGCATATTTCTCATTTGTTTCGTTCCTTGCTTTTACTTTATTTTGTCGAATAAGTGTCACAACCTTCTCTTTCCTGTCATTAGAAGGGCATATAGTAATCTTTTTACCTCTTGGTAGGCAAACGTCTAATTAAATCCCTGAATTACCAGTCTTAATTAGAAATGTAGATAGTAGAATGCATATGAAGCAATTGGCCTCCAAAGCTTTTCTCCTTTGTTGATTACGGTCTGGTCACATTCGTCATAAGATCTTTGTACGGTCGCAAGCTGATAGCATTTGTGGGATATTCGTAAATTAGTCTTACGAAATTTACCTGTTCTGTTATATAGACCATATCTGATCATTGTCGGCCGTTTCTGTCGACGTCCCAGCCTACTAGCTTGGAAATCTCAACATATCGTACGGCCACGGCAATCTACGACGAACGTGGCCAGTGCGCGAATGTTGAGCTCGAGGGTAAAGTTAAATGTTTAATGCATCTTCACTATTTTTGCATTTGAATTTTAGTCATGTCTTCTGTTGACACGTATTTAAGGCATTATTTTGTTGTATTTGTACATTAAAGAAAGCATTGGACAATCCTGGCTTAAAGCTCAATTTGATTCGTATGGTATGGCTTCAGAAACGTCTAATTTAACACATCCAAAACGTCAGTAATTGTGAAAAAAAATTAAGAGTCATTATTGGTATACCGGTAGAAGATCTGTTACGCTGTACAATTTGTGCAAACGTAGAAACTATACTATGGAAACCTGTAGGAGGTTACATAAAATTGAAAAACATATGGGATGGATAAGTCAAGTACCCTCTGGATAGGTTAAGCGGGAATGCCAATATCGCTATCCAGAGCAGTCAGAAAAAGTCATTATCGGTTGTAGAGCTGTGTCTATATACACATCACAGAAATATACATAAATACCATACATGCTGTAATAAAAAAATGGTTCTAGGAATGATCTGTTTGGTGCAATACGTAGGAGAAATGAAGTTACATGTACGCCACAGATTCAAATTCCCTCCAACGCGAATATGCTAAAATATTGCTATATTTGTATTTTTTCTTGCTTTTAGTTTCATAAAAAATACATTGCATTAACTAAGGGAATATGCAACGGAGATTTCATTAGTAATCTGAATAACCATCACGATACAAGCCAAAGAAAAAATGGAAAAAAAAGTCCCTGCACTTCACCATAGGGGGCGCTGGTACAGTACGTTTGCCCACTAGTGGACATAATCCCCATTCAATACACTGACCCGTGTTTAGCCAGTCGTTAAATGTGGTTTATTCCCGCCCGAAATTGGCTCAACCATCGCAAAAACGTCGCCTGGGGTGATACAAATGACTTCTTAACGACGGTATCTCGGCTATTTTTGAAAGCTGCTTTCCGGACACTCGGAAAAGGGTGGACGAGGCTGTATAGAGAAGTCATCTCCGGGCCGGATGGCGATGTTGAAACAC
This sequence comes from Branchiostoma belcheri, assembly GCF_001625305.1. NCBI lineage: Eukaryota > Metazoa > Chordata > Leptocardii > Amphioxiformes > Branchiostomatidae > Branchiostoma > Branchiostoma belcheri. Next base: position 1,574,985 of record NW_017804287.1, on the reverse strand, counting down.
AAAAGCGAGCGACTCTTAATGTTTCTATACTTATGCTAGAACGGTAGGAGGTTTCAGCTGAATACATCAAGCAAATGTATCACATTTACACATTAATTTTCAAATCCTGGTCACATTTATCGTACCATCGTCGTACGAACGCAAAGTGAGGGCATTTTATTTTATTTTTTAATTTTGCAAGTGTCGAAGACGAATTAGCTGTTTTTAAAAGAAAGGCTTCCATTGATGCTTGTCTGTGGTTGATTCTGTCACAAAATTCTTTGAAATCTAATTAACATAAGATGACAATATCGTGCGACGATCTACGACGAATCTTACGACTTCGTAAGGAATGGAAATACTATTCATCAAGATCTCGAAGAGAATCCTAATATCTAAATCCTAATACATGTACCAAACGAACCCAACTGATAATGCTACACATATGGTTAGCGGCGTGGTCACATTCCTAGTTGGTCGTCGGACGATTTTTGTAGAATTTTAAAGCAGGCTGTGACCGAGCCAACTGCCGACACGGATCCAACAGCCTTTTCCGTGGCAAGACAGCTGAATTTTTAAGAGCACACGGTTAGCTATCCCAGGAATATCTTCAGTCTGCGATCTAATTACGATGATAAGGCGTATGTAACAAGATCCTAAGTTATATAGTGTGACATTGCCATTACAGTAAATGGTGCAGTGATTAGCCAAAATTATGCCTGAAAACAATACGACCCGGTAGGAGAGTTGTGAGTAATCAGTACCGTTATTTGTAGGTGAAAAAAAATTAAAATTTCATTTTTCCTAATCGTTCCGGAAGCGTTAATAAAATGCATTTTCGATTGGGATATGTTGGAGAAGGGAAACGGACATAGTGTCATAAATTCTAACCTTTAGCAGGCTCTTTTGAAAAATATTTTCAAACGGAGAAATCTATAACTGTGCACATGCATGGGTCAAGATGATATGCATGTTATAATTTTTACAGTAAACCAAAATATAATAAAATGTGTAACAAATGCCATAATTTACTTTAGAAAGGCAGCAAAACATTGGAAAGCAGTTTTGATCACTGACAATGCCCCTATTATTCGCCGAGAACAATGTGACGATATTTTTGGTATGATTGACATGCATAAAACAAACAGTTGATAAAATATTTCACAAGTATTTACAAGCCACTTGGATACAACATCGATTCCTACTGATTAGGCATATCTTTTTTGCTGCCCTTGCGTTCACACGTGTTAGGGCTGGGCACACCCATAGTACGATAGGTTTGCGTATCCAAGACAATCTTCCGACAGTCTTTTTTAACGGAAAATGATGTCGTGAAGCCTTGCAATTGATAGCAGTTCTGTCATAACATACGTAGCTTACGACAAAATACGACAGAAAGAAATGGTGCAAGGCAGTATTCTACCCAGGCTGGAATTTTCCCGTCAACTAAATTTTGTTGGAGTGCAAAAGCTCCCCCCAGGATAATTTTGAAATTTTACTGACTCTCTCAAAGGCTGTTTCCTGTATTTTAGGGACACACGTTGATTTTTTTCTGTTTGTCATGAGCGCCGAAATTCCGTCAAATGACAGAAAGACGGTAGACGTAGTCTCCATCATACTCTTTTGCAGGCTGAATGAATAGTAGAAATAGGCCTGAAAATGAATATAGCTGGCTAGGAGAGTTAGCCGGCAATAGAGGAACTTCGGGTCCAATATACCTAACTTCCCTGTCCAGTTACATTCAATTTTAGGTCGATTTGTACTATTCATTCAGCCTGTAAAGGAATTTGGTGGAGACTATAAGACGACTACTGGCTAGACCACTGGTGAAAGAATGTCAGCGTGTCTTCACATGGTGTTAGACGGCCTACCTCCACCCTCGTCAGGCGATGGACAAAGTACGCACCGTTGCTAGGACCGGGGGCCGCAGAGCACACACCGGACATATCGCTGACTAATACCACGGGACAAAGTTCTCTTATACCTCAGAAATCTTAAGATATAATTTTATTGTACTGCATTGTTGGATAGAAATAATGTTGCTGTTGGTGTAGATACAATGAACTTGGAAATATGTCATACATTTGTAAAGTAAAAGCAACTTTTTCTGAAAACCACGACAAAAGAAAATAATAGATAGAAAAACGTGTGGATGCTTTTTCTTGTTATATATTTTCCCATATTAAATATTCAATGATTTGCTCCATCGTAAAATTGCACGATTTAATTTATAGCCTGCAATAGTTGTCTGTCAGATGATGTATTTAATTTCAACGAAAATACGGTCTATGATATTTACACATACATTAACATCTAAGCATTCTTTTTATTTTAAATATAGCCAGGGGAAACTAACAACACTTGTCACATTCCTAAAAGGCATTAGCCACTCTCTATTCTTTTTCCTAATTCAACTTTCTTATACAAACTGTGCATCATGCGACATGAGAATATTGTACCCACACATTGTACTAGGATGGTGGTGATAAAAATATATTGTGCGTTTCTTGAGTTGTGTGGATTTGGAAAAGGATGATCTAATCTTGATTGGTACATGCCAAAAATGCCATGTTTCTTACAGCTATGATATAAAATGCCAGCCAAATCGGCCAATCTCATTCCACAGACGGTCGGTGAGACTCCGCTTGTATTTGTCGTAAGATCGTCGTACGATAGCAAACAGATACATTTTCAGGATGGTTGTGCATGCGCCGTACAAAATCCAGCTGTACGTCTTACTAAGAAGATTCTATCTTAGATCCTTGTCGGCGGATGGTTCTGTCACAAATTAGTCGAAAATTCGGCGACATCAAGATCGTACGACGGCCTACCACACCATACTGGCTACTGCCCAATGTAGCCTGACCCTTACAACCGCTACCCGACATGACCTGTTTACTCTCACGGGATACCTTACTGTCGGTCTGCTGTCGGGGAACGGGTTCCCAAAATGCGGTCGTCGTTACGCACGATTATGAGGACAACACAACCAGGTAACATCCGAATTCTCCAAGCCTCATGGTATCGCTTGGGACACTGCATACGTGTTAGATGTGTGGCTGCTTCTCAAATATGTTTACTGGGTACATTTGGGTTGTAGTATGAAGACTCCTGAACTGAAAGCTTTGTGCGAGTCTGTTTGAAGATTGTAACACTATAGAACTCGTGTCAAAACATATAAATCGTAACACCACCAGAACCTGTGCCAAAACAACGAAATATTGCTTCAACAAAACATCCTGATGCATCCACATGCCCTTCATTTGGTTTCATCAATCAAGTTAGTTATTTGCAAAATAGACTACTGGATATCAGAAATGCTACATTCTTAGGCGCTTATACCTGATAAGAGGTGTTTAATCCGGTTTAATCCCACTTTTCTTAATTAGTTTATTTTCGCAAGCGTGGGGGCTTGTTCGACAAGATGTTGGTCAAATTTATTCGCCGCTATTTTACACGATTGTTGATCGTTCAGTAATCTTATTACACAACAAAAGACAGCAGGACAATTGTGATTGGAGGGATAATAACTTAATTATACAGCTACCCAGTAGGTTTTCACATACTGTAAAACGTGCAACTTTCGCACTTGTTTTATTTTCGAGATGTCTCCTTTACCGTTGATTTGGGAATTTTCCTCTCTTGTAATACTACGTGCTTTAGCCATATCATGCTCAGGCACGATTCTGGATAGTCCACATGTATACATGTATCCCGAATGATGCTTGGGGCAAATCGACGTTCTTGAATTCATACAGATTACCCCAAACCCATTCAGACATAGAATGACATAGTCATGGTTCTGGATACTATAATTATGGTAATACATAATTCAAGACACCATAGACCCCAACAACGCGAAAGTTTCAAGAGTTACAGTAGTGTACGTTTCGAATTATGAATAATTACCACCACATGAATTTTATGGTTTCTTTTATGAATTTCTGTCATCTCGATTTTGGGATCTTCCTATGCATCTTATTGACAGCAATATCCCCAATAAGTTGAAATTTCTATGACATGAAAATTTCAAACATATTTTGCAACTAGCTTGCGATTAGCAAAATTATGGCATAAAAGCTTTCAAATTTTACTCCTTTATACGTAATTTATGAATGCTTGCAAAGTATATTTCAAACTTCATATAAAGCAAAATATACCACCTTAGATATTCTGTTACTTTAGTTTAATTTTATTCTTCTTGTAAATGTGGTTTGATTTCGCCATTAATTTTTACCAGTACCCACAACACGGGGTCACACCGAGGTCACCAATGATCACTTGAAACTTACACCGTTTTCAATCCACTCAAAACCTTCAATATATACTCAAGTATGGAGAAACAATAAATCCACCGGTATAAAACGGTTTGAACGATTTCATTATAGTTCTATTTTGAAGAAAAGAACGACTATTGGTTATTTTTGCAACAGGGTATCGAGGAGGATTATTTGCTTGACCTGTGTTCACTGGTGCTTATTCTGTGTGCTTGAGTTTGGGCCATATCTGGTTCTGTACGAGTTTATATGTACAAGGGGCCGCCGGGTAGGAAGTCACCAAACCACACAATTTATCCGCCCCATCTTAAAAAGCTGTAAGTGTTTATGCATCCTCTCTACACAGCAACGATACTAAAGTACATTTCTAGGCATGTAGTTCCCATCCTGTTTATGTTAACTCGAGCGCAACGTGTCAATTTGTTGCTACCCAGATCGGGAAAAATAGCCCCAAATTTCGGCGGTTGCTTGCTAAACCGGCCAAACATAAGCCCCCAGTTGTCACAACATGGGCTAAATGGGCAGCAAACAATTTTAGCTGTGGACACAGGACGGCGCAGCTGTGGAGGTTTATGGTTGGATCGCTTACAAGTGTGTTGAATGATATGAGGAACATTCTGGTAACGTCCACTGTTCACCAGTGTTTTAATTTAATATGCAAAAGTTATCCAACGGATGGTTAACGTTTTGCATTTTACGAAAATACGGTTCAAGGGCTAAAGACAGAATCTATCCTATGGACGATACAAATAAAATGTTACAGCTTTACAAATTACTGGCCAGAAATATTTTGGTAGTCTCTGCCGTCCACTGGCAAGTTATTATTTATATGTGTAGTTATCTAGCTGCCAGTTAACGTTCTACATTTCAAAAATATATACGTGTGATAAATATAGTCAGAATCTTTTCATTGATTATAGCATAATGAAATACCTTACAGATTACTTGGGTATTTTGGTAATGTCTACCGTCTGCTAACTATTTGAAAAGTAGCTGAAAAGCGGCGGCTACTAGCTGAATGGGCTATCCAGACGTTTTGTGATGTGATAAATAATTGTAATATTTTAATACTTACAAGTTACCGAACGGTTAGCTAACGTTCTATGTTAAAATGTATCCGTTTGATATAATAAAGCCAAAATCTACCTCATTGATATTAGGAATAATAAGATACATACAACTTACATTGTATTCGACATTGTATAAATGCAGGTATGGTATAGCAAAATCTGTTCAGCGCTGCAATGTTTAATGCTAGGCATCGGTTGAGTAAAATCCACATATATACAAACCTAAGTCTCGGGAATAAAAATACACATCGGTATCAATGGAATTAAATTCGTGTATTATAAAGTGTATTATAGCATATGGACTGCTGGCAAAGTCATTCCCATTCAATATAGACATACGTATAATTCTAAACTAAAAAAATTCGGCCGTAACATTTGAACAAAGTATAACACGACATACATTACATGTATACGATAATATATATATATATATATAAAAGCTGTAATAAAATACTGCAGCGTAACTGTGTGTATTATATCTGATGTATTTATACACATTTTAAAAGCATGAATGTAGCGCTCGTTTCTTTGAAATATCGGAGAATTAAGTTCAAGCGCAAAGAAAAATCAAGGAACACATTGTCTGAAATATGCAACTCTGGATTTCTCGCATACTACCCCCCCCCCCATGCACACACACACACACACACAGTTTATAATCCAGGATCTGATAACTACAGATAATGTCGTTATGACTCACCTGGGTAGAGTAACCGAGGGGTTGGAGTAAGCACACGGCCATATGTGTCCGCTGGGTGCGTGGGTGTCAGATTCTTGTCTCTGCTGAGCTTTGCTGAACGCTAACTTGGGAACTGTAGCAAAAAGAAAGAAAAACATGCTCTTCTAATACTATAAAGCGCCAAAAAGTATAATTTCATAGGTACTGGTTTGATCACATTTGCCGTAGGTAATACGATTTTGTAGATTTTTTTTTTCAACTGAAGCAACCGCCGACAAGACGACATGACGACTGCTGGATATTGTGGACACGTGTACGATTATCCAAAGAATGTTCACCAGTTTCCGATCGTACGACGTACATAACTAGTCTCTGTACAGATCTAAAAGAAATGCCTAACCAAAACCAGTGGCCAGTGTTGGTAAGCAGAGACAGTTGGTAAGCCGGGTTAAGTCAAAGCAGATTATTCTTAGACCATTTTAGACAATAATACAACGCTGAAATAAGAAAATAAACTTTCGCCGGTAGTAAAATAGTAAAAAATTAAGTGTTCATATATAATATCTTGCAAAACAGAATAGTGCACACACACACATACACACTAAACAAAAAGGATAGTTTAAGATACCACAGCAATGAATGTTATGCAAAGTAGCAATGTATATATGCAAAGCCTTCTTGAAAAATCGTTTGAGTACCTTGCAGAGGCTAAAACCGTTGTTTCACCACAAGCCCCGTTTACAATGTAATCACTACAGCTAGTGCGCCTACAGCGGATTAGTCCACTGATCTTTTATGGAGACCCAGAGGTCGGCATGTTGATTTCAGGCCCGGGTAAAGAAAAACAAATTAGAATACTGAAGTGTGATTGGTCAACAAGGCGATGAAGTCATCGCGGCGTCGATAGTGATCGGGTCTTGACCCCACTCTTTCAATCAAAAGGAATACACATTATTCACATCCTGTTAAAAAGCAATGAGTATCATAATGTCTGGGCGGTACATTAGGTGACGGTTTATTTGAAGCCATTGTTTCCCGAGCAGTCGACAGGTAAACATGCGGTAAACAAAAGTTGTTTGACTACCTGGGACGGTTCACAGGTCTGTTACCACACACACGAGTGGCAGGAACCGTGCCTATCTAGTTCTGTGTCTGAATGGGTAAGGGTTAAGATCAGGCACGGTTCTGGATAGCACTTGGACAGTCACCTGTCGTGGTAACGCATCATCTGTTTTCTGCCTTCTTTCCTTTGTCAAAGTCTTAGTATCGTCGAAAAGTTACCAAAAAAAAAAAGAGAGAAGAAAATAGTTAGGAAAACTATTGTCTCTTCTGTCTAGTCTTTCTTCTTTTTTTATTTTGTTCTGCCCCAGTTAAAAAAAAGGGGGGGGGGAGTCTCCGCGCATCTAAGAACATAGATTTGCTCTAGACACGGTTCTGGGTGCACATGGGCTATCCAGAACCGTGCATGGTTTTGGATAGAGCACGGTTCTGGATAAAACACTGGGCACCAGCCGTCAACAATGATTGCCGTGGAATAGACAATCATTACAGATATATTTGGACACTCTTTGAAATATTTATGACCCTACTTCAGTTGTGTCAAATGGGTAATAAAGAAAACAGGTGGTTATCAGTAGGGTGAGACAATAAGATAGAGGAAATATATTGCAGTGTTGATAAGGAGAATCATTAACGTTGTGTCTTTGCAATTGTCGCGTGTCAAAAGTGTGTTTCGTTTCTACCTCCATGGTTTTTACTTTGCTTGCGTATATCGTATTTATACCTTAAAGAAGAATAGTACTAATATCATAGTAATAAAAGTAATTGGTGTTTATTGTTCAGCTTTACTAACTACTTCGTACGGTAAATGACCACAGGTAACGGGGGTAAGGTGAAATGTACAGATTACATTACTTTTCAATTACCCATATGATCACTGTGGTCTTCCTGGTGCGTGGAGGCTGAATGGACAAAACTCTGTTTTTCATATGTTACTTCCAATATATTCTTGAAAAAAAAAAGCCTTTTGTGTTTAGGACTAAATTGATGTATGCCTAACTTAATGTATAAAGTTAAAATCTCCATGAACATAAAATCCTATTAATGTTGTTTTTTTTTCATTTATTTTTTAGCAAAGCTCATTCCAAAATGTAAAAGTATTCAAATTTGATAACATGGTTTCTTTTAGTTTCATTTAGATCTCAATTAGGCATATATCCTATTCGTTCTTGAGTGAATGAAAATAAAATTATACAAATATAGCAACTGAAAAAAATGCAACAAAATATACATTTTTTAGATTTAAAACATTAGAACATTAGAGGATATTTATGCGGCTATTCTTACATAAACACTTTGTTGTGAAGAAATGCCAGAGGTTGTCCGAAGTGCTTTTGAAGTTTTGGCAAGCTCGCATATATACACTTGTCGAATTAGTTAATAGATACAATATCCTATATTCTTTGTATTAGGGTCTAAAAATAACATGGCATGACATGTCCACTGAACTTTTATGAACTCAGCCCTAAATTTTTGCGGTTATTGCACGTTAATGATTTTAGGAGCTGTGAAAAGAATATACAGCCGCTCCTGTATGGTTTCGGATGGTCACCGAGAGGACATAGGGGTCACCGAGCGGTCAGCCATTGTCCGGGTCCGGAAGCTTGGTACAGTGTGTTAACGCTTTGCGGTCAATTAAATGGTGTAAAAGGTAACACCCTGACGGGGAACATGCAATCGTTTGTTCAAGGTTTCAATACAAGGTTTGTTGTGTAGAAGTTTGTAGCACTGAAAGGTGGCTTGAAACGTCAAAAGGTTTTTACTCTACAAAAGCAATCGTGGGATTTTCAAAAAAGATTAGCTATGTGTAATAAAATAACGCACATATGCAGTGTCAGTCACCACATTTAGGTTATAGATCTTTTCATGTACGCTACTTGATTAGTTTATATTATTTTAGAAACGTATAAAACAGAAGAGGGTATATGGTAAGGCATACTGGAGTATTTTGAGTGGACTTAGTCAGCATTCTATCATGAAATTCAGCATTCGTATTTTATATGGTTTATTCACGTACAATGTTTTCTTACACTATACAAGTAGATATTGTCATGGTAGATGTTTTAGCAATTTATCAGATTATCTAGCACAGCTCATGATAGGACAAAGGACCACAACAATCCTTAGTAACATCCAATGACCTGCATCCTCTTACCCGTTGTGTCCCTATGAGGGACAATAGGCGCTGGTATCTTAGGACTATAGCAACCTGTTTAACAAGTATCTTAGTGATAAACATTGTGTTCTAGTCCTTTTGTAAACAAGTTCTATTTAGTTCTTCTAAGACAAACTAGTTTTACTAAAACATAACTGGAAAATATTACACGTATTACACATGTCAATATTATAATCAGTGAATGAAAAAATGATAACGGTACGGTGTTTATGTAGCAAGGCCTTGACTTACGAAATCATTCAATATCTCCCCTTTTTACAACATTACATTCATGGCATTCGATCTGATTTTTTTATTGGTTGAAATGCGCATATTTAGACAAAGTAGTAGATTAGGATCCTATCTCATTAGAATATGTACCTATAACTTACATGTTTATATATCAAGCCCTTGGTTTCTGAAATCATTCAATATATGTTGTTTACAACATTGAGTGCATTCATGGTATTCGAACAGAATTTAGTGAATAGTTTTCGGTATATTTATACAAACACGTAGATTGCACAGCCGACTCTTAGTGGTCTTATTTTCCCAAACTTGCCAAGTTAAAAAGGTCCAGCCCCACAATAGTCACAAAAACGGCCAACTTTTGCAAGATCAGTATCAAAACCTTCAACGATAAGGTTCCACTTCAGATGACTGATCGTTCAGGACTAATATTTGCATATATTCAGTGTATGGCAAAATGAGTGACAAGTTGGTATGGAATGCGCCAAAGTTGGTCGCCAACAGGCGAGTGTACACTTTTGTATCTGTGCTCTATCTCCTTCTCCACTTAGTCGATCAGGAAAACAATTCTGCCCTTATCAACCAGACTTCTCCGGGACTTCCTATATTTAGGCGGAGCTGTCGCTCACCAACTGATGTCTGTTATCAATTCAATTAAAATGTATGCAAGGGCGGGAACGCTACTTAACGGTATCCAGGCACGCCGGTTAGAGATGTTTTAACATAAAGACAGATGCTTTAGCGGGGGGAAAACTTTCACAGGGTTAACCAAGGGTCATGGGGAGAGTTTTGGTGACTGTTAAGTTGGGAATGTCCATGTGTGTGTGGTCCATCTACGGAACTGTATTGTGTGGGTGCTACGCCGCCATCATGGCTCTTTAGCACAACGCCTGGTGGTTGGAAACGCGGGTTAGGGTCGTATCTCGGCACTCAACGGTGGAAAGTAACGTCGGCCAGCCTTAAGAGCTACAACACTGACGCTAAACCACCTCTAATGTCGCACTGTATGCCCGTGAATTGTGGCAACACATCACCACAGCCTATAGGTGCAAAAATAACAATCTGTTGCAAACATTAAGATGTAAATTGCACGGTATATACCAGTATACAAGCTATAGTGCTGTGTTTATTTGTTTCTACACCTGTTCAACGTTACATCTCCTGCTACATACGCAAGTACAGAAATCATATATTCCTTTAACGTCTTAATCAGTTTATGGCGATACTTTTAGCATCTCTTACGCTCTGGAAAGGGTCATTGCGGTGTTGTAATTACTATATAAACATCTTTAACAACGTCGTCCCTTTTAGTGGGCCGTTTGGAGGTGTTCAAAGTCCCGGTGTGTGAAGTACCATTAAAACAACAACCATCTACATGGCCTCATAAAGCTACAAAATATCTTCTAATTTCTGTTAACGAAAGCACTAAGTAAGCTTTATATTGAGTGACTGTCATTGAATAGATACAAGTGACAGCTGTGTGGTCTTCTACGTGTCGAAGGTAAACATGGAAGAAACACTTTTGTACACTACTTGCCTCTTCGAAAATTGGCCTTTTGAGTCTCAATATACGGTAGGCTTTATGTGCATATTAAGAATACGGAACTATCATAGCCGAAAATTATTGCGGTATTATCAAGAAAAGAAGGGCAAATATGGATTGATATTGTCCGAAAATATATATTACAAAAATGCAATGCCAGTTACTTGAGGATCTACATAATAAAAATAATCTTTTTTAAGAGTTTGGAAAAGAGGAAGGAAAGAAAATGTTCTTGTGGGCCCAACGGAAAAGAATTCTATATGTAGGGTATATCATATCAAAAGGAAAACAGACATACATGTTGACATGTTTTATGCGTGATTTGGACTCAAGCACTCACCTGTCAAGTGTTCTCAGCACGTGGTGTGTATGGGAGACCGGGACACTGCAGTCAACCTACCGGCAACAGACGCTCATCCAATGCCAGAGAATACAGGCAGATTCCACGGTGAACCTACCGGCAGCAGTGCACCTCAGCTGTAAGACGGGAACATGGCTAGCCGGGCAGTTCTTATTTGCAAGCGGCCGTTTACTCGCTAACAAAAGGCTTAGCGTTCGGGGACGACCTTTAGAACCCGTATACGTGCGCGGGTGTCAACAAGCGGCGGGCAAACAAACCCGGGCGGGCGGCAGTGTGTGTGTGTTCGCCCCCGATCGTGCAGCAACTGGTTTACCGTAACACTAGACTAAAGGGTTCCTCTTTCACGTTAATAATTTTATATGTAAAGCTTTCGATTGTTATCACACATCCTTTATATACAAAGTTTACGTTAGAGCATGGATGTGCGTAACAGGAATATACTTTATAGGACAGTGAAGACGCCCCCTAGCGGATTTTCTCGCCTGCAGGACCGTAAGGTTGCGACGGGCGCGCGGGGCCGCGTGGGGCAACTTTATCTCTGGCCCTACCGGACCGACACTTGTCATTTATCGGAAATCCCGCCCAATACTCTCATGTTAACACGCGCACGGCAGACAAACTACGGCGGATAGAATTCTTCGTGCACTTTCTGAATCCAAGGAGGATAAACATGTTTGCGAATGTTATAATTTCTAACGTTGATCCCGCTTTAAGAAACAATACTTTTGCCTTGAATGATAGGTAAACTAATCCTTCAAGAAAGTTTCAAAGCTAACCCAAGGCGTTCTTCAATATAACAAGAGGTAAATTGCATTGTAATGAATAAACAAGTACAATGTACCAGCATACTAAAAAGAGCTCCCAGAGTACCTTATAATGACCATGCTGATATTAGATTCTACTGTGATGGGGATGCCAATCTTTACCATAAAGAAGGAAACGGTATTGAAAAGAAGCCGAAGATATGCGGTCCTTCCTTATAAAAACATAACGTAAGTATCCCACAGAAACCTCTGTTTCAGAAAATGCCCAGTGTCTAAACACACTTTTCCGTAGTTTTGTAGGTACAAATATAGTCGACTATATTCTTATATTTCACAGTGCGGAATAGTCTGACGCATACTTAAGGCACCGTCACATTCGTCGTAGGTCGTCGTGCGATTTTAATATCGTAGAATTCTCATTCATGTTGTGACAGAATCAGCCGTTGTACGGCAGCAATGTGTTAGTGTCGTGTACGGCAGATGCATGACTATCCCGAGAATGTCCTCAGTTTGCTATGTTACGACCAATGCGACCGGGTCCTTACCTGAAACCGACGTTCCAGCGTCCGATGACGACTAGAACAAATCGGTGCACCTGGTAGAAATCAGTTTAACGTAACAGTTCTTGTAAACGACAAATGCTCGACTATCCCAAGAATATTTTGTAATCGTACGACGATCGTGCGACAAATGTATGTGACCTACCCCTTACCTACGACTGACGTTCAAACGTCCAATAACGACCAAACGGCACACCCTGTAGAGCCCAGCTCGACGTTACGGCTCCTGTAGACAGAATGGCCCGGATGGATCAGGCCTGCTGTTTCATAGACGAACGAATGACCCCTGAGATAAGCCTGTACGTACAGACCACATGACTGGCACCTCACTACACACCAGCATGTCCAAACTTTACGTCAACAGCGCATAGTTTAGAGCCATCTGTCATGACTATGGGACGTGTTGTAGGCTGTTTGAAAGCCCCATGATGTAAACTGGACGTATGTATCTCCGTGCGAACGGACCGGTCTGCTACAAAGTATGAAACTGTAAACAGTACGACACAATCAAAGGCTTCCCTTCACCAAAACATAAGGCAAAACTGGATAATAAGGTTGTAGCTCTCTCTAACTAAAATATAGTTTTAGGCAAGGTAAACACAGATTATGATTTCCCAAATATTACAAATGATGCTTGCTATGTACACACAAGATGCGGAATGATCACAAGATACGGAATGCGATTATGTATCTATCAATAACAGCCACAAAAGTTTAATCAATAATTGGACATTAGCGATACATTAAGCACAACCTGTCTGTATTAACCAATACTTCATATATATAAAGAGAGACCCATATATGCGGGGCACGAAATCGAAATTTCGAGAGACGTCCTGTAAAGCTGTGCGCAAATTTGTGAAACTTTTATTGAGTACGGCGAAACGCCTGTGCGTAGCGTCTTTTGTGTCAGAAATCTTACATATTGTTTTTTGTCGTTAAAGCATATATTAGGCAGAGTTGTACTATAAAATAACATGATACTTGTCGATCATGAAAGGAAAACATGGGTTTTGTGAATTAAATCACGAAAAAGTGACAGTTCTTAAAACTGAATAGGGAGCCAGGCGACATTCAATATGTGTAACATGTGGGGTCGTGTAGCGTACCGGCAGAGTGTTCGTCTCAGAACCATGGGGTCCCGAGTTCGAATCCTGCCATGCCACCGTGTGCCATTGGCACTTAACACAACTTTCCTCACTTCACTCAGGTGAAAATGAGTACCTAGCTTTGGATAGGACGTTCCTCGGATAGGACGTTAAATGGAGGTCTTGTGTTTGGAGAGAACCACTCCCCACGCACGTTGAAGAACCCACCACACCTTTCGGTAAAGAGTACGGAAAGGACCCAGTGTGTAATGGTACAAATACTATACCATCTGGAAGTTGGTGATTCACTTCAAATCATTCCTGTTAGAGCAACGCGCTCTACCGGTAAATTTCGTGTATTACTCAGCGTTTTTATTTTCAGGTGTGGAGGTTGAAAGTAAACAGTGACGTCATTAGGGGTCGGTGTGAGAAAGGCGGTCCAGACCTCAGCTGAAACCTTGTCACCAACAACCAACCGTTCAACGTTGGCTGACGCTCAGGAACAGTCTGACCAGATTTAGGCTGCGGATTTTAGTCAAATTTGACCCCCGAACACGCCCCGAACTGACCTACTCCAGAAAACCGGCCAACCACGGCTGAATTTCCCGTCTACACCCAATATTCGAACACACTGTATCCAACCTCGCCAAAAACCAGCTAAGCACAGCCGACCTTGTTCCCGACCTACTCCCAACCATCGTTGGGGGGAGAGTTGGGCAGTGTTCGGGAGGCTGTGTGACAGAGGCTTACAGGAGAGGTTACATCTCAGGGCAGGGCAGGAGCGTGATTAATGACACACAGGAATGCGGCGGGCTGCGCACCTGGGAGACTGTGTCAAAGTTCAGATCTGGTAGTGTAGACTGGGGCGTATCATACTACACGACGGGGAAGGGGGGTGGGGTCACTCTTACATATCCGTCGTAAAATCGTCGTACGAACGCAAACAAATGAATTCTTCGGATTAAGTCGTGCATCGTACAAAATCGTCAAGGACTGGGATTCACATTCGTCGTAAGAACGTCGTACGATCAGAAACAAAGGCATTAATTCTTTAGAGTAGTCGTGGATTTGTCGTAAAATTCAGCCGCTGGTTGAAAACCGGGTTGGCTTAGATCGATTCTTGTCGGTAATTCGTTTTGTCACAGCCTGCTTGAAATTCTACGACATCAAAATCGTACGTCAATCTTACGGCGAAGCTGTAAAGTGTACTTGCTACTGTGGCTAAATGTACTTAATTAAACTTGCTTGAAGACTTCGTTTTGAACGAAGCAACGCGGTGGTATTTTGAAACGAAAGGATGCGCTATACATGTATCTCTGAAAAAAACAACCTTCATTACCCGTGTTGTCAAATACGGCAATATTATTCCCCGATCACAGTTATTACAAACTGTTAATGTATCAGGCAACGAGTTAGTATAATACATTTCATGACAAACCATTATCACTTGGATATAGTATGTGTGTATGCATGATGATAAATGACACTCATCCAACAAATAAGGAACAATAGAACTACTGTTGTTGGGCGTCCCTGTACATTTAGGGAAAGAACAATCCGCAACGTCCTTGACACAATGCTGTAATACAACAGAAAAGAAAATGAATTTCCAGAATTTGAAGCATGTACATCTAATTCTACTTCTTTAAAATTAAAAAAAGAAGATGCCAGGGGAAAAATAAAAAAAAGGACAATGCATCCCGTTATTCTTGCTGTCGCGCTTATTCATTTAGTTAGTAGTTCATTTTCGTACTTATCTTTATTATGGGACACTCAATGGTTGGGAAGCATATGCACCCCAAATCTCATACACCATTGCCGGGATCTAGGAGTGACTTAGCAGCAAGTAAGAGGTATTAAATAGCCGATTGCAGAGATAGATAACTCATTTGAGGGACCTCTAATAGTAATCACAGTGAAGGACGTACAAGCACTAGCTAAAAATCGAGCAGCATAGATTTAGACCAAGAAGCAAGGATGAAGGTTAGTATGTGTTGTGTTCTTCAGACCGGTTGCCCCTTGCATTTTTGTGTGAATGGATTTACTTTCGTGGTGGTTTTATTTTGCGCTAGGGAGGGGGGGGGGTGGTCACGGCATTTGAAGTTCAAGGTTGAAATAGTTCTAACATAAAAGAAATGAAAAGCACGTATTGGCGATTTCACATTTTTGCGTTAAGAAGACAGCAAAATAAAACCAACTCGAAAGTAATAATATTATGCTTTTTTTCCCATTTTTTCTTATCAAACCGTGTGGCATTTTAAAAATTCTTGCTGGCCCACCCCTTATCGTTCTGAATGGATCAGTCCATTATCGCTGACTGTATGTGGTATATATCACTTATTTTTTTTTTGCACGGACCGGTAGTCAAATATTACCCTGCAAACACTCCGCCGGCCGATTACTTCCGTAACATAACACTGGCCTTACAAACCACGGAGGCAAGCAGCCGCTTGTTTGGTCCAAACTTCACGTATTGCAAACGGTACTGTAACACAGAGCCTAGATATACATGTAGAAATCGTGTGAACACATGCAAACTATACTTAAAATACATTAAAGAAACCATAGCTGCACACGTGTATATCACTTTACACGTACACACGCGTATGATGAAACCAACCTGTAGTACATTTCACACTTTGCGATAACCTAGTTTCTTCATTGTTGATATAATCCAAATAATGCAAAAAAGGCCAAAACAATTTGCGGTTTAAAACACATATTCATGTTACTGTGTCACATATTGTGGGCTGATTAGGCTTTTACAAATCACACAGTCTATACTACTTATAGTTAGAGTATATCGTCGATGAGATAAAAAATAAAGTCAACTTATATATCACAGCTCATGTGTGAGATAGAATTATTTTAGTTATTTAATAGCTAAAGACAGCAGCATACTATAGATAAAATATTTTAACAGTAATACAAAATTGGTCGCGACACAATGTTTCATGTAAACATAGACCATTTAATATAGTTGAAACATCTGTATGCCAAATTCTGTCGACACACGTCAGTACGGGTTGTACCTAGAGACAAAACACAACAAAAAGTCACAAACAACCAGGGACGGACTTTGCTACACGCTTGTCTGTTCTCTCACGCCGTCCTGTCAGCTCAGGCAAGTGGAAAGTCAACAGTTTGGGTAAATACTTGCCGATACACAATGCCTCTCCTTTACCAAAATAGACCTCTTCGTATGTCATTCGGCACCATTTACCGTGAAAGGCGGTTCATGGCCGTTTTTGTTTTAGGAGGAGAGGGCAAACACTATACTGTAAATTATGTACAGCGCAAATAGCACGGCAAAAGGGCTCTGCATTATTCAAACTGTCATAAGCATTGTCAGAAGTTTTCCGACGCGACCTATATAGCTCTATGGCAAGCGTTATGCTGTACAAATGTACTGTCTATAAAACTTTTTTATTTCATACAGTAACGACAATCATGACAACATAAGGTTTTAAACCAAACTTTAAACAAGTAAACTATATCAGTCTGTGACAAAAAGACAACTTACAAAACCTTCCGATATGTACGTCACCGGAATATTACATATAACATCAAGTGAGTCTACTAAGGGACGGGCAAGAACGTATTTTTAACATGCGTGTGGCAACATGTTTGGGCATTTTTCTGAGGAAAATACTTGTTTTTAGAGTTAAATTCTTTTCTTTCTTTTGCCAATACGACTTTTCTTCCAGTAAAGTACACTTAAGCTTCTAAAATGTACATGATGCATGTACGCAAGTTCCCAACTGGCATTTTAAGGCCCCTATGGACGGCATAGCTTTGTTAGTTACTGTACTAACAATCAGATGGGCTTTATCATAAACCCCGTTATATAGCCGGTTTTACAATTACACTAGTGGGTACATATACGTTTACAGATATGGTATCAGGGTAATAGGTATGTAATTAAGTGATCTCTGAGTGTCCTGAGAACTTCCATGGATACAAGATGGTATTTTAAGAAATGGAGTTGAAGTTAGAATAGTCAAATTTTGAAATGTCTTAACCCACGGGAAAGACACATTTAAAATGCAGTAAGACCTGAATCACAAAAGCATTTTGTTGATAGAAAATGTCGAGAAATTCCATAGAACATGAAAAACAGCCAGTACCCTGCTCAAAATGTTAATATCATCTATAAGTTTACTTTTCATCAAGTGTTTTTTAAGTACTGAAGGTTTGAAAAGTATGTATCTGTCAACATTAAATCAGAAATGACAAATTCAGTATCAGAGGTTACACAACAACATAAACATACTTTAAGAGGCTATTAACTTAATGTATCTCTGAACACAATGCACTAATAATTCTACTGCATGATACACACATTTACGGATGTAGAGGAAACGTTAAAAAACTTTTCAAATTCTCAAATGATATTTTGTGGCTGCTTACTAAAGGTTATTAAGTTTTAGATGGCATGATGGAGCAAGCCAATTAATACCAATATCCTAATGTTATAGTGTAATAAACATATTTTCTATTTTGGTAATTACAAGTTAATCTTATGTACACGACATACAACACAAATTAAGTACTAAAATTACAATCATGGTAAGCTAAGTACTGCCCTCACAATATACAGAATGGCATTTCAATACAGATATCACAAATTTAAATGAATACATGCATATTATATATACAACTAGATACAAGGAAACACCACTAAAATGGCATGCAACATATTTAGTATTTTTGGTAAGGGACACTTTTAGTATTACTTAATGGCAAGCAAGTTTAACCTTTTAATGTTCATTCAAAACCAGGCCACATGTATACAGTCTTTTGTTGTTGTTCGACATACATTGTATAAACACAATGTATTATAATATAAGTTTACAAATATAGATCATGGCAGTTTATATAAACTTTCCTGATAGTTAATGGCATTATAAAACAGCATAGTAAGTAAATTTATTTATTTATTTTTTTGTTACATTTTTACATTGTGCAGTGGCCTCAAAGCAATAGCCTGGCTTTGTCGTCTGTCCTGTTACAGTTTTACATGTATATTTATTGTTGGACTGTTTGGTTGTAGCTAAACCTAGGGCCAATAATGTCATTTCTCAACATATTATATAAAATAAATTTTTAATCAAGCAATCTGTCTTGCAATGTTCTTTACACCAAAAAAGTCCACTGCAATTTTCAAAACTTCTATCCTTATAGTAACTGGAACTTTTTCTACTTGAACACAAGTAATGTAGTGAAATCCTTTAACTTACGAAAAATATACATTATAACATACATGTACATGCACAGGTGATTAAACCATCAGTAGTTATTAATATATGCCCAGGTCATGTGATCATGGCATGTCCATAAATGGAAATCCAGAAAGCTGCTGTAGGAAAAGAAAAGGCTTTCAGCTAGCCACTGCTGAGATTGTATGATGTTGAGGATTTGTCGATGTTCATATCATGTTGAACTTATTTCAAGGGAAAAGGGTCTATTTCTGCTGTCCCTCCCCATTCGTCGCCGTCTGAACCCTCGTCGTCTTTCCTCGGAGTAGGCGACTGTTTCTTTGCCTTTGAGCTGCTCCTTTGTGGGGTGGGGGTTCGTTTATCAGGAGTGTGTCCTCTCTGGCTTGGAGTCAGACCTCTTTGTTGTGGTCGGTCCTCCTGTTTTGGGGTTTGAGGAGGTTTGGGAGAGGGAGTTTTGGGTTGTGGAGTTGGGCTGTGTTCTCTTTCCAACACCTGCAGCCAGCATCGTTTGATCTTCCACCACCTACGGAAGAAAATGTTCTGTAAGATTTCAAACTTTTAACATTTCTTCTAAACTAGGACCACAAAGCAGTTATACCGTAACAGTTTTTAAAAATACTTTGGGATTGAAAATACCTTCAACAACTTTTCATTGATTTGAATCAAGAGGCTGGTATCAAAACATACAAATGCACACTACTATCAAGTTAAACATTCTTCCAGTTGGCAATCTTGAATGAGTAAGTACTGAACCTAAAAGAGAACACAAAAAAACATGTAACACTTAATATACAGACAATGGAATTGGCTGTATCAATCCATTGTGTAGAAGATGGTAGTAGAAGTCAAACTGAGATGTCCAACTTAATTTACTGTAGGCTCAAGTTGCTGATAGATGGGAGATGTATTTGCATGATGTGTTTTTAATGGACATTTTTAATCTATCAGAGGCACTTCAATACCAATTACTCCTAAAACTGAAATGGGTAACAATCCAGGCATTGAGGAAGAAAGCAGGAAATTTTCTGACTTTAGGTTTAACATTTTCAGCGTTGTACGAGAGAGGGAATATCATACACAAATACACAGTGACCTAAAAATGCCAAGTCAGCACTTCATGAAATTTGCTAAAACAGTTCCTGTGGCCACAAACTTTTTACCTGTGCAAAAGCAATTATTTAAACAAACAGAACCATATGTTCCCTGGAGAGAAACAATGTGGCAAAAGGATTAGGAGTAGAGAAAGGCTGACTGTGCCCTGCTGCAGGCACACAATCTGGAGCGGCGGCCCTGAATGTGAGGAGAACTTCCCTTTTGTCACTTCCTCCTCCTTTGCCAACAAACTTATCTTTGGGCACATATGTTTAGTGGAGGAAAAAATATGATCTATCACCTTTCTATTTGTTCTGTTCAACTCACATCTGTTGCCTGACTCTGTGTGAAGTGATGGCGAGACTTCCTGATTGGTTGAGGGAGATGGGGGACAAGTGCGGCCAGCCGCTAGTTTGCAAAAACAAGCTCTCCACGCTTGATAGAACCGTCGCGACACAATAAAATCAGTGTGAAAGATAGAAAACAGCAGATGGGGAGCCTGATCCACTATCAGCTTGTATATACAGGACGAGAGGCCAATGCTATTGCCATTTCTGTATGTCCTGGAAACAGAACATCGAGAGCGGACCCAGGCCGAATGGCCTCGTGCCGCACCTGTCGTGTAAAGACAAAAAAGGTGTCCAT
The DNA here is from genome assembly GCF_001625305.1 of Branchiostoma belcheri. Classification (NCBI taxonomy): domain Eukaryota; kingdom Metazoa; phylum Chordata; class Leptocardii; order Amphioxiformes; family Branchiostomatidae; genus Branchiostoma; species Branchiostoma belcheri. The sequence continues at coordinate 1,554,245 of NW_017804287.1, read as the reverse complement.
ATACTCCATATGCTGGCAGAAACCTGGGCGAACCATGTGGCTAATGGCCAAAAGTTGATTTCAATCAACCGACAATGTCATGGATGAATTATTGGACTAGCGAGAGTGATAGCACATCTGGTGTGTCCTTCGTCTTGTGAGCTTAAGGTCCCATCTGTATAAGGGCTAATGTACGTTAGGCATAACACTTTAACCAACATACAAGATAAAGCACATGCTTCAGATTGGAACAAGGTCAAAGAAATGAATGCACAATGATCTTTTGTTTTCTGATGTTAGAAAAGTTTCAGGTATCATATTCTAACACTGAAATTCTGAGATTTTTAGCTGCTGTATGTGGCTACCCAAAGGATTATGCTCAATAAGCCAATCTGCTCCTACTAAATGCTGGTTAGAAATAGTGAGAATAATTATGTTCACATAGTGCCTGTCTCCTCAACAGTGCTATCACCAAACTAGGCGGTGAATGTGTGGGACCTACATTGCTGTTGCTGTTGATAATAGAATTGACATATATCAGCATATGGACTGCAACAAGAAGATGTTTTGTAATCCGTTAAGAACTCACATTCAGTAGGCTGGATATCAATTGTGTTAAAAGTGATGGCACCTCTTAATTTTGCCAAAATTTCTTTAAGTTTAAGCTCTAGTTCTGAAACTGTAACAGTCATCAAGTTAACGTTGTATAGCCTTGTAGGCCGTCAGACTTTTAGTGAACTGCATACACGTGCATCCTTCTCACCTGTATGCCTGATACATGCCCCACTTGTTCAGGGTGACTCGTGAGGTGAAGTCGTCCTCAGGACTGCGGATGAAGAACGGTAGCCTGGGTTCCTGACGTGGAGGCGGTTCGGCAGGCACGGCGGGTTCTCGGTTCTTCAGGTTGATGACATCAGCACGTAGCCTGATGAGCTCCTCACGCAGAGCCTGAACCTCTTCAATTCTCTAAATACAAAAAAAGAGAGAGAGATCCCGTATGAATGCTATGCGGCATTGCCATATTTCTGTACAATTAAAACAAAACACTGTCACAATGGCATTGGGCTTCTCTAATACTAAATAGTACATGAGACAGGTAGATGGAAACAGGAAATAAAGAAAGGTAGCCTTAAAGTTTGTACCATTCAATTCCTCAGGGAGACCATTTTGAATCCCAATTTGACTTTCCTGTCAGTATGTGGTTAAATCATTCTTCCACTCACTTCCTGTCTACTGTATTCATTACAACTACAAACACACAAAGCCACCGATAACAAAACCTCTAAAGAGGTAACAAACGGAATAATCATGTGTGATTGAGTCAGATATGTTGCATTTCAACGCATTGGGGTACATTATGTCTGCAAGGTTGTATGTCAGTCTAAAACCCAGGGACAAATAGTTGCATGCTCCATGTTAAGTGTAACTATATGGCATGCCATGGTATGCATATATTGCAATCATGTATCCTACTACCCCACAATGAGGTTTCATTCTAGACTAAGTGGCTGTTTTCCCTTCAAGTGGTAATAATTCCACATCACAATACTCATCACCATAACATATCACAAACTGAAACATACAGTCATATATCAATCTGCAAATTGAATATACTTCACACAAGTAACTAGTACATGTATGTACATGATTGCAATACACGTATGGGACAGCTAAAATACAAAAAAAGCTAGTAAGCCATCAGCATGCTGGATTAGGTTCACAATTAGTATGGCTGGCTTACGTTTTCCTGATATTTGAAAAGAATTAGAAATGATATACTTTACTACAATTAACAATTACTACCTAATATCGACAATGTAATACATGTACATATTGTCTTCATTCTATGGTCTAATGTACTCTTTATTGTCTTAAACAACAAGTTACAGAAGAATGACTGTTTAGTCACAGAAAGGAGCATTGTGTACAATTGCAATTATCGCGCAATGCTTTGAGGTACAAAATGCAGAATGTATTAACCTGTAGCAACAGAACATTTAGCTACAAGTACTGAACTGATGGGTTAACTAAATGTGTTTCAAGAGTCGAATTTGGGGAAACCTTGTGACTTTAGGTATTTGGGATGTCACCTTCTGTATGATTAAAGTCACTGTTTGTGCATACACAAGCTATTAAGTGATAGCCTTATCAAAACATGGTAATGCCCAGGAAAATGTGTTACAATTTAAGGCTATCTGCAAGCAAACCATCCACCATTAACAATCACTGTACCGTACAGGTGATAAGATACACTATTGCCAACATTGTAAAATATTGTTAAAGTAGTTTGTTACAACTACTACCCAATGTGTATTCATTCATGTTGGCAGCTATATGTACATAATGTATAATAACTTTCTGTTTAACTACTTAAAAGCATACTTGCACACATGCGTAAAATAATGTTGCTTTTACTTTTCCTTATGCACAATGACTAAACAATGACTACCTAGGAAGATAGTCAGTGTTAGTTTTTGTATCAATTCAGCTATGTTTTGTACCACACTTTGCAAGTTTGGCTATCAATGCCCCATTAGTGGCTGGCCTGTAAAGGTTTTGTCCCAACGTCGGGCCTAACGTACAGCCACATGTAATCCACAACACGAGACACTCAGTGCTTAGCAGGCGTATCCTGTAATCTCGGAGTAAACAGGCTTAGTCTGGTTTACAACAAAAATGCATTTAGATAATTTGTGGCGGTCTTTTCGACGTGCTGTACTTTGGCTTTTATCAACTGCAATCTGTATTCAAATGGGTTCATTCCTGAATGAGATTTCCTTAGTCTATGGCTGGTTAAAGTCACTGAGGTATGTGTATGGCACAGAAATTTGTTTGTCTGAGTGAGTGTGTGTATGATTTTGTGATATACCAGTTTTCAGTCACTTAGAACTGTACCGCGAACTTATCATTACCGTGAACAAAAAATTCACCAACTTTCTTTTTTCTGTACCTGCCGCCACCGCAAATGTATAGCTCTGCGAACATGTCCATTTTTCTCAGACTGCGAACTTTTGCTACCGCAAACATAAAGTGACTTACAGTACTCTTTTTGTACTGCATGTATATCTCAAGGGCAGGTTGGTTCTATTTATTCAAAAAGGTCATACCGCAGCACACAGAAATCCAGTGTTCATGCACCTGTGATATGACTGTCATAGATTTACATCTATACAGGCAAACAAACCTTGGGTTCACAACACGACTGTATATATAAAATACCTTTCTGCAGTTTGAGTTTCTATGCCAGGGTGTCAAAAGTCAAATTAATACAACCAAACATGTGTGTTATCCAGCTCAAATAGCTGTGTAATATACCCCCAACAGCCGTATAAGATGTGCAAAATCAACAGAAAGTGGCAAACAGGGGCTAGGGATTCCTGCCAACATTGTGCATCGTCCCTCAGAACTTGATAGCGAGAACAAAAACCAACATGCGAATCACTCCAGGTGTGATTATCGTGGGTTTGTTCATCGCCAATGGCGTGAGATAACCCGGGCCGAGATAGGCCGCACGGAGAGGGGAACGTGCCACGAGTAGGGCTGCCGCGGGGCTAAACAGCTCTATTCGCCGTCTCTGTTCAAACACAAACTGCCAAAACACCAAGGATCGTGGGGAAAACACTTAAGACAGAGCACACCTGCATCACCAAAGGGCTGTCTATTAACACACATGGGCCAGAGTTTGTGTGCAATACAGATATGGAACTGCTCACATTGTTCCACATGTTTTTTTAGTATAGTGTAACAGTGGTTAGACTGGTTGAAGCATTATGACACGTTAGTGCATGGCAACAGTCTACATGAGAAAATATTTCAAATAATCCAATATAAATTATCAATGATTATCATTACCAACCAAAGTCATACATAGGGAACCTTAAGAATTTAGGGCCTTCAAGGCATCTCAAAATAAAAGGGAAATCAGTGTTAAAAAATGTTAAAATATTATGATACACAATCATGTATGATGGTAAACATTGTACCTTTGGATATTATTTACATGTATGAAGGAATGCAGAAACTACTAATTGTTAACTACAAGTCACACATACATTACAAGTCCTTTATGAAAACAAAATTGTTTAAACATTGAACATTGATACAGTCAACTGCCTTGAATACTAATCCAATTCCTTTGCCCTTTTCATTTAATACAATTTTGTTCCCAATGCAGTCAGACTTCCAAGTTTGCAAAGGCTAGGTCAGCTTATCTGCGACATGTCAAGACATTTTGGACACCAGCCAATCTTTGAACCACAAAGAATATTGACAGATTTTTTTCGACTCAGTGGGCTTATTTGTTCACCTGTTGGCTGAACTTTGAAATGTCACCACTGGCAAATAATCCTACATTGTGTGGAGAACAGAGGAGTATTTACCTGGGATTATGAAGTCAGGGTATTATCTGTTATTGGGAAGTTGGGAGGAGTTTAAACTGACGTAGAGGGTGCCCCTTAATGTACCTCAAGAGCACAGTTTGGATTCCAAACCAATTTTTCATCTACAGTCTTTAAGAACAGTTGGAAAGAAAATAATTTTACACTATTGTCATTAATTCACTTTAAGCAAGAATGCCGCAATTGAAAAACAACTTATAGTGATAAATATTCAGCAATAAAATTTTATCTCCCAAATTCAATATTGTCATAGAAGTGAACTTTTGTTTACTGTGCAGCAAAATGTTGACAGGAGAGTGAGCAAGCAAATAGACATGATGGAATTTGCAGTGCTCTGGAAAGTACTAATCATGTCCTTACATAATTATATGAGTGATGAAAAGTAATAATTGCCTTCAATGTGGTACATTGACAATTTTTTTCCCCAAAGAAAGTTAAAGAAGAATCACGTTTACAAGATTGGGCAATATGTTAAATGTACATGGACAAAAATATGGAGGATAACAAACTTTCAAATCATTAAAAAAAAGAGTTTTCAAAATACAAATAGATGAAAACTTAAGTCTAATTTAACCAAATGAAGTACAATTTATCATGAGTATCAAAGTTGTTAGCTACTTTAACTGACTTCAAGGTCAATAAAAATAATTATAAATTTATATACTTTTGACACCTTTGACATAAAAGCAGAACTTCAGAATCTGCATTCTGTGGGATAGATACATGTACACATTTGTAAAGCATTGACAACAGTTGGGAAAAAACACCCTTAGAGCAATCTGTACAAGTAGGCTGTGCCAACATGTTTACTTACAGACTTGGCCTCAGATGAAACCCTGGTGCTCATGACAGTCTTACTGGTTTGTAACATCTGCTCCAAGTTCTTCACTTGTGCAAGTCCCTGATTGAAAACATGAACAAAACAAGGACGAGGTGAATTGGATTCTGTAAAAATAATGCAGAATAGTTCCAAAGCAGTAGTCTTTTTTCATGCCACTTGGGTTCACCTTCCAAACACAGTAAATAAATATGATTGTGCTTTGTAAGTCTATCGTATTATAATTGTTTCCAATGCCAACTTCAGACAGGGAAAAGCTCATTTTTACTCTTAATTAAAGTTTTATCAAAACCACCATAAAAATTTCTCTTTTAGTTTTACAGTAGGTAACTTATCATTACTAGTTTAGGATGCAATAATTGTGTATCCAGGACTATTCTTGTCCTACATATAAAATTTAATGATTTTATCTACAAGTACAATTACCCTTAGCTGGCAAAACCAGTACAGTTAAAGTAAATTAGAAGGTAAAACCACTTCAAGCAGTGGTAAAAATATTTATAACTCCTTTTCATCTGTTTTTCTTACCTGAGTGAGCTGTGATTGGACTGCGTTAAGCTTGGCCTCGTCTCCACCCTTGGACACATTGAGATCCTCCAGGATCCTGGTGATGTCCTCACGCACATTCTGGATGTCACGGATTCTGGATTAAAACCACAAATTAAACCAATTATCACTTTTGACTCATAATGAATTTACAACACTGTTAGTAGCAGTCTTAATTTGTAAATCAAGATTGAAATGAATGCACAACTGAGGCCACAATGTGCATTAATTACACAACTGTACAGTAGATGTTAATAAAGCATCACATTTTGGAAATTTTGATCAATGAAACTGTGACAGTGACATGAATAGTTCAATTCTAGCAAAACCTGATATACTGAAAATTAAAAATTTGTCATGTCTGTTTGACATGATTTTGCACTTTATGGTTACCTGGCCTGCATCTCAGTGTCTAGTCTGGTCTCTACTTCAGTCTTCATCACTCTCTGTTGTTCCTTGATGTAGGAAACCTGCAATTTGTATGTAACAACATTGTCTCTCTTATTTAAATTTTGTTTATGGCCCAGTATACCTAACATTTTGTAGCCTTACACATCTAATAAACAAGATTACTGAATCAGATGTACAATATTCAGGGTACACTACAATGTAATTCGGTATCTGTATCAGATTCTGTATCTGTATCTGTATAGCCGGTATAACCGCCTTTCGGCGTAACACACCAGCTTAAGGTACTCAGTCTTGTAGCATTGCTTTCTAATAAACAAGATTACTGAATCAGATGTACAACATTCAGGGTACACTAATTCGGTACTTGCAGCATTGCTTTTGTATCAAATGGAATATACAAGATTGTAGAACATTAAGGAACTTAGATCACCATGCTTCCCTACTGTACTATGCACATTAGTTATCATCATAATTAGTAACATAATATTCAGTAACATGGATAGTAACTGTTTACCTCTGTAGGCAGTTTCTCCAGCATCTCTTGTATGTCCTTCATCTGTTGTTGTGTTAGGGCCTGCCACTGAGTCAGAGACTCCATGTTCTTACGCAGGTTGTCTGCCTGCAGGGACTGGATCTGAGGAGACAACAAGTTTTCTCATCTACAAAATCATGATGATCTCTTTTGCTTGGGTGTTTCTTTCAAATTCTTTGTTCGGTATGTATGAATCATCCAACGTGTAAAACCGGGCAGAATAGCAATCATAGGAGTTCATAATCCAATCCTTTGCTTAATGTTATGCACCAGATCTAATCTCTAAAATACAACAGGAATAAGAAAATTTACTTACTAGAAGTTATTACAAGTGACCTTAAATTACATTGACAGCCATGTACATGTATGTCTAGACCTTCTATACATGAACCACAATACAACTACATGTACTATAATTTAAAGTCAGGTTGTAATAGGGGTATTCATATTCACCTCAGCATCCTATATTTGTAAGCATATAGTTTGTTCAAAGAAACAATTAGAAATTATTAATTTTGCACTGTTCGGCAAACATTCAGAAAACAACATAATTATACATTGTAAATACTGTGTGTGATGTGGGAAATGAAATGCATTATCTACAATGTCATGACCTGACTGTTACTGGATAACAACATTTCCTAAAAATTCATCTAACAATTGATGAACAAAAACAACAACTACTTGATAAAAGTGACATCACCTTCTCCCTTGCCTCCATTTGTTCCTTTCTGGCGTTTTCCAACGCCTTAGCAGCATGAGTAGTACAAGACACTTGTAAACTAACCACATCAAGTAATGCAACACTATATGACAGTGAAATAAACAATTATTTTTAACCTACACCAAGCAAATACTACGAGGGCACCAGAGATGTACTAAATTTGATTCTAGGTATGGACTGATATGAATATCTAATGACTATCTCACCTCCCCTAACTTGGCTTCAAAGGCGTCCTCCTGGTGTGATACCCTTGCGTTCAGGCCCATGATTCTGGCATCCATGTCTGCCAGGCTCCTGGTGTTAGACTGTCTGCTTTCATCCAGGATGTTCCTCATGTCCTGTAGTGTCTGAATAGGGGTGATATTTTCAATTTAGTTGGCAAGAGATTTTGAGATAGAAATTGTTACACTGTTGCTCCAAAGGTCTGGCAGCAGAATTGTTTGACCATGCTGGTTTGTGATACTGAGGAAGAGAGAGACAGTGAATTACAAGAGTTATAAAATACAATGTACATGTACATGTATAGTCAATGAACTACCGTCTCAGCCATACATACAATGTACCTGACATTGTTATGTGCCCTCTTAATCTGCACTAACAGTGACTGCGCTAAATATTTACAGCCGTTGTTACCTTCTCTCAAATTTTTCAAGTGTAAATTGCAATATTGAACTACAAAAAGTATTTAGATTCTGTCTTAGTACCATGGTTGACTTGATAGTTGCAGTCATAGTTCAGTCGGAAATAACTTTTTTTTTATTTCCTTTTATCTGCAAAGATAGTGCAATCTGAAAAATGTACAAACATCAATGTGCATGACTATTGTATACTTCAACTTGCAAGACTGCATGCAACAGAAGGTGTGGGAGACAATATTCTGTGAAGTAAGAAAGGAATATGGTGCAAATTCAATCATTCAAAAGAAGATACAGGGCAGGTGTATCTAACTATCTTGTGCCTGAAACAGAAAATGGTGCAAAAGAAGTCAACTTTTCAAATTGTCCACTGAACCTCTGGTTCCTCTGATTCTGAATCAACCCCAGGATTTTCTGTGTCAGATTCTACCGGCATTTCAACTTCTTCTGTGTCTATCTCAGGTTCCTCAGATGTGTCCTTCCTGGTTTCAGTGGCCTGCATATCATCAGTTTTATGATCCTGCATATCACCAGTGTTATGATCGGGCTGGTAACAGATGTGAGTGACTTTATATGGTGGCAATTAAAAGTGTCATAAAACACAAAGCTATATTGCATGATCACCATTGGTAATGAAATCAAACAGCTGATACAAACACACTTCATATGGTAATGAAATGAACATACCATGGTGCTAGAAAAATTAACATACACATTGACATATTCCAATCTTTATTTAATAGCTATCAACTTTTCATGTCTCTTGTTTAACTTTTTTTTTTTCACAATGATTGTTATCCTTCATTTAAGTTTCTAATGCTTTGGAAAAAAAAACAAGCATCTTTTTCATAATTTCATCCACCAGTGTGTCTGAGGCATACTCCGAATTCTTTTTGACAACATTGCTTATTGTTCATATACATAGCCAATATGTAATATATTTTATGACATGTATTGGATGTCCCTACCTTGGCATGTACATCTGCCATCTGTGTCCTGACTCCGCCCACAGCCTGCTGTAGGGTGGAGACGGCCACGCCCAGTTTCTCCTGCAGGTCATCAACCCTGTTACTCAGGGCCTGGTCCTGGCTTTGTCTGTGAGGAAAATGTTTCACAACATGTAACAGTGTTACAGTGCCACCAACTGAGCTTTCTAACATGTCAAGACCTTTTAGCCTGGTGGTTGGTGCATTGGGTTCCTGTCCTGGTGGCCTGGGTTCGATTCCTGGGGCCAGGGGACTTTGTTTTCCCTAGTTTCCCCTAGTTGTTTCAGTGGTTCCCACACTGGGAATTGGCTTCTGTTTCAGTGTTGTGAAAGGTTGACATGATTGTGCATTTGCTCAGTTGACAGTTGAAAAAGGGAGAACTTTGAAAAAATTTAATAACTCAATCATTCCGAAATGCTATGATGGGAGAATATAAGGCCTAGAAAGGGAAGTCTTATTTCACTGGGGCATTAATAAATAATGACTTGTCATATTAACAGCATACATGTAAGTATCACACCGCCTGCTGAGGCCAAAGAGTATTGCAGGTGAAGCAGCAAAATATAATTTGTAGCTTAGGTATGCCACCTATCAGTTGTCATGATTACTGCAGTACCATACAGGAACTTTTGTGAAATGAACTAACCTACAACTCATGGTAAGTATTGTTGATATAAACCAATCTTGCATAGCAAAAAGAAATTCACCATTATGTAAATACATTGACAAATACTGGCATTTGTCCTATTAAATGATGTCAGTCATAAACCAGTGTTTGCCTCAAAAGGGTCTAATATAGCCTACCTCTGTAAAAATGAAAGCGTCCCCGACGGAGAAACGCCCGTTTAAACGCCCGTTTGTGCTGGCCGTTTGTTTGGGACGGCTGCCCGTCCCTGGCGGTAAACGGGGACTACGGACGCCTGGACAAAGGCCAGAAACGGGCCAGGACGCCTCAAACGCCTGGGACGCCGTCAGAACTGTCCGTTTTCGACGGCGTCCGGGCGTTTCTCAAGGCGTTTGGGCGCCGTTTCCGACGGGCTACCGGGCGGGCTGCTGGACGCGCTGCCGGACGGGCTCCTGGGCGGGGCCGGGCGACGCTTGGGACGGCACAGGTGGGGTCCAAACGGCGTATCCGACGGCCGGACGGGTCTCTGGGGGGTGCTCAGTCATTGTGGACATTTTGATCTTGCCGCTCCGACGGGGTTGGGACGGCGTTTCCGACGGCGTCCCGTGACAGAAGGTGCCGATATAGTAATATTGAAAACAATTGCAGATTGGCATCGAATCAACAAGTAACGGCCGCCCACATTGTAACAGTTGCCGTAACGAGCCGTGAGTAAATACAAGTGAAGTAAATACAAAATACCATGATCAAACGAAAAAGATTTTCTTCAAGAATATAGAGTAACAAAATGTTGAACAGCGGCTGTAAACAGCGGCGAACATGCGACAACACTAATCCACCATTGTGAGCGCACACAAACATAAAGGGCGATGGTGTAAGAAAATTACAAGTGCAAACATTGCCTAAGTGGACATTTTAACATAATCGTCTTTCTTCATTAAAATTCGTATAGTATATAATTATATTCTACGTAGTTTTTGTGCGTCTTGGAAGATTTTGTATGAAAACAACATTGACGGTTGCGTTTGTAGATGGCAGCCGTGACGTCAGGACTTTCCCGGGCCGAACTTGTGTGCGGGACTTCGAGTCTCTTTTTGTGTATGACGTGTACATTTTTACGGCATCATCGTTCTTTATTAAAACAGCAGGTATTGTACACAATTATTCTACAAATCGTTCGTGTGCGTCTTTTTATTTTTCGGCGTTAAAACATTGAATTTCCTTTATCAGCCCGGCGGCGCATGTGACAAAATTTATGTGGGGAGGCACAAAATATAACCGCAAACTTCTCAGCAGCCCCTGGAATTAACTAATGTTCTGTTGTGGCAATTGTAACACTGTCTTACACAGTTCCCTTGTAACATTTGACAACGAAAAATTCTTGTCCACTTACCGAGTATCCTCGAAAAAGAATCGCCGAGACAGATTGCTTCGGTACACCCAAAATTCTGGCGGCCGCTGTTTACATTCTTGGAACATCTCGTTTGACATTTTAGTCAGTCGCTGGAGATGCCCAAACTTGTGTGCAGCGTCGACGATAGATATAGCTGCTTGTATGAATGAATTCCATCCTCCAAAATTGCAGACAATCCAACAAAATGGAAAAAACTGAGGTCGACTGAGCAGCAGACGTGTTCCCCAGCCAGCCCGGTGACCGTTAAATCTAGCGCCTTCAAACTTGGCGCATGTGCGTTAGAAGCCTAAACCCCCCTGGGAAACATCGTGAAGCACGTAAGTGCCGGCCGCTGCTGTTGTCAATTAATTAATAAACGCCCGTTTCCATGCCGGACGGTTCAGGACGGGCTGGGAGCGACGGGGTGCCGTCGCTAATTTCTGGGACGGCCGTCCGGGGGAAGTTTGTGGACGCTGCCAACTGTGTTGGGACGGTCAGGACGCCGTTTCCCGCTAAGGACGGGCAGGGACGGCGTCCGGTGGGCGTTTCTCCGTTGGGGACGCTTTCATTTTTACAGAGGTAGTTAGAAGGGAGGGGGGCAAAAGGAATATTTGGAAAATACTTGTAGAATGAAGTTTGCCTGACACTGTGCATACATTTCAGTAAAAGCCACATGCCTTGAACTGTTATTCCCTTAAATATGATTTGGAAAAAATAGCATATTGACCATTTTTTACCCACATCTATACCAGACTACTGTACAGTAACCACAACATGAACTTTGACCCACATACATTGTACATGTAACAAGCAACTTCTCTAAACATATACACGTACATGTATGCCCTGTTCTATCTTTTCCCTAAATCTATTTGGATTTCTCACCTTGTCTGTATCTCAGCTTTCAGGACCTTCTCCAGCTGTCTCTTGGCTTCCATGGCTTGTTTCTCCAGCACTGACACAGACTCGCTCAGGGTCTGGAAGTTCTCAGCAGTTTTGGACTTATGCACCTGTATTGTGGACACATAGACATACAAATGTACATGTGGATTGATAGTTTACTTCCAGGCGCATAAGTGTTGCTTTGGGAAGGTTGTCTGTGGGTTTGTGTGTCTGTTTGTTTGTTTGATTGGCAGGCAGAATGACAGGTGAAAATTTCAGAAATGGGAAAAGGGGTTAACTAGAAAAGTACAGAATCTGACCAGAAGCCAGCAGAAATTTATACAGGACAACACATTGGGGAATTCAGGAGCGACTTTTCAACTCTGCACTGTTTCTGTCCTAGTCCTGTATTGAAGTTACAGTATTTAAATGGAGCATCTAACAGAGGAAAAAGAATAATTGGCTACCTTGACAATATCCCTCAGTGCAAGAAACTCCTGTTCGTTCATTTGCTGCAGTGCGCCCCACCGTTTTTCATTCTCCTCCCTGATGGAGCGTTCGTGTCCTATCCTGGCAGCTTCCTCACCTCTCAGGACCTGTGTAAAAGTCAAACAAAAAACAATCAAGGCTATCAACCTGATCAGTGGTCGAAATACCTTTTTTCAGTGTTCTGCAATATTGCAGAAGAGTCAAAATTTTGTTCTGCAATTTGGAAATACTTTCTGCAAATACACAAGCCTCTATACGTACTACAATCTTGCAAGTTTATAAGCATGAACTATTGATTGATATGCAAATTAGTGAAGACAAATTTTTGGAAGTCCAAAAGGAAACAAAAGATAGACAAGTCAAGACAAGGTTGATGTAAATTAGTGAAGAAGCTCCTGTTGTTTCAGAACAGGAGCTTAAGTGTTGTCTGTCCTTGGGACCAAGAGCACCAAATCCCAAGTGCTGCATTTTCCTGCTGCAAAATTGCAGATTGTATAAATTTTTCTTCTGCAATCTTTGAAATCTATCTGCAGATTGCAGACTGCAGACAGGTATTTCGAACACTGCTGATACAACCATTTTAAAACATTATAACACTCCAGGGTAAGGTTTGAATCCCTAGCATGTCCCAATGGTGTGCTCTTGGGAAAGGCACCTTACAGAAACAAGTACCCTCACATGACTCAGGTGAACTAGCTTTGGTTAGAGACATCCTCTCAAATGGGGCAGAAATTAAATCCGGAGGTCCTGTGTTGGATGAGGATGAATTCATGTACCAAATAAGTAATGCTTACTCTAGTAGGAATCTATCCCAGTAAGAATGGATCAAACCTTACAACCCAATCTTAACACAGCTTGTACCTTCCCTTAACTTTACAAAACTGGTGTTTGACATAAAAAGCAGTTACTGTAATGTTATACAAAACACTGCAAAACTATTTATGGCATGTACAAATGTGGGCAATTGAAATCCTAAATTAATGCCTCTCTTTTAAGCATAACGTTTTCTTTATACATCATGTATAAAAAAGGTGCTGTAAAAAAACAAAAGTTTGGATCAACCTTTTTGTTTGTTTGTTTGAACCTTGTTTGTTCATGAGATGACCAAATCGGCCTTCACATTACATTTAAATGAACGGAACGGATGGCATTGAAAGCCTGTAAGCCTCTATGCATCACAATAGGACAATCATACAATGTGCACTGAAGAGGTTGTACGAGTTCATGGATATCTTGAATGAAACACACACGTATACCACTGAATTGGTTGTTAAGAAATGATGAATAAATAATGATGTATATACAATGTATATTGAGACATATGAATAGGTAATACATGCAATGTAATACTTCAGGCAAAAGAAAGAGAGATTAGCCAAGGTCGAGGCAATCATTAGGGATCTAGTTGGCTCAAGTCAGTCACAAAGGCACAACAAGGCCATTGTGATTATGAACAAATGTAATAGAATACCTTTTCAACGTTATGGAACTTCTGTTGGGCCTCTTCCCTGAGTCGGATTTCTTTCTGCAGTATTTTCTTACTGACCTCTTCTGCTATCTCACTCAGCTTACCCTGAAAATATACAATAATGTGGATAAAATAAAAAAATACACATAATTTAGGAAGTTCTTTTTTTTTTTCAAATAAAAAGGAGGGCAAGATAAAATTCCTGCATCTAAGGAATTTTCCAGTTTTGCTAGTCTAGTAATCATTATTTGAACCACTTGCAATGCTTTTTAACTTCTTGACAGGTGTCAAGGTGGTCTTGTGGTTAGGGTTATTGACTTAGAATCTATGTTCCGGGTTCAAATACCTAGCAGGCCCCAAAATTGTGCCCTAAGGAAGGGTATATTTACAGTGTACAAATCCAGTGTATTATAGTTATACATTAGATTTTTAATGGGTAATGCATGATAAACAAAAAAATACACACTGTGTCTAATATATATATAGCAGTAATGACATTGCATTTTGCTTTTCTTTTTCTGGATCCTTTGAGCCATAAAACCCCACAGACCTGTAGTCTGACCCTCTCATTCTCAGCAGCTTGTTCCCTCTCTTTTTGTAGAATATCAACCGTGTGTAAGTCCCCTTCTCTCTTCTGTTCCAGGTTAGACAAGGTTGACTGCATCTCTGCTATTCTATAGGGGAGAACAGAAGGCATTTCAAAAGATCTTTTCTTCCAGCTTTCCAAATACTGTTAATGCGTTCACTATTTTTCCATAGCATCCACTTAAAGTGAAATCATGAAACTTTAGATGTGTTCAATATCTCTTTGTACTACTGTAACAGAACTGAAACAGCAAAAACTTCCTTGTCCCTCTGATTAAAACCAACACAAAAGTAAGTTCCTATTTAGCAGTACATGCATCAAGAGTATCTTTTCTGTTTTGCTTCTACAATGTAATGACCAGCTTGTGGTGACAGGCCTTACCATGTACAGTATGCTAACTATACATCAAAGTACTACTGGCAGCTGGTTTGGAAGGGTTTTACATGAATGGCTGACAACACCACACCTTGACTCCATGTGTTGTTCCAGCTGCCTACGTGACATCTCTTCTTGACTCTGCCTGTTCCTCAGCTCCAGTACCACATCCCGTACCTCTCCCAACCTGCAATGTCATATTCAACTGTTAACTTGAGCACCGTGACAGTGACAATGTACAGTATGGTCATTGTTTTTCCTATCAAAATTTACAGATGTTCCAAATAAACATGTATTGAAACACATAAACGAGAAGTCTGAGATTTCAAACTTCAGGAAAAGGCAAAAAATGTATTTTCTGTTTTTGTGACATTTAAGTTCACTAAGTCCTCTCGGTGTCAATTTGAAAGCTTTTCATAAATATTGGGAGGGTTGTGTAATGTAATTTAATTAGCATGACCCCACTTGACCTGAATTTCTCCACATACTGTACACTTACCCCTCCCAGCACATGCTGGGTAACCTTTGAATTAAGGTGTGACCTCCCAACTGTCAAAATCACCTCCCACCCAATACAAACCCACAACTCAGCCACCGAAAACGATACACAGTACTTTAGTCTACATGTGGCTTCTGTACCTGGAAGCAAACACAGATGAACACCACGTTTTGAGAAAACTTACATTATTTTGTAGCATACATATGTACATGTATGTTATAAATACAATTGTATTAGTCTACAAACCTCCCATCAAACTGCATTCTGAGTTGACTTGAGGACACTTCACTATGCTGCTGCATCTCACTCTGTTTTCTGATGGTGTCAATCTGGAGATGTAAAAAGTTCAATTATCATTTAATATGTGTTGCCTGCCTAAATGTCAAAATATCACTCTCTGCTAAAATTCTTGCCTATCACGTATACTTTAAAAATGGCAACTGGCTATATTACATGAATGTAAGGTTTAGTTCACATCGCCCAAGTTTATCATTGACTTCAGGCAGTTATTAAGATTGACTTTCATTAACTTCACATGAACCCCACAGCCAATGTCTATGAATCACAAACATTTTTCTGTAGATCAAATAACATATTTTAAGGGATGTAAATCACCATTGACACCTGTTGCAGTTGCTTATACTCAAGACTCTGAAATAGGTACCTCAACTGTCATAAATTTGTTTGTACTACACTAACACATGCTAAGTACCTGTATTGTTAGGAAACAATCTTTACATTGCTTGAATATATTAATATTCTGATTCTAAAAAAATATATAATGACTGAAAATCAAAACTAATACTAGTAAATGTAACTAAAAACTATAGCTTAATCAAGGATTTTGAAGACAGAGAAGGAAAAACGCAAAATTTAGGCTGTACCTACCCACTATATACACACAAGTCCGACAGGTGCACACAAAAAGTAAAGAGAAAGAAATGATATGAATAGAGTGGACAAAACAGTCACATGTAAATGATAAATTCTGCACTAGAGGTTAAAGTTAAGAAACAGTGCAAAATTCTGGATTATGGTAAGGATGATGTAAATGTGCTTTAAGAAGATTTAGTGACAGAATTGACAGTAGAAGCATATTGATATATCTTCACGTTAACTTCAATAAATTGTATACTTTAAAAGTTTTATCTTTTTTTTCCAGAAATTAAAATTTGAAGTCCTAATTTTGGTAAGGGAAACTGCTGTTTAATCTGAGCTTCATTTCAGCAATATCAGAAAAAACTACTACTAGTACTTTCTTCTTTGTTCCCAATAGTGTCCTTGATGATCGATGGCTAATACTAGATCAAACTATATGTTGCTAGGTGGATGTGCCCTAACAATGATCATCAAAAAGTCAACAATGGGAAGCCCATTGTTGTTGGGATTTACGATCATGGCATTACTTATGTACAATATCTGTATGAAGAGAAAAAGAGACAGCAGTAAATATGCTATAGATCTTATCATAATCTCATACAGCTTGTCTGCTATCCTCTTCTAGCCTTCGCGATCTCTGCTTGACTTCGTCCGCCACTTGTTTTAGATCCACCCCCTGGCCATCTAGCTTTGCCTTCATCTGCCGTACTTCGTCGATCAGACTCATGGTGGCACGTTCTAGCTGCTCCCTGGCATGTTTGGACTGGTCCAGATCGTGCTTTAGTTCAGTAATCCTGGAGAGGACACAAGTTGTCAAAGGATCTACAAAATTAAAGCCCATCAAATAGAATATGCTAAATGGCTTTGTGAGATGTTACTAGTAATTATTACTTTTTGCATACATTTACTATACTGGATAATTATAAAGGAGCAGTGTCATACATGCTATATCTAGGGTTCTTATACATTCAAACTACTGTTAATCTATTTAAGGTGCTTATACATTCAAACTATTAACAACCATACAAATACATGCAATATGCTAATAGTAACCGCAACAAAAAAACAACAATGTGACTATGGAATTTAGTGTTAACATCAAGCTGGAGAAAATTGCAAAGATTACCTAGTACTCTGTGTATCTCTTCTCCCCATAAGCTCCTGTTGACTGCTGATAACTGCCTTCTCCACCTGTTTGGTGTGACTGACTAGTGCCGACACGGCTTCTCTCTCTTCTACCACAGAGTCTTCCGCTCTCTTCAGCCGCGTAGCAAGTTGTGATATCAAGTCATTGCTCGACCTTAAGTTGTCAATCACTTGTTGCCTGGCCTTTCTCTCCTCGGAGATGATCTGGTCCTGTCGTCGATTTGAAGCCTTGAGCTCGCCTTGGAGTCTGACTACTTCTTCCAAGAGAGCCCGGTTGGACTGTTCGACTATCGTTAGGCGGGAATCTGCACCTTTTCCGACGGAGCCCATACTGCTGGTGTCTCCATACCCAGTGTCTATCAGAGGAGATAATTGTTTCCCCCGTGTTACGGGGACGACTTGGTTCTGAGAGGTCGGTTGCGGTGAATCCGATCCAATTCCTGGGAGGATTCCCACCCTCGTGTGGAAGGGAGGAGCCCTGGAAGTACAAAGAAAAAAATGTCAATCTTTTTTCAAAAATTAAAAAAAAAAACAGGTTTGCCTACCAACTTACCGTGACTTTAGAAAAGAAATAAAAAATCACCAAAATACCAGATATACCATACTAGTAATGTGGATACCAATTACAATTCCTTACCTTTTAGCACGACTAGACCGCATATGGTTTGTTCACTACTAGTAGCTGTACCCGGTAACAACTCATCACTTTAACCATATGCATCTAGGATACCCATTATGTGTTGACTTCGACATAAAGTCTTGTACACTAAGAATAATACAGGGGCCACAGAGTCAGCAAAAACTTTTATACTATGTATATTTGAAAATAAATAACACAGATCAACACCAAAAGATTATGTTTCTTTGCAGGTAAAAGAAACTGTCTCTTTTTGAATAGAAAAATTGTTTTCTTTTCATTTCCTAAGGGTTTTGTAAAAGTAGGACAGTATGAAAATCACCTATGAGAGAGAGTGGGCTGACCCGCCTGTAAAAAGGCCAACACAAGGCTCTTTGTGTACCTGTAGCTATAGTCACAAAATGACTTCTGAATAATTAATGGCATTCCTGCAAGGACATGTGGCATCTGAGGACTGCCGTGTTCTTTAAGACTGTTTCGTGAGAAGATCTAATCCAATGACAACACTCTTCTCAGTAGTAGTAGCACCTACATTTTTTTATTAGGATGACCACTCCTCAAAAAATTCATGACACCTAGAATATGTCTCCCAAGTTGGATGACTTAAGTCTTAATACATTATATGCAGAAACTATAGTTGTTGTCTCTATAACATGCTTCAATTTTCCCCCTTTATATTTGAGTGTATTTCACGACTAAAAATTAGTCTGGTGTCCGGAGTCTACTGTTGTTTGGACACTGGCTTTCTTCAGTATTGCAGTACTCAGTGGCTAGGAACGAACATACAATTTTACTTTCTTCAAACTTATCGAAGGATAACTTATAAGACTTATACTATATATAGCAATGAAGGGCTGTTCGCTTATACATTAGCAATGAATATATATTAATGATAAACCACCAGTTTGATTACAGTGAATTCATAGGTCATTACACTTCCAACAGAAGTACGGCAAAATGTATCATGTAAATCATATAGGAGATATGGCAACTGAAAAATTGCACATTAAAAGACCAACACCCACCTTTAACCCAATGATTATTGTTATCGTTCAGCTGATAAAGCAGTAACTTCCACATCAATGATCATGATAACCTTATTTTATGAATAATAAAAGAGTCATGAATAATATATGCTGGGACATTTATGTATATACATTCAATCTACAGCAACTTGACAATAATGTGTACTTAGTAGTTTTCTGAACACATCTTAAAAACATGTGGTCACTGTGCTATAGTTTTGTGGTTCATAATAGCTGCAATTGTCATTGTACTCATTTTCAGACATTTTTGAGTGCCAAAGAATAAATGCATTATCACAATTTTAAGTCTGTGTCCTTCACACTTTGGACTAAAAAGTGCATTCACCTCAATTTTAACCTCATTCACAATACATGTACTGATAACTGAGTAAATATTACTGATCATGAGCTGCTTAAAATTTGAATTACATGCTATTGCCATTTGACACTGTTCCCTTCACATATACTATGAAACCATTAATCTTCTACTGAAAAATTCAGGGGCTGGGCTTAAGTTAAACATGAAATTGTGTAATTGTGATACCATGGCAACCAGCTGTGTTATCTTGGACCGTGCCAAAGCAAATAGGGGTGGGTAGAATGACAGTTTGTAACAGGATGTCAACCAGATATAACTTTAAATTTTGTATGCTTCAAAATTTTTCTACTCAAAACATTGTTGTCAGAATCAGCACAATACAGTCAATAGGTCAAACAATGACCTGAAACACAGGGTAAGTAAATACAAATCCCACAGGATTTGACAGGACTGAATCTGTTCCAGTTTGAATTTTGGGGCAGTTCCTGAATGAATAAGCTTCAGTCTGAGTGGCCTACAATTTTGATTTGTTGTTCATACCTTTCAAACTTACAGAAAAGTAGGTCAATTTGAGGTTTACCTGAGGTATCGACTTACCTTTAGCAATGTATCATTCCTTTCATTATCCTTGATAAATATGAATGACTGAAAGGGCCCAGGAAAAAGATGTTGTGCTTCAGGTTTCCTGACTAACAGTCGAGACAGCCGACCTTAGTGTTTATTTATCGACGGCTATAAATTTTTTAAATCTCACATCTCGCTTTCAAACCCAGGCTGAATTCCAAGTGAAATGTCATTTCATGCATCTTCTGGAGCAATTTTTTTTTCAGTAAATTGGGTGAAATGTCCACAAGCAAATGGGTGGAGGGGTCCTTGAGACAGTTCCAATTCATTGTTAAACGTTTTCTTAGCCCCCCCCCCAAAAAAAAACGATAAAAAAAGAGGAAAACCCGTATCTATTAACGCTAGTTTTTTCAGGACTGAAACCAGAAACACAACATTAATTTTCCTAGGCATTGGCAATGGCAGTATAATGTATTTGCATTGTGTTATATACCAGACTACGTAATTAGCAAAATGGTAACCTAAACACACTTCAGTAAAAGTCGTAGTAAAAATTCCATCACAAATGATTATCAAAAACACCTTTGTCACTATTTCCTCTAATCTAATCATGGCTTTTGACATGGAATTTAAGCTATAAATACTAGTATGGCAAATCCAACTTGGGCGATTGACAGTATACTTTTGTTGCTCAGTAACAGTACACACAAATATATTAGAAGCATTAACCACATATTTGAACAATTAACAGGTCTCCCTGCACATTGTGCCTCAAGTACCTACTACCACTTTATCACTAGGTGACATGTGATGTATATTATACTATATTATATTGATAATCAATACAATTAACAGACACTACAAAACAGTAGCACGAAAATGCATCATCATCTATGGTAAGCTATACATAACTGCGAATAGCAGTTAGTAACAGTATAGCCCTTGGTAACCAAAGAAGTTGAGATAACCACCTTAGGATTTTGTTTGCCAAGTAAAGCCTTCGCTGTTTGTGACAATATTGAATGAAACTCAGTTTGTAAGCAGAGCAGTTTATCTCAAATTACAGAAAACATCTTCGTCACACCAAAAACTTCAATTCTGCTATATTTTTATAATCTTAACACTTTTGCAACAAGTTATATCTATAGAGACCAATACGGATATTACTTATTTGAACGTATCGTGATCTTTCACCAAAGGCACTTCAGCCATTATGAAAGACCCTTTCTGCGTTGTAAGTCCGTCTTTTGTTGGTTAACCAGGCGTTTGTTTGACTGTGAACACAGTGTCTGATGGTGTTGGTCTACAGTAGCGAGCATAACAAACACAAACACAGGCTTCCTGCACGCTCAAGTACACCGTGACGGCTAAAAATGTCCCCCGTACTACCGTACAAATAAACTGTCTGCAAAATGGTGACAAACGCCGTTACCTACTCAAGTTTGCTCGGACTTATAACTGTTTGTCAGCGCGGTAAAAAGCAAACATTTAACCGTGGGTTCGACTCGTATAAACATTCCTCCGCAACGCACGGTGCCAGTAAAATGCCGCTAGGCCGCTCAGTAGGGAAAGTTTGTGGGGAAAATATTTGCTACACTCGCGATGTTGTTACTGTTATCACACGGTCGATTTGGCTATCGAAACATCTGGGGGGAGGTCAACTCACCGAGGTTCTGGTATAGTTTTGGTCAGAATGTCCCTCAGATTTTATGTAAAACTGACCAGTGATGTCAGTGAGTAGTCATGAATGTAATAATATGGTTAATGTTGACCAAAAATATTGCAAAAATGTGGAAACTTGCGGTATAGTACAGTCCACATCCAGCACCAAGTTAGTAGGTCGGGTCACCCACCGAAATATCAGCATAATTTTGGTCAGAATTTCGCGTAATTTCCCTCAAATTACATGTGTGACAGGTCACACATGTTAACGGTGTGTAATAGAGGTAGTTAGGTGGCTCATGTTGACCAAAAATATTGCAAAAATGCGGAAAATTCGTCACCTTTGCTCGTTCCACATCGACATCTTGCTGTGTACGCCGGTCGTATTGGCGACTGATTTCCGGCGCCGTGATTGGACGAGTCGTGGTCACGTGATAATTATTGGAAAAATACGAAAAGCGCGGGGCTTGAGCTGAGCAGATGTCTGAGAAGGTAAACAACAAAGTTCTTGGAAAGAGAATGCCATGTACTTCAAATAACAGCATCGGGAAGATCGATACAAAATGCTAGGGCTGTACCGCAATAGTCAAACAACGTAACCTGATACAGGCCACCTGTTAAGACTCGTACAAAACGATTCTGTGGCCTTTTTGGTTGAGGAAGGGCCCATGGGTGGGAGGGGGGGCGGATAAAGTTCAGTCTTTCAAAGATCGAATATTTATTTCAAAGATCGAGAAATTACGGATCTGCAGCTGGCTATGGTTCGCATGGATGTTAGTAAATGTCATATTTTTATAAATTCATGTTATTATAACTTTCGTAGTTTTAGTGTTGTTTTGGGTGACTGGGTGGCAGTTTGTCCAGAGAGACTAGGTTGATAGCACTTGGGTTTGTGGGGGATTGACAGGGATAATAACAGGAGGTCTCAGAATCCGACTGGGAGCTGGCAGGGAGGTCAACATGGGGAATTCTGGAAGCTGATGACTACTTTATGAAAACTTCCCAGAAGTCTGAAATCTCTGATATCGTATTTGTTATTTCTTTTGAGGCATCCGCCTCACAACATTTTTTAAAATAGTTCATAACATCGTAGCAATTAATACCCAAATTGGCAGTTTTTTGCAGCCCACACGGGCGTACCCGAGGGAGCCATTCTCTTAAATATCAGCCCATTAACGCACGCACTGACACATACAGATTTTCTTTTTTTCCCCGTACCATTCCACAGTGGAACTCCTTACCTGGCCCGGTAGTCGTGGCTCTCAATGTTGAGTCGTTCTGGGCCGGGCTGGCGGCCTGCCCGCCTTAGCCTTGACCTCCCCCCCCCTAACGGCACCCCTCGCGGGGTTATCTGGGGGTAATCAAGATGATGATGATGATGATGAGTCACGTAAGATGTATTAAGAAGCAAATGACAGCAGAAAGAATGGTCATATTTTCACCAATTGTTTTTTTTTTTCAGTTATATGTTGTCCTTCCACAGAAAAGAGTTACCATGACAACAAGGAGACCCCAGGTAGTGATTGTGGGAGCAGGTATAGCCGGTCTGTCAGCTGCAGTAGAGCTGACTCAGACTGGGGACACAGACGTCACAGTTCTGGAAGCCATGGACAGACCGGGGGGAAGAGTTCATACTGTTACTGCACTCGGTAAGGAAAGATAGCCTGGTTACCAGAACTATTTTAGCTCCAGAGCCTTCATGATCACCCTCTCTTTGTGGAGATGATAAAGACTCAGGTAGTTTCTGGTAACCAGGCTAAAGGAAAGACAGTCCGACAGCACAAGTTTTATGAGTATAGGCCTGGATGCCATCTTTTTAGCCGCATTCATACACTCACATATACTAGTATACTATAGATAGTTGCTTCTCTGCCAAAAAAATTAAACGGACCTGCACATATTCTATCCATCTGTCATTTTAAGTATGTCTTCAGAATTTGATCTACTGCATGGCAATTGTTTCCTTGTTAATATCAACTGAATAACATGTATTGATATGGATTAAATGATAAATAAATGTATCAAGAGCTTTTCTGTCTTTCAAGGTGTTGACAACCTGGATTTAGGGGCAACCTGGCTCCATGGCAACAAGGACAACCCGCTGTACAACCTCGCTCTACAGAACAACCTCCTGGGGGACACAGAGGTCAAAGTTCTTCCTGCAGGCGACAAGTTCTACACCGAGCAGGGTGAACAGGTTGACCTTGACTTTATCCTTGACTTTTGGAGCAAACTTGATGATGTAACAGACCAAGCGTACAAAGGCGGTAAAGCAGACAACTGCGAATCATTCCAGAGCGTTGGCGAATTCGTTGATCACAAGTTCCGCACAGAACTACTACAACTACTCGATACTGACAGGGTTGTGAGTTGGAAGAAATTAATGCTAGCATGGTATAAAAAGTTTGCCACAATAGACAATGCCTGTAACTCTTTATACAATATCTCTCTCTCAGAGATGTCAAAATATGAAGAGTTGGAAGGGGAAGCGAATGTGCCAATACCTAAAGGATATGGCGCGGTTGTGCAAGTACTTGTCAATATGCTCCCTCATAACTGTATACAGTACAACAAACCAGTGAAACTTGTGCAGTGGAACAGAGAAAGTGATGACCAGGAGTTCCCTGTTAGTGTCCATTGTGAAGATGGGTCTACCTACTTTGCCCACCATGTAATCGTTACAGTCTCTCTTGGGTACTTGAAACTGAATCATAGTACGTTATTTGAACCTCCTTTACCTCAGTGCAAGGTAGATGCAATAAGTAGTCTTGGTTTTGGAACTGTTGACAAGATTTTTCTCAGATTTCCAAGCCCTCCCTTGGAGGAGCCCTTTTCTTGTATCCAGCTGCTTTGGGATGAGGACAAAGAAAGGCAGAAGGAAGTTGAAGAGACGTGGTTTAAACAGATCACAGGTTTCCACACACTGGAGGGACATCCTGAGGTTCTGTATGCATGGATTGGTGGGAAGGCAGCTGAATTCATGGAGTCGTTATCAAATACTGAGGTAAACAAATCATAAAGCAACTTTGTTTTGTGCAATTTTAGCAGGATGTAAACAGCGTTTACTGACTCTATGGGTGTAGAAGAAATGATGGTGTACCTTAAAGTTTGTTTCTAAAGAATGAAATTTCATTTCGTGCTGTTATGTGTGTGTTTTCATTTAGTCTGTTATATGTATGCTACACCTCAGAGGCAGAGCCACTACACCTTGATTTTCATCTTTGTCATATTCAGGTTGGCAAAGTGTGCACACAGATACTGCGTCAGTTTACCGGCAGATCAGATATCCCAGATGCTGTGGAGGTTCTGTGCTCCAGATGGCATTCTAACCCCTACATCTGCGGAGCCTACACTAACGTACCTGTTAACTGTAAGGCTAAGGCCAGCGATGTGTTAGCTGAACCTCTGCCAGGACATGCCAACTGTCATGGGAAGGGAAACCCTCTCCAGGTAAGTCCTTATATTAGAACAGAAAAGGACTTAAAGTAACATCAGTATTGATACATTAAACAAGTAGACAGCATTTGTGTGGCATTGAATGGCTAAGGATAATAGCATAAATGAGACAGAGGGGTCTCAGGTCACATTTTGATTCCTTGCAGTTCTGCATGGCATAGACATTGCGTCCCTGGGAATGGCACAGCTTTCCTCTCTCCGCACAGGTATACAATAATACCTAACTTCGGTTGGGAGGTAAAAGGCAGTGGAAAGAGAGGGACCATGCCCTAGCTAGACACCCTGTCCCTAAAATACTATGGGACCTACATGTACACCTTTATGTGATTTTTTTTTATCTTGAAGGTGCTGTTTGCAGGAGAGGCTACTATAACACCTTACATCACTACAACACATGGGGCATTCATTTCTGGAAAGAGAGAGGCTACCAGACTAACAGACTTGTATAAATGATATCTGACAACTAATAGTAGATTGAAGCAAATGTACTGTACACTATGAAAGTATGATGTATATTTTTATAATACTAGTAACTTGAAACCGCAATTTTTTTACCTGAATAATTATTTTCTCATTTTCACTTCAGTCAAGATTTTATTTACATTGAAAATTAGATTGAAGGGGTCCATCACTTAAAACTAAATGTATATAGCTGTTACATGTACATTTATAAAGAATGCATGATCTATGTCTGCTGATGCTGTGTTAGATACATGGCATATCGTGTATATTAGCAATTAATTAATCAATATTTCGCACATAATGGAATTGTCTTTAGATTTTTGTCATTTTGTGAAGACAGTTCAACTTCTCTAGTTTTTTATGCATATAATTATCATAATTGTAATAGCTGCAGCATCTTCATGGTTTACAATTTAACAAGCTACATGCATGAGGCATCTCTTTAAATTTTTGGTACCACCTATAACCAGCCTACAAAACAAGCAACTGTTTTCTGTCAGCAGTGTCACAATTTTTGCCTCAACGGTATCAGTATGCTATGGGATATCATTGAGTCAACTTACTACATTAAAGATGTCCATAGAATTGACTTTGGCAATCCAGCACCCTAATATTGCATTAGATGCCTTTAAAATTCCTACTGCACTACTGATAATTGATAATAAACTTGAAGGTACATCTACTATTGTCAAACAAAGAACAGTCTTGATGTCTAATGTCCCCATGTATTTCAGAATACTTCTAAATATGTATAGGAGGCACTATCAGAGACCACATTCCACCATGCACTCATACTCTTTAAAAGGGCTTGCTGGGACATTGTGGTACAAGTTATAGGAAATTATGGTGCTAAAAAAACGGATCATACAATTGATCAAATCAATCAATCTTTATTGCGCAACAATTGCAATGGATACAATGTATGGCAAGTGTTTAAATCAAGAGATAACAACAATACTAAAATCTACTTCTAGATACCTTATTCTAACGCTACCCTATAATTGTGAGTGATGAATTATACAATATATATGGAACATGGATACAATGTTAACATCAGTTCAAGGTGTCACAGATGATATTGTTTCTTTTCTGAAGAGCAGAGGATATGAATTGGCCTATATACAAGGATATTGGTTCAGGACATGACATCAGTAAATTAAAAGTATCTGAGTTTGTCTTAGGTAAGGTAATGTTTGAGTTACGTGAAATCATATTCATAAGATCAAATGCTTGAAAATGTTGTATAAGACAATAGTCTCATGAACTGTGATTAGTGTGAAGTCTACTAGTATCTTGTACAGCTAAGGGTTGTCCAAGTACGTTGCCTCTTCTATCACTAATCACTGTGCCTCTGCTTCCTTGCAGCACTGAAAAAAAGAACAACACATTCTCTTCATATAGCTGGTGTGTTACGCCGAAGGGCGGTTATATCGGCTAATACCTATATACAGCATTGCAATGTTGGGTGCACACAGAAACAAATCTGAGATTTCAGACTTCTGGTAATTATTTTGGATTTTTGTGACCTGTAAGTTCGCCTCATTTCCTGTGTTTTTTTGCCTGTCAATCGTTTCCCCACCCACGTGCTATCAACCTACTCAGTCCAGACAGATATCACACAAACCCACAATGCTGTCACCCAAAACAATACTTATGTGCCCCAATGTAACTAGTGCAGCAATCATGTACTGTGTATCAAGAAGCTGCACATTGAATGATAACGACTTCATTATAGTATAAAATGAATTAGGACGTTTTTCTTTCAGCACTTTTCAACCTACCAGGTAACACCAGACACAGATCCATAGGGGGAAGAACAGCGAGATGCAGCAGTGCATGCAATGGTTAATCTCGTCACGGTCACTGTTACTTTAAAGGTAAAAAAAACACAACTCAGCATAGATCCAGTCAGGTGCATTATTCAATGTGAGACTCGATAGTTATACATGTAATTAGTAGCCCATAAACATACATGTAGCAAAGCAAGAAATACATTGACTTATATATTTTTCTTGTATATCATGAAAATGAAATATGCATTATATATATATATATATAATTATAGTGACTAGGAGTAACCACATTGTGACAGATCATCTTGTGGTGTAGGTAGGTACATTACATAAAAAATTGTGTAAGTAAACAGCAAAAAATCGGAGAGTTGAAACCTCCGTGGTGTTTACAGTTTTGGTGAATTTATGGGCTGACGTAATTTTCATGGGTCTAGCAGGAACCTTGCATGCAAAGAGCTTGTTCTGAGAGGGTCTTCCCCAAGTATCTTTGAGAGTTGACCCACAACCCCCGCCCTGCCAACTTGACCTTAAGGTCAATCTGCGGACGACTCTGTTTGGATCCCCCCCCCTTTATGCCAGTGTCCTTAAGACACATACATTCGCCAATACAGAGTCAAACAACTAAAACGAGAAAATATCTTACTCTCTGAGCAGTGTAGTTTCGGTGAGGACGATTCGAGACGAAGCCTGCAAATTTTTGCATATCGTAAGTATGACTAGAACTCAGCATGGTGCCTGGTGCAAATATACGCTCAAAACACTGGTGTTAGCGCATTAACAATGCATAGCTTCGTTACACGTTTAACGGCATTAATTATTAACCAAGCCATCTAACTTGCATACTACATTTCTGCATGAATACATCATTTTATTAAAGCAAGTGTTTTTTACAGTGCGTTTTGGCTATTTCATGTGTTTATATTTTCTTTCTAAATTTACACAGAAGAGAGCTTTCATTGCATTCTTATGACGTAGAAGGTGACCAAGATATTTGAATAGACAATAGCTTACTGAAGGTTGGGCTGTTATGACACGTGGGCTGTCATCATCAGAGTCGTCCGCGGCAACAACAATCATTGCAAGCAGAAGGGCCCGCAAGGCGATCTATTCATTAAGGATATATAAAGAAAGCAACAACATTTGATATGGTTACAACTCCAAATGATTTAAGCCATCAGTCCTATAAAACATTTGAAAACAAATGGTGTGCGCCCAGGCTAACACCTGGTTGTTATTACACGGTATATAAAGATTTGAGGAAGAAGTTTTTTCAGCCTATGAAAACAACTGTTTAACTTACCGCCTCTTCCTCGCTGACATTTTCTCCCATTTGTTGCAAAAACTGCCTCAGAAGAATCAAGTTTCGCAACTTGTTCATGTCTGCACGAAGAAACGAATAATGAAAGTCATTTTACCTATAAATCCACTTAAGTGAACCAACTCAGACTAAGTACTGTGATAGGTGTGATTTTATATTAGTATGCATAATATAACAGTGTGTGAGGAATGAGTACCGAAAAGTACTGTTAATAAAGTCCTCCAACTTGATACTGTACTTACCATGGGCAAACTGCAGCGCAAACCGAATAAGCAAAACCTACAAAGCGGAAAAATTCGCGAAACATGTGAAAATGCATATGGTGATTTATAGTTTCAAAATATGAGTTCAATTAATTCCAGAGAGATGCAAGTCGATTTTTATAGCTGTTCACTTCGTGTATACTATTCAAAAGTTGTTAATTCTTTGATGATATTTTTTTTCAAAAGCTATGTTAACTTGATAAGATGGTGTGTACAAATGATCCTCCGTACCTGCTTGAGGAAAAATCCGGACATCTCGCTGACGTCTCCGATAGCGAACATTCCGTTTGTGGCGGCCGCAATGGCTGCCAGAAGAGGCTGGGGAAGAAAGTAATAGAAGGAAAATTCCTATTTTAATCACTTTTTTGGGACTTCTTTTCAATGAGGCCCTGTCGTACAAACAAAACACAACAGTCACATACAAACTGTAAAATAGGGATACAATAAATCATGATAATAGCAATAATAATAAAGGAAAAACAGTAACCAATAACATTAATAAATAATGATAATAACAAAAAGTACAAATTGTCCATCCACATACAAAAAGGACACACACATAATAACATTCACACGCACATATACACACACGTGCGCGCGCATGCACGCACGCACGCGCATGCACGCACACACACATACACATAAACACACGCACACAGATACACACACACATACACACTAACACACACATTTGTATCATCCTGCGAGACCGTCTTACCACGTCCACCCCCGAGCCACAGCCCACACAGGCGATGGGTACGGGATAGGGCAGCCCAACCTGCTGGTAGCCTTCGCGACTGAAAGCAGCCGCTGCTAATATCACTTTTTCCTTGTCCTGCCAAAGGGAAAAACTACATGCACATAGCGTATACTGGCAGATCTATTTAGCACTATGACAATTGTATCACAACATTCTAATTTCCACAGTACCATTATTGCAACACATTTGATCTGAATACAACTGACAGCAATAATCCTGTGATTCTATATGCTGTTTTATGGGGCGTTTGTACGAATTCTTCGGCGTTTGTACGAATTCTTCGGCGTTGTGCAAGTTGGATAAATTAAACCAGAAAGTGTTATCCCTATGAATTTGCGTATTTATACGTATAGACGATAGACAAAATGTTCTTCCTGGTTTAACCATCCAGTATGGATAACAAAACTGACGTCATAGTCACGTGAGTGTTAAACCCCTATTTCTTACGTCAGGTCTTCCGTCAGTCATCAAGATGACCCGAGGCGTCATCCTGATCCCACCAGGCAGTAAAAGCACGCCACCTACCGAAGGCAATGTGCGTTTCACAAAGTTACTGCATATCTGAGTCGATCATATTTTATACCCGATGACAGACTTATCTGGACAAGGAAGGGCAGCATTTCCTCATGCAATATGCAAATGCTGTCATTATTTGAATGAGTTTTGTTTAATGATGTTTACTTTTACAAGCAGTTGGTATGGTGGAACTGTAGCATTTGATTATTTATCATGCAGATCAGGTCCACATTTACATAATCAAGCGTTAAGCTAAAAGTGTTCTACTCTCAAATACATATGTCACAAGTTGAAAAAAAAACTTAAAATAGTCCTTTTCTGGAACGCAGTCTATGTTGAATGGCGTGGGCGTTCCACGGGCAAAAAGTATAAAGCTGGATCGTCAAACATAGAAGTTACCCTAATTGATTGTTTCGTGCTTATCTTCTGCAGACACAATTGCGTCCAAAGATTATCAGCTTTGCTACGATGAGTTCAAAGGTCTGTTTGCCATGTCAGCGACATTCGATTATTTTGTGATGTTTTTGCCAAAACTGCAGCATACTGTACAAAGATCAAACACCAATAGCAGGAAAACATTCATTCTTTTAAATGATAACCTAGCTATATAGTGTTCTTCAAATGTCTCCCTTCATATTTGAACTCTAAGTTAAAAAGGTCAGGTTTCTTAAGTGTGCGTAATCGTCTCTCCTTCTTTGTAAATTTCCTTTTCTTAAGAAGTATATATCTTGAGTTGAATTACTCTCCTCGTTTATTCCTAAATCAATACTAGCATGTACTGTTTACTTCAACAAATTGATATTCTGACAAAAATAGGTTAACCTCTTATAAACTTTGACCATTTCAGTACTCACCATTCTGTACAAGTTCCTTCAGTGCTTCCATCAAACCTTCAAACATCGGAGTTGTCCCTCCTGGTTTCAGGTTATCTGTAATAAAAACGAGATACAGTTTTAGTTCCACTGTCGTATTTTGTCATTTTCCACTAGTGCTATGTTATGACCATTAACGAGTTTCATATAGGAATCAACGATCTTTCACCCCTTTCCATTAAAGGCCGTGACAGTTAAAAAATACAAACGCATACATTACGTCAAGAACAGTCTTGTTAAGTTTTATGTATTTTATCGAATCTTTAAATGATGCTAGCTTCATCAAACATCGTAGATTATGTGCCTATTACGGTATGATCAAGGGTCGCACAAATCTAATTTTGGTCTCTTTATGGTCGCCTGGCAATCGCTGTCTAGTGATAATGGTGCCTGTTGTATCCAGAACCGTGCTTTATCCAGAACCATGCTCAGGCACTGTTCTGGATAGTCCGCGTCGCATATCCGGAACCGTGCCTGGGGCAAATCTTTTCAGTATACGCGAAGACTATCCACAACTGTACGTGCTTTATCCTAAACCATGCTTTTACGGTTTTAGTTACACTGGTAGGGTCTTACCAACAGCCCTTTGCACACGTCTGTAGTCGTTGGTGAGGTGTTGGACGATCCGGACTCCCCCTCCGAACTCCACCACGGCCACGTTCTCCTTCAGCCCCGTCTGAGTCGCCGTCTGCTCCACGCCCGTCAGGAACTGTCGCACGGCTTTCCGCAGCTCCAGCATGCCCTTCCCCGCCATGGAGCCGGACGTGTCCAGGCACAGGACCGTGTCTAACGGCATCTGGAAACAAACCCGCTCACAGTAATTTTTACGCAATTTTGGAATTGGAGGTCTTCATCAGTTTTACGAAATCTTTGGAGGTCTTTATTTTTATGCACTTTTGAAAAAAAAGGAAACATGACAAAACATAAACATACCAAAGGAAGGGTTTCCGCAGTTTGCCATTGGCTTTAAAATAAGTCGTTGACTACATAGTAGACAGAGGCAAACAAACAAACATACCTCGTTATTAGTGAACCGGATGGTTAAAAGTCGAAAATGAAAGCACAAAGATGGCGTAACGCTGAGTCCCCTACGGTAGAAGAAAGACGGATTTTTGTAATTAGAACCTAAAGTTGCATGAGCTTCAAGTTTTTAACATGGTATAAGGTACGCATGAAACAAAATTGTGAAGAGATATTTGAAAGACAACATTAGCATGCCTTGCAGTTACTTTAAAACGAAGACGCGCAAACACTTACTGTCGTTTCACTTCGACGCGCCTTGATCTGACTCAAAGTGCACTCGGCGAAAGGTTACTATCAAAGTACGTATTGGATGTCCGAATCACTCAAGATGTTGATACGAGAATCTAGGCGTAAGGATACAGCACCAAGTAAGACTAAATATGGTGGAAACTGTATTTACGTTAAGCGCTGTCTCAATACCGTCTACGTTTGGTACCGTACTATTATACCCGAACTATATATTGTGAAGAGGTTAGGGGCCATCGACACCTCCAAGTAAACAAATATAGGAAACAATGATGCAGAACAGAGAGTATATCATATTACTTGCCAAAAAGCAGTTACTGACGAAAGCTAGTGGATACTAGCTGAAACGTCTGACCGTTTCCAAAATCATATCCAGCGGCTTGAGTAACTGCTTTTTGGCGTATCGTATTACCTGGATGTCTGACCTTCATCGACGTATCATATTACTTGCTTGCCCGAACCCCACCATGCGGAAAGCTGTAAAAGCTCACAAGAAATAAATGCAAGATGGGGTCGAGTGGCGTAACAACAGAGCGCTCGGCTCGGAACCAAGGTCCCGAGTTCGAATCTTCGTACGTGCCATGTCACCGATCTTATGCTCTTAGGAAAGCCGGCCGACAGCCGGCATCATGGTTTTCGTTAAGTCCCTGTCAAGTATGTATGACTGAACGTGTATGAATATGTATCTTTTTCAACCAGACCAGCAAGGAGTAACCGGTCTTACATATTAATGCCAAGCCGATGTAAGACATCTACATTTACCATGTCATACATACCACGTCTGGTAACTGAATGGAATAAGCTTGACGTCGCAGTTCGCATCAAAGGGGCTTCGACGTCAAATCAGTCTGACTTACTGTCTTTTAAGCGTTGTCTTGTGAAATCTGCTGTTGAGAGATTTAAACATCACTTTGAACCTGACAACCTCTGTACATGGTCCACTGCGTGCAAGTGCGCGTCTTGTCAGGATTTGAGGGTTCGGTAGTCTGTATATATTAAGCTTTTTCATTATGTATAATGTATATGTAAATCACTCATTATTTTATACTTGAGTCTATTGTATCTGTATGCTGTATCGGGACGAGGGCTGGTAAAGGTGTTACACCTGTTCCCCCGTCCCTTTCACTGTTGTGATGAATTTTTAATAAATAAAGAAAGTATGTCTGTTGTCCGTTTATACGGTTGTCTGCGTTGGTGACGGCATAAAGAAGTTGATAAAGAAACTTGAGTGTACATTCGCCATGTCTAATGTTTTATAATAAATGTTGGGATAGAAAAAAAATACATGTCTTTCGAAAATCAGTCTGCCGCCTGCAGAAAAACAAAATGCTACCAGCAACGTAACGCCTGTCGCCACGTCATGCCTCAATATAACAACGAATAGGATTATACTTCTCCAGACTAATGAATACGTTATTTGCTACATTTATGTATTTTTTTCACACTCATACACTGCGCCACCGGTACGTACCGTTGTCTGTACTCAGAGGTCCAAATATGTACCAGCAGGCAGAGCCTGTACGTTTCTCGGGCCCCGGCAGCGGTCAAACCGGCCGCCCGGCGCCCCAACCCCCGCCTGCCCACCCGACGGGTCCACCCGGGCCGGTTCGCCATGGCAAGTTGCGAGAAGACGACGAAACTTCCTCGCACACGTACGAAAACGCCGAGACGGTAAAACGTTCCGCAGCGTACACGCCAGCAGGTAGCCGACGATTTCATAACTTGCCTTCTTCTGTGAATTCCGTAATAATTTATAAGAATTTTCTAAAAGTTACTCAGGGTGTTTGGTTATTTGCGTATTCACATGTTCTTCCAGTGTCAGGAAAGTCGATGACAAGGAAGTCAGACTTACATTTAAAATGATTCTTAAAGTTTTCTGTGTATATTTTTCTCTGATACGGTCAAATAGCCTTTGACATCATGGCAAAGTGATCTAGATTTCCGTCTTCTGTCAGTCTTCTAGCAGAACTGCATGGAATTTTTCATAGGAAGGGGTCAATGAATTTCAGCATACAGGTAGAAATTAGATGCATGTTATGCAAATAGGTCTTCATTTGAATAATCAATATAAGGAAGTTCTACCATTATGATAGCAGTGTTTCCGAGTGCCCTTAATACAAGCAACACATGTAAAATTTCTGGTGAATAAAAAAAAAACAGAAAACCAAACATGGACATACAAGCCACATTTGAATGATTCATATAAAAACGCCATTACTCCTTCGTGATTACTTAAAGTTTTATATTTATATATTGTGTTCATGGCGCAGTTAGATTAAGATGAACATCACAATGCATAATTTTTTTTAAATGTTAAAATTTGGTGGAAATTTACAAAAGCGCTAAATTTTAGAGAGGTAAGGGCTTTTTCTTTAATTTGTCCAGTCGGTATGTCGACGTAAATTAGATATAACCTGAGCGAAAGAAGTTTTTCTCCCAGACCGCACGTATCCGGGAGTACCAGTCGGCCGCCGCGGTCTCCGTAGCTTCATCCGGTCCCACCGCAGCTGTCTGGCCACCGGCATCGCCGTGCTACTGAGCTTGGCCGCTGTGGGACTCGTCCCTCTGACGTTCATCAACAAACAGGTGAACACTCGTACTCTTGTAACATCAAGCCTGTTGTCAAGATGTTTAAAAATGAGTTCTTTTTGGGGGTATCAAAACAGAAGTTGCTGCTGTTTCTGAATTTGTTTCTTACATTTAGCTAACCTACGAATATACGTCTCTAGGAAATATCTCAATTGGCCACCACTGTTGGCGCCTTGAAGCACAACCAAGACAACATGTCCGCCACTGTTGACGTCTTAAAGCACGGCCAAGGCAACATGTGCACCAATGCTAACGCATTGAAACGCCATCAAGACGACGTAGGTCAACTATCCACCGCCGTTGACGCTTTACAACGCGACCAAGACGACAAAGGTCAACTGTCCACCACTGTTGACGCCTTGAAGAGCGACCTTGACATTGAGCAACGCCGAACCACAGCCTTGGAGCAACGTCTTCAAGAGATGAAGAAGACTTTACGTAAGTTGGGTCAGCTGTTGTAATGTTAACTCTAATGGTTTAGATATCTGGATAAAGTATATATTGTGTGTCCGTAATGTTCTTTTTAAATCTCCCTTGAATATTCCCCTTTCCAGTTTCTTGTCCCGGAGGTTACAAGACATTTCGTGGAACCTGCTACAAGGTCTTCGACATAAGGAAGTCCTTCGACGAAGCGGCCGCGACCTGTGGTGCAGACGGCGGCACCCTCGCCATGCCCCGAGACACCGAGACCAACGAATTCCTCATCTCCCTGTACAGGTCCGTTAGCGGCAGACTGTTCTGGTTTGGCCTGCACGATCGGCGCAAAGAGGGTCGCTTTGAGTGGGTTGATGGTTCTCCACTTGGGGAGTACACCTCATGGGCTCAGGGAGAACCAAACGATGGTGGAGGAAACGAAGATTGCGTTCTTTACGCCGGCCATGCATGGTTTGGAAACAGATGGAATGATGACAAATGCGACAAACCGACTTACTTCTTATGTCAGGCATCTCCAGTTACTTCAGATTCGGGATCAGATTAAGCTTTATTATATCCATTTTCTGTCCAAACCTTGTGTATGGGTGAAATGCATATATTATTATGTACATGTATATAATAATAATAAATATATAGAGATTGTACTCATATTTCTTCTACTTCTTCTCCCTCTGCTGTAAACACTTAACTGTACAATGTAAATTTTAAAAGACTGGAATTTCAGTATCTGTACAATGCCTTATGGCAGTAAATTTTTAAATAGTGATAAAACAGTACTGTGCAATGGGAGTAAATTCTAAAATAGTGACTTCAATGTAATGAAGCAGTACTGTGAATTGGTAGCAAATTTTGAAAAAGCAACTAGAATGTAATTAAAATAGTGCTATGCAGTGGTATTGAATTTTGATTGAGTGACTGGAAAGTAATGGAACAGTAACTGTACAATGGTAGTAACTTTTGGAAAGAAAGGTACTGGAATGTAGTAAAACAGTAACTGTACAATGGTAGTGGATTTTTAAAAAGTGACTGGAATGTAATGAACCAGTAACTGTACAAAAGTAGTAAATTTTCCAAATATTAACTGGAATGCAATGAAAATACCACTGTATGGTGGTAGTGAATTTTGATTAAGGCCACACCAATTTAATTTGTTGGTTCTCGGATTTTTTCAGAAAAAATATGAAGCGACAGGGCGAAAAAAATAAAATAAAAACAGGTCTAGGCATCCTATTATAGCCCCAAATGCTACAATATGAGCCATGAAGTCAACAAAAAAGGCTGGGTTAAAATTTAAAGTATAAATTTTGAACTTTTAATCAAACCACTGCATTGATAGATGGAAAAAACTGTAACAACTAGGAAGAAAAGGAATTTCCTCAACTGTTGGGGACAAAATATGAGCATTTTTGAGTTGATTCAGAACCAGATTCAGAAAAAAATGAAGAGGCGAATCCGAGAACCAACAAATTAAATTGGTGTGGCCTAAGTGACCGGAAAGTAATGGAACAGTAACTGTACAATGGTAGTAAATTTTGAAAAATTGACAGGAATGTAAGGAAACATGACTGGAGTGATGTGCGATGGTCGGAAATTTTAAAATAGCAACTTGAATGTTATAAAAAAATAACTGTACAATGGTGGTAAAATATCAAATAGCAACTGAAATGTAATAAAAAAGTACAGTGGTAGTAAATTTGGAAAAATTGACTGGTCTGTAATGAAGCAGTGAACTGTACAATGGTAGTAAATCTTGAAAAAAAAAGACTGGAATGTAATTAAACAGTAACTGTATAATGGTAGTAAGTCTTTAAAAAGTGGAATGTAATAAAGCAGTTACTGTACAATGGTAATGTTTATTTGGGTAGCGGAATTGCTTGATTTAGTGTTTGCCTGAAGCAAAAAAAAACCCTCATAATTAACCTCCTCCAACTTCAGGTATAGAAGACTCAGCTTCCTGAATTCCCCCCTGCCAACCACAACTTCATGCTTGCTCCAGGACAGATTCTAAGCCATTCATGACCCCCCCCCACATCCTGTGTCTGACCTTTTTACTCTGTCCTGTTGCCTGTCAATCATTCCCCTGCCATATGTGCTGTCAACCTACTCTGTTCAGACAAACAGGTACACAAAGTCTCAGCTCAGCCACCCAAAATAATCAATACTTCCAGACCCGAAAGTAAAAAGATGCATGAATTTGTAAGTCATGTAAAAAACTGTCATCTTCACTGTTTGCCATGTAGTCCTCTCAGAAACTCTACTGGTAGTTTGAGCTTGCAGAAGGCTGCTGACATGGTAGCGATCCCACCAGCATTCATAGCTGTCCATGTTCCATCTCTATACACAAACCCATTGGAATATATTGTGTTGCTGTTGTTTCTGTCATGCCCTCCCCACACGTGAATCACTCCCTTTTCAACGTGTACAGCCGCCTTCCTTCTAACTGAACTGTCAGGAAGATGTGGAATTGGACCATCCGATACGACTGTCCACAGTTCGCTCTTGGGGTCAAAAACACACTCTGATTGGCCGATACTGTAGACGTGGATCATACCATCCCCGGGGTGGACTTCTGCGAAGGGTACCTCCTCGAACGTGATTGGTGCACGGGGTAGACATCTCCATCTGTTAGTCTCGGTGTCGTACACTTCTACTGACTGACTGGTGGTCACTGCGGTCTCCTTCCCACTGATGCAGTAGATATACCTGTGAAGGGCAGCATATATAATATGGATTTACCATTACAATACAACACTGCTAGATACTGAAAAAAACTCAACATACTGGATGTATTTTACTGTTAAATGTATGTGGACATTCATGCCTTTTAATGGTGGACTTGTCTCTAGAAAATACCTGTTGCAATGCAATGCTATGACCTACGGACTAAACTTGATAAAAGCAACTTATAGACCAAGACAACTCTTTCAGAAAAGTCACTTACATTTGCATTACTCTCTGGGTTAAGCGCTGCAGGCCTAGGGAGAAGGTTAAATAATCCATATAATACAAACACTAACTTAAGGTGTAACTAGCATACCTTTACAAAGGTACTGTTGTAAAGTTAAACACTAAACCTACCGATCATCCTTGACAACAGTCGCCACACTGAAGCGAGCACTGTTCATGGATGCGACATGCTGCCATTGGTCCTCTTTGGGGCTGTATCTCTCCACGGTGTTGTTACGATGAAGCCCCCCAGAACTCAGCCCCCCGATAGCGTACACATACCCCCCACAAGCCGCCACCCCCGGATACGCCCTTGGCGCATTCATATCTGCCACCTGTGTCCACGTATTAGACAACGAGTCGTAACGATAAGCTTTAACACTGCTGACTATAGCTGTGGTTCTGGATCCGACTGGTCTAGCAAACAGACCTCCGACTGAATAAGCTTGTCTGTGGCATGCAGCAATACCGTAAGCACCTTGTGCAGAGGGCAGCCGAGGAAGGCCCATCCATTTCCCTTCTTCTATTACATACGCCTGGCTGTACTGTATCGGAAACCTCACCGCAGCTGAGGTGAGATAACCACCAGCCATCATCAAAACTTCCTTCAACCTCCCCCCTCTTGTCTTCATACCAGGGATTGCCTCTAGTTCAGTTCTGAACTTGGACATGATGTCGTCAATAAGCAGTTGGCATTCTTCACTCTCACGTACCAAGTCCTCCATCCTGACTTTTGACAGGAAGTCTTTGTTGACGTCGCCATACCGAACAAGTTTGACTAGCTCAGTAAGGTACTGTTCCCGGTTAGTTTTGTCAGATTGAATCCATCGTAGAATAAGTTCAAGGATGGACTCTTCGCTTTCGACTTGTAGGTGGTCGTCGGACAAGAGTGTTCGCATGTCTTCAATAGATGTTTGTAGGATGTCCTCTCTCTTCGCGATCTCACTGAAGTTTTGGCGTACAAAAGTCATGGCCTTCTCTTCCAGCGTTGTCATGTTGTAAATCTTTGCCAGATTTCGGATTCGAAGGCACTGGACGGCATCGTTGGAGTCCAGCATGTTCTGGAGGATATCCTGGCATTCTAGCTTTAGTTCTGTTATAAGGAAGAGGTCAGATACATGAAGCAGTTCTTCTGCATGTTTTGGGTCCACCTGAACTTGTCCCTTGTACATGTACTCAATGACTTTACTCACTGCTTCAGGGCTGACCTCAGTCAGTGTCACCTAAAAGAAGACAACAATGTTACAATATTATATTTCAGTGAGAACACTGGAATCAGTGATGGCAAAGTTGACTAATGGCAAGCAACCTCTTACAGGTTAGACTGGCACTGCAGAAATGCACACAAAGCTGATTGAGACTTGGCCCAAACGTGTGAGGTAAAATCTGAAGGTCCCTATCAAACTTGTAAACAGTCCATGTCTAGCCTTTTGTTCATGTATTATGTTGACATATTGCAATACACTGTACACGCACATTGAAAAATGAAATGAAAATTGACTTTGAGTTTTGCTAACCGTTAACCCTGAAAATGGCATATAGGGTTTATCATTCACTATACCAAGGCTTTATGCGCTACATAGCTCAATTAAATTTATCACATTTTATTCTTTAATATTCACTCAAGGAGCTGTACATGTTGATGAATCTTTAACCTCCTTGGTTCACTCACTAAAGTCGACTAGTCGTTAGTTACCTGACTGCTGCGACTTTCGGCCAAGTTTCCACCGAACATGGCGTCAAAGTAGGGGCTACAGGCGGCCAGGACGTTACGGTGAGCCGGGATCTTCCGCCCCTCTACTTCCAGAACTACATCGCAGAACTTCTCCTGGATTCTCTGCTCGTTCAGAGCGCACAGAACGGTGTTAGCGTGAAACGAGTGGTCCAAACTTCTCCGAACTGTTTCTGTGTTTCCACCGGTCGCCATGTTGGGTCAAAGGTCACAATGAACGAAACACTACCTGCTTACAGTGTCACGAGTGTCACGAGTGCCAGTGTGAAGCCTCTGTCACACCTCTGTCACACATTCAGAATCTTCCTCCAACTGCCAACCAACCAAGGCTGGCTGCAGTTCGGGAGCCTACCTTTCGTCAGTAATCAAATCAAATCAAATCAAATCTGAGAGAAATTTGAGTGAAATTTGAACGCGTCCCGACTAATGCCCCACTCAGCCCAACCACCAGCCAATCCGTTCCGAAGTCAGGCATTGGTTCAGTGGTTTGCAGATGCTTTGGGGCTCAAGCCTAATAGAATCTTCTCGATCCTCCGTCAC
The DNA here is from genome assembly GCF_001625305.1 of Branchiostoma belcheri. Classification (NCBI taxonomy): domain Eukaryota; kingdom Metazoa; phylum Chordata; class Leptocardii; order Amphioxiformes; family Branchiostomatidae; genus Branchiostoma; species Branchiostoma belcheri. Next base: position 1,513,697 of record NW_017804287.1, on the reverse strand, counting down.
TAAAATGCATACTATAAGTAGCAGTACTTCACACCGTATGCAATGAAATACCCACTAGTCCTAAATTTAAAAAAATTATTAAAAAAAACATCATATAAAGTTACAGCCTTTGACAAATCAACTCTAACTAATCAGACAGTAAACTAGATTTATGTAATTAACAAGAAGCGAGAGGAAGTAGAATGTGTATATATCCAGGAACGTTCTTGGAACAATTTCTGATATCTAGGAACCTGCTAGGAGACTAATTCTCTTTTTAGGTACTATGCTGAAAAACGCAGGGTTGGATGACCACATACTACGTACTTTATTGTGAATGATTGAAAGAGACATCAGTCTCACAGGGTCTGCCCTGGTGTCCGCTATGAAGGACAGAAAGTACTGGAATGACATTATCTAATGTACTTCACCGAAATCGGTCTGGATATGTGGTGAAGATAAGATGAAGTGAAGCGCACCACGTATAGGGAATGCATGAGTTAAGACTGATACTGATGTAATGTCACAAAATACACGACGCACAATTTCGACAAAAGTCTCCTGACGTTCCATCTCTTGGAAAATAACGCCCATGTTCTGCCTTAAGTGCCCCTATAAAACGGACAGTGCTCCCTGAGTGCTTTAAACGACAGGAGACGCAGCGGAAGTACATTAACACGGCCACAAAACGATTAAAGCCGACATGTCCCATTTTAAATGCGCCCAAAGCGATTTCATGGAAATAAAACTGGATTTTAAAATTCATATTCTTTTGAATGTAGCAATGTAATGTAGTTACATTAAACCTATGGCCATAACATAGTCTGATATCTGTGAGGCATGGAAAACAGTGACGTGCTTTGTATCGTAGGGTGGATCTATCTATCTAGTTATTGGTGGTACCAAAAATCGAAATGAATAATGACTGAAAATCAAAGGAACGTAACGTACTATTTCAATTGCTTCAAACATGAAATGATGATGAAAATGTGCTAGTATAGAAATAGCAGTAAATGTGAATATGAGACAGATTTCCTCATCCAACATTTCTTCTACTGCCGCCCTAAAATCACATGTAATGCCTTTGACTTTAGTCCGGATGACCCCATTTATTCCGGCACTGTGAATATGGAAGCAGAAAGAATTGCTCTGTGATAAACGCAGTGACACTGTCTTATAAGCTTAATGGACGTCAATCAATGGAAGACCCTTACACACGTGTACCCACTTATACATGACGACTGTCGTGGGGGAAAGTTGTTAATTGTAGGCACATATATGGGAACAAGGTTGCTCTCATAATGGACCACCAGGGTCGGACAGCATAGACCCAAATCATCGATATTCTACGGCAAAGAACATTAATTCTTTTATCATGCATCAGTATGATTTTTTTACTCTTAGATTTTTTAATCCATCTTCATCCTACACCAGGATGTTAAATTTGCCATTTCATTCAGGAAAATTCCCATTGCAATTGTATCAATCAAGATGGGTGGTTATGAACTAGTTACCTGAAGCTTGTTTGTGCGCTGTTCAATATGGCTTGCTCGTTATTTTGCTGTTTTGCATGCTAGTGATAGTATCAAATGACATTTTTTCAGCTGAAGTTTTACAACAAGTTGATCCATTCATGCGGTTGGTTTTGTCAGTGAAACACGCGTTAACGTCCGGTTTTCTAATTAATCTTAATAAAGGACCCCTATCTTTCGCAGCTGCGTCTCAATCTGATAGTTTCCGAAAGGTCATTTAATTTCGCAGAGGAAAACCGTTTTGCCAATGTTTTGTCCTTCGTGACCGTCTTTGGAAATTATATTTATAGTAAAATGCGTCCTTTGACTCTATAAATCTCATGGGAGAACTGGTCTTTTGGCTGCAGTGGTTTTCATGACTTTGATTCCTTAAGAAACAGTTTTGGGAATTAGCAAAATACGTCATTTGACAAAGCACCTGTTCCCTATTGTGTTTTCACGGTTGTGTGTATACCTCAGAGGAAATGTTATTTTCTTCATGATCATTTGGGAAATTAAAATTTCCAATTTTATTGATTTTTAACGAAGTTGTTTTTTGGATTTGCCCGATTTGGGAATTAGCAACATGCGTCATCTGACGTGCGTCATATGAAACAATCCCTTTTTTGTAATCATATGGAGAATTAGAAATCCATTTTCTAATGGTTTCTGACGCAGTGCCAAACATAAGGACCTTCTTGCAAGCTTAACTTCAAAGAAAAATTACTCACTATAAACGCTTCCTACCACGCACCGCGAGCTTTGATCTGACAATGGTTAACTCGTACTGTCTAAAATGCTTTACGACACATTCGATCTTAAATCTAATGAGAGATCAATTTACGATACGATTGCGCGGATGTACGTACAGACGCCCTAACGTCACAGCGTCACAGCGTCACAGACGTCACACGTATAGAGTGGGAGACCTCTAGGGTTTTTGTGTAGTTTGCTGTAGAATCAGCTCCGAAACGGCCGATCGCAGGGAAGCTTCTGCTCGTTTTGAAAGAAAAGGTAAGATGCGTCCTTCTGGGAAATTCTAACTTTATAGTAAGAAGGAACATTCGATCTACTTTGCTTAACTGTCCATAAAAGTAAAGCTAATTTAGGAAAAAAGATTATGCAGGTGCCGCTGCAGTTTCATGTTTGTAATTTTTTAATTATCTGCATCGTAACGCCTGGTCACAAACAGCGACAATGCTCGTAAGATGATATTTTTTCTAAAAGACATCATTGTATTTCTTTCCTATGATGTAAGAAGAAATGGCTGTAATGGGTAAAAGTTGAATTTTGAGAACGTTCAGTGCGATTCTTCCCAAATCTACGGTGTACGGCACGGCGCGGAAAAAAAAACTCAACTGCATGCGCTTCGCACGATGTATCTAGCTGGGACTTAGAGGCACCCAATGCAATTTCAATGCTAGGGCTGGATTTTCAAAGTCAATTTTCTTGTCATCATTTTATTGTAGTAAGTTGAATTAACCCTACCCCATAGCAAATTGATACCTGTGAGACAAAAACGGTCGGTAGCTTTTGCATCGTAGCAGTTTATCGGTCGTACCCAAAAAAGAAAGAGACGCCTCATGTAGTTTTGGGGCTATTTTAAATGCTTCAAGTATGAGTTCAGTTTAGGTCAGGTCCTCCTTGTGGAACGACGTGCCGATCAATATATCCTTTCACACACTTCACTCATGGTCAGGAGGTCGACCTCTCCTTCTTTTTGCGTCCGGTTGCCAAATGAGTACTTAGGCGGCCATCTCCTCGTGGCGTACCACATGACCGGCAAGGGCCAGTCCTCGGTTCTGAATGGTCTTAGTGATCGGGGGTAGACCACTGTAGAGTTTTTTTGTATTAATGCGGCTCTGCCAGGGAACGTTCAGTGCGAACCGAAGCAGGCGCGAGTAGTTTCCGTCTAATTTATTGGACAGGGATTTGGTTAGTGTCAATGAATCGGAGCAATACACTGTCACCCGATTAATTATGAAAATGTGCTTAAATGGCAGTAAATATCAATATCTGACAGATTTCCCCATCCGGAATATTATTGGTCTTGGTCTCGTTTTTTTTTTGTGCCGTCCTAAAATTTCATCGGATGCCTTCAAGAGCAAGCAGCAAATACAGATCTGTGTTAATAAGCTCGTGGTTTCATTCTTCTTAATGTGAACTGTACATCTTGATTGAATCTAGAAGGTTTAGACAAATTTGGTATCGTCAAACAGATTCGTTTTTCTGGAGCGTGCACTAGAAATGAGCCACCAGTATGAGGGTAGACACCGACGACAAACTACGCGTTTGATCTTTTCTTTTCTGACGGTCCATCCCGCGACAAATTATCCACGGAAGTTAAAAGATGTTTTGATACGAGTTTCTTGTATCTGAATTACATATATCATGTATAAATAGACTTTTATTAAATGCAATGTGAACTGATCGTGCCGCAAACTCGTCAGATGTACGTAAAGGGTACTTATCTCAGAACTTGTCCGTTTGATACATCGAAAATGACTGTCATCTGGGTGCTATTTATTGACTATGCCGTTCGTAATTACTATTACAAAGGACCAATTTTCTAACATATGACCCATTTTCATGCACCTAGACTTTTGCTTAGGTCCTATAATATATTTTAAGGAAACGGCGCCCCGTCGGGTCTTTTAAAGGCTAGTTCGGCCGCCCACGTTGCCGGACTCTTTTTGGGGAACGGGGGGTCCTGGATTTTTTTTAAAGGAAGTTAAAATCAACCGGGATCCTGGCGACCGAATCTAATTGTGATAACATCCGCACAGAATGAAATTTCCAAGGCACTGCAAAAACCACAGGATCCCAACAGGTAGCAAGGAGTTAACTTCCTTGAGGGTAGCGCCATAGTGCACAGTGGGTTTTCGTCAAAGAATTTAGAATGAAAAAGCGGCAAGGGCCTTCCGAATTCAGAGTCCGGTCGAGGACTACGCCACTGTACATACAGTAATATACCGGGTACAGCAAACGACTTTAAACACATCATACCTTCTAACAGGGTTTTGGTATAACCCAATTGGCACTCAAGAATTACATTAACTTAAGCCTCATCATCACCGGAGATAACTCTTAACTGCATATTTCCTTCCGCAGGAAAGGACTAGTGCAGCCGACTGTGTGACTCAATCATCCATCACAACTCAAGGGAAACATCAGGTTAGTATTAATCTTAATATTCATAATTCTCACAAGGTTTGGTCTTGTCTCAAAATTTCTTCAACAATTTTTTTTCAACCGCCTTTGGCCTTTAAATGGGATCAGTGCAGTTTTAGGGCGCCGAACACCAAAATTTTTCAAAGTCAATTCTATTCAAAATTGAAAGTACACTATTCCAATGTATATTGACATTCATGGAGCAAAACTGCTACGTTGTTGATTGACGAGAAATCAATGAAAATCCTGGGCTCATTTACAGGATACTATCCAGAAAATAACGGACCGTCTTGGTGCTTTATTCTGTGCTGTTTCAAATGTCCACAGTGTGACATACTGATACAAATGTGCTGATAATGTGGGCAGTAGGTGTCAATATCAGTTACTGGCCTAACTCCTCAAGCAGTCAGGAAGGCCTCTTTCCTACCGGCCTACATGTATCTGATTCCTGGCCTCCAGTAATTGAAAAACGACGTGCGCTAATAATAAGCCTGGGCATGGATGGGCGGACAACACTTCCACCCAATTAGAGAGATACAGGGAGGCTATGGGAGATCTGGTTACCACAGTGGTGACATAAAATTTAATTAAGATGTACCTGTGTGAGCGTTTGAGTCAGATTGTAACTATGGCCAGCCGTAATGCGGTATAACCCCTTTTTTGTAGTGAAACATCTTTATTGTAAGCTTATGTTCTTACAAGCTAAGTACTTACACAGGTCATGGTGGTACGATGACAGTGATATTATTACACAACATGTATATAGAACGTGGCAACTTACTATATCTATACACTAACTACAGGTTTTTATTTTTTTGCTACTTCAGACAGTTGTAGATGTACGAGTATGAACATATGGAACTTTTTAATCTCACTTTTATGTCATTTTTTTGTGAGTCAAATTTGCTATCCCAGAAGTCAATCTTGAACAGAACAGCGCCAGCCTGAAGTGTTTTGTTGATTTCCTGTACTGTGCTGTGCGTAGGTGTACTTCCACTCTAAGTCCCTCATTAGCAGTACCCAAAATGAGACATTCTAGTGATAACCATTTTCCTCCTCATTAAAACAGGCTTGTTAGCCGCAAAAGCTTTGGAGGTGTATCAATTATTTTTGCTTGACGGCACCTGCGTTTTGGGACAAAAAAAAACCCTGTGAATCATCAGGGATCATATGAACAAGCCAGTTTAGATTCCGCATGTGCGATGTGAGGTACTTTTTTTGTTTGCTTTTTTCATGGAAGACGTGGTGACGGCGCACTCGAGTTTTTTCAACTAATTTTTATGCTACCACCAACAGAGGACAATAGGCAATACTCATTTTCACCAGAGTTAAGTGAGGAAAGTCGTGTAAATTGCCTTTCCCTAAGATCGATGGCATAACAGGATTTGAACTCGGGGCCTCCTGGTCGAGCACTCTGCAGACCCCGCAATGAAAGTGCTAGGCATTGTGGTCTAAGATAAAAGTTTGAGATTATCTTTATTTTCTGTTTCCAGACTTCAGAATCACGATGAAAACGATGTTTATCGTACTGTGTCTACTTGGCGGGACATTCGCCGTCGGTCGCGACCCCTGGTGGCCCGAATCATCCGCCGACGAAAATTCCGACATCTTCAGCGACCTCGCTCCCATGCCCGTCCTACCTGATGTTGAATGGGAACCAGCCAACGACGGTGTCTACACCCTGGATGGCTCCGTCCCTGGTGGCGTCGCCAAGAGATCTAGAGCTCCGCGCTTCAAGCTGCGCAGCTTCGGCCACGGTCTCCGGTACCTTCTGCTGCAGCCCAGGCCCCTGCTCGCTAAGGGAAGGGCCGGGCGCCGCATGCACTACCGCTGGAATCGGGAATTCGAATAAAAATTCCAAATAAATTGGCACTACGAACTATCGTAACCAGAACCGTACCTATCTAAATAATGTTTGTGTCTGGATGGGTTGGGTTTATGCACATTTTTTGATAGTTTACGCGTATTCAAACGTAGGTTTGCCCCAGGCTCGGTTCTTGATACGCGTGGACTATCACGAGTCGTGTCTGAGCATGGTCCAGGGATGGTTCCGCAGGCATACTTTGAATTCATTTTAGGATATACACTGTCAGGGTTTAAAACTAGATTTTTCGATTTGTCTGAGGTAAAATTGAGCTTTGATACATACATTTTTGTTGTAGAACCTATCAGGAAAATGTGATAAGCAGTTGCAATTTCATGAAAAAGGGTACAAAAATCACATGTATTTTACTTTTATGATCTTGAAATGAAAGAAAAATCTTGGAATATAACAATTTTCTCTCAGTGTCTCTTTTGATGATTTCTATGGTGATAAGACTTAACGATGATGACGAACGTATGAAATCTAATTGCCACGTGCAGCTATGATTGCCGAGTTAGCGCACAAGCTGATATAATTACCACGTGGCAGCGTCGTAATTACAGGCACACCTGGCTATTACCTTTCCATCCTATATCATTACACAAGGAACGCCCTTTAAGTAACAAAGTTTCCAACAGGAACGAGTGTAATTTAAGCCAATTAGCGTGAACCCCTGCAAGCCTGTAATAGAATCGTATGAGCAATTACGAAATGGGTCGCTATCTGTACTATGGAGCCAGTGTAAGCAGCCTTCGGCGTAACACACGAGCTTCCCAGGCACGTGCCCCGGCAAAGCTGGTTCAAGAATTATATTACCCTGAACGACATGTCACACTTAACCTTTTCACACATAACGCTCTCTTCACGTTAAGCCGAAAGGACATTGAACCCGGCCGCGGAAGCCACATACGCAGGATTCATGTGGCCCCGTCTGAATGAGCACTCTAAGACACAGGCTGAATCAAATTCTAATGATTTATTCCAAAACTCTATTCTATGTAACACCCAGTAGTACAATTTCTTCAGCCTAACGGAGCTTTAACATTGGCAAAAGTTCGTTCAGTTCCGGTCACCAACTTTTACATCACCAAGATGGTCATAGCGAAGTTGATGTTGTCATTTGCAGCTGTCGTGAATAAAAAGAGCCATCTATTATCCAGATTCGGTACTAAGGTACTACCACGTACGGCTTATCATTACTATCTGGCCAGCCTGTATCACTAAGTTTCAGTTATCATCTCCTACACAGCGAGGATGGCCGTGATGAAGCTGAGGACGTCCTTGATGAAGCTGAAGAAAAGCGCCAGTGTCAGACTCTGACCCCAAACTGTTGGGAGGGAAACTTCTGCAGTTGTCTGGCACTGGGCGGGCTCCGGCGTCACCGGGTCTTGTGGATCTGCAAAGGGAAATGTTCACCTAAAAACCCTGCTTTAAAATCAAGAAATCGGAGGGATTTTAGAGTTCCAAAAATATGTAACTCATGGCTTTTTGAATCATGTCATGGCTGCCCAAATTTTGAGATCTTCACGTTCACTCCGTTTCTTGTTTCTGACCTTTTAATTGAAAAGGGCAAAAGATACGAAAAACGGAAGTTCAGATGCAGTAACATATGTCAGCTACCAGGAGGCCCAAATTTGATCTTAACCGTTGTCTTTCTAACACCCTTCCAGATACGAATTATCATCACAATCCAAATGCCTTCTTAAGTTATGCTGACCACAAATATACGGAAACACAGACACACGCAGGACCAAAAGCAACACCTTCATTTCTCATGGATACCTGTTTTGTTGATGAGTGATGGCACGTAGACGTCCCACAGGGCACATTCAGTAGTCTTCAGACCGCCCATCATCCTCGGCCCGCTCCCGTCCAGAAACATGTAGGCTCTGTCAGTCTCCGTGAAGGCGCTCCACACTGGCCCGTTAAAGTTGTTGTCGCTGTCGTTGTTTGGATTGCTAAAAGTGCGATAAAATCCAACCACAGGTTATAGTATATGCAAAAGTAAATAAGTAATCGGAGACTTGAGACTTGCGCCGTTGCCTGAAAATGCCCCTATGTCCACCTCCAGTTTTCGCTCGCCCCCCGGTCAGATTCTGATGATCTCCTGTCATTCTTCCTGTCAATCTCCCCTAGCCCGCGTGCTGCCAACCTGCTCTTTTAGGACAAAAAAGTACACGAGCACACAGCTCAGCTATAAGAAATTACCAATTTTAAGGCTTGCTGTACCCGGAAGTAAAAGGTATGCCTCTTTTACTATGACTTGCACATTATGGTTATATTAGCTATATTAGCTACATCAGTAGTTAAACCATCAGCTAAATTTAAACCAGAACCTGGCATTTGGAACCTGTTTACTTTGAAAAGACATTTACCCTGTTTTGGCGAAGTTTGCCCAGTATCGCATCACGGTGTGGGACACTGCGGCGTCCTCTGTACTGTAGCCGACATCAGGGATGGTGGGCAGTCCGAACACGAACTGGAGTTCGTCACCGTGGGTCGCCACAACCCAGTCGGGCCAGGGCGACGCCGTGACGCGATGAGCAAACCGGTACATGTACACCGCGGCGCCGTGTCGGGCATGGGCGCGGGCCGTGGTAACAGCCGGGCAGACGAAGGAGTAGTCTCCCCTTGCGGCGTCAAGGATGTCCCGGTACCTTGTGTCTTTGTCAGGGTGTAGCCAGTCTGTATACTGGAACTCTACCGCCTCCAATGCTAATGCATTGAGCTCTGGTACTCGTATCATGCCTGCGTTCATAGTTTGTAAGAACTGCTCTCTGTCGACCGTACTTTCCGAGCCGACGCTGAAACCAGGAATGCCGAGGATGCTAAAGAAGAAGACAAATTCGTTTGGATTGGTCCCGATCAGAATGTCGGCCTTTTTGAACATGCCATGGTTAAGGGCATCCGACGGGTTTGTAGGGATGAAGTTGTTGTCCACAACCGGCTGGAACATGGTGAACGTCGCAAACTGCTGTTCATCCCGAGACCGCAGGCAGGTCAGTAGCGCTGTTGCACCGTGTTCTGTTGGACAGCCGAGGCTTTCAGAAAACCCCGTGGCCTTGTCAGTAGCGTCGGACATGGTGTCGAGCATACCCGGTAACACGGCGGTACCACTCTGCAAAATAGCCCGGCTGAAGACGTTTCTGCTTGCCGGTGACAGGAGATGGAAACCTACACTTGACGCACCCGCACTGTGACCGAAAATGGTCACCCGGGAGGCATCGCCCCCGAAAGACGGTATGTTGTCCTGTACCCACTGCAGGGCCAGGAGCTGGTCCGTCAGACCCATGTTTCCGGGCGCGTCATCAGTTCCTGTGCACAGGAATCCCAGCGGACCGACTCGGTAGTTGACGGTCACCACGATCACTCCTTCAGCTGCGGTCAGATACTTCCCTGTGTACTGCGCAGACGAGCCACTAGAAATATCAAACGATAATCGAGTTTTACAAGTGCCAAAAGGGAAAATGGTTCGACATTGTCAAGTCTGAAATAAAAAAAAATCATACTTCTAGCAAGTACGCAATTCTCACAGGCTGCCCAAATTTTGTTGATCGGCTAGATTTTGAGACCTTTCACCTCCTATCATTCTGTCTGTCAATCTTCCCCCACGCACCAGCAGTCAGCCTATCTATGCGGACAAACACAAAAACACAGCTCAGATGCACAAAACGACTGACCGTAGAGATGCCTATAACATTTGCGGAAGCTTTTCCTCAACGGAATACCCCCTCTACCGGGATTCTGCCTGTCAATTATCCCCGCCCACGTGCTGTCAACCTTTTCTGTGCAGGCAAAGATACAAAACCACCAAAGACACTAACTACTTCTGAATACAAGGTTGTTAATGTTCTCTCCTTACGTCCTGAACCCGCCGCCGTGAATCCAGACCATGACTGCGGCTCGGGTCGGGACTGGGTCGGGCTGCCACACGCTCAGGTACAGACAGTCCTCGCTCTGCTGGGTAATCTCCCCTCCCACTGCGACAAGGTTTGACGCTTGGATACACATGTCGGGGTACCTAGTAGAGTTGGAATCAAACATATATTATGTAGATGTTGAATTGTGCTGATGTCTCATGACTTGCTTTTAAAATCTCTAAACCTCACAAATAAAATTGGCAATGGAAGTTTTAATGCTCTATACCTGGTAGTACCCGGTACTATATTCCTCACCCGGCACCATAAACGCATAGATATCCAAATAGAAATCCATGCCCATTATGTTCTGATAGATAATATTTTTGGGGATACAAAATCACCTGACTTTTAGCTACATTACCTCAGCTGTCTTTTCTGCAATAATCCTTTTCTAAATTCCATGTAACCCCCATACAGACCCCTCATCCAATGTACAGCGCTGTATACATATGATATGAATGAATGAACTTTATGAATGAGTATACGTTTGCCTGTATGGTCAACTTCAATTCGGGCACGATTTTTTTGTTAACAACAGACGGGCGTGGCGTAACAGCAGTATTCGAGTGACTATCGCACATTTAGGAAGGTTCACAAAACGTTGACAACCTGAGCCCGTCCTGGGATACAGAGATTTGGGCACTTTTTGTCAAACGACGACTGACCTTCTCCAGTCAACACACAGTGCGCAATAAAGTCTGGGATTGCCTAAAGGGTCTTTCCGGGGGTTTTACGGCTACAATCACTAGTACTGATGTTCGCCCTGTATTCAGACTTCAACTTATGGAAAATATGACACAACAAAGTGCATTCCAGCTTAGCAATTTATGCTCTCTATCTTCTCTTTTGTCTTGGATAAATTTTTAAAAGTCGTTTTACTGGCGCTGAAAGTCATTCGCATAAACACGTGCACTCAAGATGATATGCCCTCCTTTGCTGCTACCGCCCCTTTGTCTCTGACTGCACAGGCGTGAGAGGCCAGAAGGTAAATTCCTCCCTGATTGGCCCTTCAGGATAAAGTGCCGATCTGCTCTTTGATGTGTCCGTGGGAAACAATCCTGCTTAGCTTTGCCTTGTTACGACCTTATCCAGTAAGTGGATATTGAGGTCAACTTACCAGCCAGCCGCGTGCGAAACAGTATATATTTTGCTTCCCGTCTCCATTTTTTCATCGAGCCATTCTGACATCTTCAGACGAGATCTGCCGCAGTACGCTAGGAACGTACCTATGTACCAATTCAATTCTGTTCTTCTACAAGCTGTAAGCCTATCCTGCTTAGGCCATGTTGATTTGATTATATGGATGACATCCGCGCGCGCATGAATTTTCGGCCGTTTCCAAAAAAAAAAAAGTTTTCAACCATACTGTAAATCGTGCAAAACAGTTGCTGAATGGGCAAAAATATACCATTAGTTGCAAGGAAAACATTTAGAAACGATACCAATGTCGTAGAAGGTCAAAATCAAAGGAAAAAAAGACAAAAATGTAAAGAAATGAATTCGAAGAGTAGATTATTCGCCATAACATATTCTGTGCCATTTGTTCCACCTTCTTGACCACGTAGATTTCATAGTGAAAGCAACTTTTTTTTTTTTGCAAAACTTTTTTTTTATTCACACGCGCGCATCAGTTTTGGGGTTCCCAGAGGA
>NW_017804287.1:1474679-1501582 GCF_001625305.1 Branchiostoma belcheri | reverse complement strand
GCATACCCGGTAACACGGCGGTACCACTCTGCAGAATAGCCCGGCTGAAGACGTTTCTGCTTGCCGGTGACAGGAGATGGAGACCTACACTTGCCGCACCCGCACTATGACCGAAAATGGTCACCCGGGAGGCATCGCCCCCGAAAGACGGTATGTTGTCCTGTACCCACTGCAGGGCCAGGAGCTGGTCCGTCAGACCCATGTTTCCGGGCGCGTCATCAGTTCCTGTGCACAGGAAGCCCAGCGGACCGACTCGGTAGTTGACGGTCACCACGATCACTCCTTCAGCTGCGGTCAGATACTTCCCTGTGTACTGCGCAGACGAGCCACTAGAAATATCAAACGATAATCGAGTTTTACAAGTGCCATAAGGGAAAATGGTTCGACATTGTCAAATAAAAAAAATGCACATTTCAGACATCACCGGCTGCCCAAATTTTGTTGATCGGCTAGATTTTGAGACCTTTTACCTATTATTCTGTCTATCAATCTTCCCCCATGCACCAGCTGTCAACCTATCTATGCGGACAAACAGATACACAAAAACACAGCTCAGATGCACAAAACGACTGACCGTAGAGATGCCTATATTATAACCAAGGACATTATACACAGTGTATAATGTCCTTGCCATAACATTTGCGGAAGCTTTTTTCTCAACGGAATCCCCCCTCTACCGGGATTCTGTCTGTCAATTATCCCCGCCCACATGCTGTCAACCTTTTCTGTGCAGGCAAAACCACCAAAGACACTACTTCTGAATACAAGGTTGTTTATGTTCTGTCCTTACGTCCTGAACCCGCCGCCGTGAATCCAGACCATGACTGCGGCTCGGCTCGGGACCGGGTCGGGCTGCCACACGCTCAGGTACAGACAGTCCTCGCTCTGCTGGGTAATCTCCCCTCCCACTGCGACAAGGTTTGACGCTTGGATACACATATCGGGGTACCTAGTAGAGTTGGAATCAAATATATATTATGTAGATGTTGAATTGTGCTGATGTCTCATGACTTGCTTTTAAAATCTCCAAACCTCACAAAAAGATATTGGCAATGGAAGTTTTAATGCTCTATACCTGGTACTATATAGTCCTCATCTGGCACCCAACACGCATAGATATCCAAATAGAAATCCATGCCCATTATGTTCTGATAGATAATATTTTTGGGGATACAAAGGCACCTGACTTTTAGCTACATTACCTCAGCTGTCTTTTCTGCAATAATCCTTTTCTAAATCTATGTAACCCCTATACAGACCCCTCTTCCAATGTACAGCGCTGTATACATGTATATACGGGCACGATTGTTTTGTTAACAATAGACGGGATTAGCGTTATAGCAGTATTCGAGTGACTATTGCACATTTAGGAAGGTTCACAAAACGTTGAAAACCTGAGCCCGTCCTGGGATACAGAGATTTGGGAACTTTTTGTCAAACGACGACTGACCTTCTCCAGTCAACACACAGTGCGCAATAAAGTCTGGGATTGCCGAAAGGGTCTTTCCGGGGGTTTTACGGCTACAATCACTAATAATGTTCGCCCTGTATTCAGACTTCAACTTTTGGTAAATATGACACAACAAAGTGCATTCCAGCATAACAATTTATGCTCTCTATCCTCTCTTTTGTCTTGGATAAATTTTCAAAAGTCGTTTTACTGGCGCTGAAAGTCATTCGCATAGACACGTGCACTCAAGATGATAGGCCCTCCTTTGCTGCTACCACCCCTTTGTCTCTGACTGCACAGGCGTGAGAGGCCAGAAGGTAAATTCCTCCATGATTAACCCTTCAGGAAAAAGTGCCGATCTGCTCTTTGATGTGTCCGTGGGAAACAATCCTGCTTAGCTTTGCCTTGTTACGACCTTATCCAGTAAGTGGATATTGAGGTCAACTTACCAGCCAGCCGCGTGCGAAACAGTATATATTTTGCTTCCCGTCTCCATTTTTTCATCGAGCCATTCTGACATCTTCAGACTACGAGTAGATCTGCCGCAGTACGCTAGGAACGTACCTATGTACCAATTCAATTCTGTTCTTCTACAAGCTGTAAGCCTATCCTGCTTAGCTTTAGCTGTTTCGACCTTAGGCCACAGCAAGTAATTTCTATGTGTGACATCAGCGCGCACATTGATTTTCACCTGATTTTGAAAAAAAAAATTGATGCCCTCTGACAGTGGTCAAACATGTCTGTTGCCAATACCGGAACGTCCGGTAGACAAGGCTCTGATTTATTGTTTTGTCTTTTACTTTGAAGTATCTAATTCCTTTTCCTTTCCCGTGATATGTGATAATCCCACTGAACCAAAACCATTTGTACAATGATTAAAAACTTTTTATTTTTCAAAGTTGTTCAGCGAAAAATCGATGTTGTAATAGTGATAGTTGGCAGTAAACGTAGCTCAATATAGGTATCATTTCTAGTTTAACAAGGTTTATGATGTCAAAATATGAAAATGTAGGAGTCTTGTTCTTTTAGCCCGCCAAGGCCTTGATTTTTTTCACCTGTCGCATTAGCTTTAGAATCTGCGGAGAATGTCATGCATAAAATTTACTTGCTGTGGCCTTATCCAGTAAGTTTATATTGAGGTCAACTTATAATTTCCTCAATGACGTTATATCAGGCTACATGCGCCAACCAATCAAGAGTAACCACTTATTTCTCATTTGCATAATCTATAGTTCGAAAGAGTATATATTTTGCTTCCCGTCTCCATTTCTCCATCGAGCCATTCTGACATCTTCAGACGATTCATCTGACGATCCAGGGACTTACCTAAGGTATTTACCAAGTTACTCTACTAGCTAAGTCTATCTGTGTGCTGTCTGTACATGTGTTAACATTTAGTAACAAGTGTCAGAAGCATATGAATATGCAGTGCTTAAGCCCCTGTCACAATTTCACAAATATAGCGTCCCGGACACTAGCTGAACGTCACCCAACCATGGTTAGAGCAAAGTGGGCTGATGTTTGGTGAATTCGGCTACTAAATTAATTGGCGCCCTTTTTGATTTGTTACCAACTCTTTGCCAATTGCAAATGTTTCAAAATGTTTAAAACATTCGAGGGTTGGGTGGCAGATTCGACCATGGTTGGCTGTTATTCCGCCCTACATGTACAGGTCAGTAGAACACCAGCCAACCGTTCGGGAGTAAGTCAGCAGTGTTCAGGGGTCTAGTTTGACTCACATTTAACTCAAATTCATTTCTCTTTATATACAAACGTACGCTTTCCCACGTGCTTTTGTATGTATGAAATGGTTGTTCGTAGGTTTAGAATAATCCTGTTTATTTCGTAATCCTGTTTGTCTGCACACTGTTTGTGACAATCGTTCAACCAAATCCCAAATCAGGGTCGAGATTTGGGGGTAAAAGTCTAATATGCATCTGAAAACATCCACTCAAAACTTTTTACTTCACCCTCAGGTGAAACTGCACCATGAAGCTGTTTGTCTGCGCGCTGCTTGTGACCGTTGTGGTGGCGATGCTGGTTGATGACAGCCAGGGATTGTGGAGTGGAAGTACAAGCAAGTTGGAAGGTAAGTTTGGACTTTTGAAACATTCGTTTTGACCATACCAATCTAATTAGTTGTTTTTCTTTATTCTTCATTCAAAAAACAGTGGTCAGCATAGCAGCAGTACTTCTCGGATTCGCCCACTTCATTTTTTTTCTGATTTACAAAAAGTTGGCGCGGCTAGGTACATCTCACTAAACGACTTGTTACACTCAATCTTTGCAAATTTAACTACAGGAGTTCTTTAAAGCTTTCTAGTGATGATGCCCCAGCTATGCTTGGTGGCAACGAGTTCCGCTCTACTACGGTAGTTCGTGGAAAATATGACTGTTTGAACACCTCAATTCTTGATTAATAACTTGGTTGATATTTGAAGGCATGACCGTTTCTTGTTCTGTGCCCATCCTTCCAGCGGATATTGCAGAGCTAGAGCTGATGGAGGTTGTGGAAAAGGCAAGGGAACTCCTGAACATCATCGAGAAGCGTGATCAGCTGGATGCACGGGAGCTCCAGGAGGAGGAAGACTGTAAGAAATCTCACTTTTGCTCCTTTTCTTCTTGCAAGACTCCTGTATGTAGCAGTCTTCCCTTATTCGTCCAAATGAAAATATGCTATATTAGGGTTTTTCGAATTCATTGATGTGACGCCCTCAATTGGCATGGGGACATAAAGTCCACAGTTTTTCCAAATGACTGTTAAAAGTATCACAGAATAAGGGGTTGATAAATTTTGTATGTTCGTCACTGCAAAGTTTGTCGCGAGGCTCTGATTCTTGCTGATCATATAGTTAACTTGAACAATTTTGCATATGCGTTGCCATACATGATTTGCCATATGTTTATAGTGCAAGAAATCCACAGATAGCAAGTTGCTTCGACATGTGCTAAAATTTTTACTCCCGGCCTCAACGTTGGTTCAGATAGTAGTTATGCTTATTTTCCTGTTGCTAATAGTTTGTGTGTGTTTCTTTGTTTAAGCTAAGCTTTGTGAATTGTCCTTTTTTACAGATGCCCGAAAGCGACGCTAAGTCCCGTAACCAGCGCAGCCTAACGGATGAACTGAAGACTTTAGTTTTCAGTGGCAGCAAAAAGGCTGGATTGAACGCTAGGTTGATGAGTAAATCGTACACGGAGTTTATTCAATAAAACCTACTGCAGAAAACATGAATGAAATGGTCGCTGTTTTTATTTGCATTATTCATTTTGTTTAGTGAAATTAACAAACTGGAAAAGCTTAGACCCATTTTCGGTGCTAAAAAAGCACCCACTTAAAACACCTTTTTTAAATACTCACTTCTTATTATAGGACATTCTTGATATAACGGATATAGAAAATTAAGGACAACTTATGAGTTCATCTCCTGTTATTAGCCAGCCTACATATTCTGTTTTTTTTTTTTTTTTGTTCCGTGCGATAAAGATTGTCCAGTTCTATGCCACATCGGGTGGCCTAAATTTGTTACCTGACTCAAAGCGCCTTGTTCCTGACTCACAGCGTCTTTTGTTTTGTTAATTATCCCCTCCAGTTATTTTTGATTGGTGACAGCGCCCATTGTTTATCCATAAATGCCCCTCCTATTTTGCTACCACCCTTTTGTCTCTGACTACATTGGTGTGACAGGCCAGAAGGTAAAAACAAATTCCGCCATGATTGGCCCTTCTGTAGAAAGTGACGCTTTCAGACACCCAGGCACTCTGTTGGTCCTTTTGCTTTTAAATCCGAACTCTGCTTCTTTGAGAAATAAAGGTAATGCCATCCCTTCTATCCATAAACATTGTGGGGTTAAGAAACACTATATCCAGTGCACACCATCTAAAATAAAGAAATGAATGAAGACTGTAAATTTCTCGGTGGCACAGAAAACTGCCCTCGGGTGTGAGCAGTCCCCAGTCCTAATTTTCTTTGGAGAAAAAAAGCCTCCCTACTGGAGTATTTCTAATTCAAGACTTGACTGGACTTGGAATGTTACTTAATAAATACTAACTCCAGGCCCTGGGCGTAAACACGGCCCGATCTGTGAGCAGAATTGAAGAGAAGTAGAGGGAAAAGTATACAGATGGACAGTGTATTCAAGAAGTCATTAGATCCAAGCAGATAAGCAATATAATTGGTCCTGCTAATTGGTCTTGTGGTAGTAGACCGACTGACAGGTTGTATCGTGTTTTTCTACTGATCGATTGGATTGAGCAGTTCTCAAACAACCGTTTGGAAAAGCCAAACCTAAGTCGCATTCCAATACAATGCCTTTAAATTACGTTGCACATGTAATTACTAAAATGATGCGTATTCCTCAGTCGAGATAGACAGCCCAGAGGCGGTGGCCTATGCTATAAGAGCGAGCGGTGGAGGTGGTGTGGTTGAGGGGTCGGCGTCCGGTCGAATTTTTGTGTGTGTGTTTTATGATGCACCTGATCTGCCTCAGGCTGGAGTGGTGATAACCATGAAAAGAACGAGAGAATAATGTCAGAGTGTGAAAGGGTACATATTTTTCCACAGGCCAAACCTTGAAAAACACAATACAGTATGTAATTATGGAGCTTAAGTAAGAGTTAAGAAACAAGTGACCTGCAAGTGATGGGATAATGATGAGTGATGAGATGACAAATCTTTTGTTTCTTATCACAGGGAGCCTTCTTGGAAAGAGGGCCTGTCGAGATCTGGTTACCTATCCCATTTATTTAGTACTGAAACATATTTCACTGAAAAAAACACACGTTAATTTACCAAATAGAAAATTTCTAAATCTCTCTCTGGTAATTTAATGGGATAACTGCTATTCTTTCCAGCCAAATAGATACGCAGATTCACACAGCTTAGCCAACAATAATTCCGTGCGCCAGAAGTCATGAGCTGTGCAAAACTGTTTGCTGGGTGTTATGCACAGCTGACGAGTACGTTAAGTAAATGTCCTTACGTTGTTGCATTGTAGACTCCGTCCCACGGAGGTAGACGCTCAGCTCTCCGGAACCGCCCGTCGCCGACCGGGGGATGTGCGTACGGGATCCCGAGGAAGGCGTGAACTGTCGTCCCGAACACGTCCTGCTCCAGCCCGACAAGTCTTCCCGCAGGAGCCGTCACGTCAGCCGCCGCCTGGACCGTCACGGGGCGGAGCATGGCGGCACAGACTGCCGCTATGATGTACACAGTCATACCTGTGGTGAAGGTGGTAATGTGGTCTTGTAGTTATTGTTGTGGACTTTAATAGAATCTAAAGGTTCTGGGTTCAAATCCTTAGCAGGACACAATTAATGATGTACCCTTGGCACTTAACACCGATTTCCACACTCGAATCGGGTGCAAATGAGTACCTGGCTTTGGTTAGGGACGTCATTTTTGATGGGACATAAAGCTGTGGAGTTCCCGTGTTTTAAAGGAAAGCTGCACCTTGTGACACCCACCACGCTAATCGAGATGGGGTCCATGTCATGCAGTATGAGTGGAAAAAGACTTACCGTCTGATCTAATGTATCGAGTACTTACTAAATAAAACTGGTGCGTTACAAAGAAAAAACATCGAAGACAGTTAAATACATGTCACTACTATACGTCACTATGGACATGAAGGGATAGCAACTATACGCCTACTGTAAGACAACACGTAAATATTGGGTGTATACTCTTGAAGGTAAAATCTGCTTCTAATAACGTTAATATCACATTTTTTGTTAATTCCAACATGTAATCACCAGACGTGGTGACGGCACACTCATGTTTTTCAACTTATATTAATGCCGCCACCAACACAGGGGACAAATACATGACAGGACAGCACTCATTTACACCTGAGCTAAGTGAGGAAAGTCGTGTTAAGTGCCTTTCCCAAGGGCACAAGATCGGTGGCATGTCAGGACTCGAACCCGTGACTCTTAGTTCCGAGTCGCGTACTCTGCCGCTACGCCACACGACCCCACGTAATATCACATTTGTACTCTCATAAATTAGATGAAGAAAGATGTTACCTGTAAGATTTCCCACTTCTCTGGCGGACTCCGCGCCGGTGTTAGTGTGTCGTGAGGGCTCTTTTTGTTATTCTTTGTTGTGGAGATCAAACAAAATTAAAACTAGAACTAATAACAACATGGAACACATTTGTCAATGAGGCCGGGCATATTTGTGTTCGTACGTACGTAGGGTCACCATTGTCGTTCTGATAGATCTGTGCCATACATACAAGGGGGTGAAATCAGCAACATGCTTGTAATGGCTCGCTTTTTGTGCACTTTGTTGGACGAGCTTCAGTTTAGTTTGTTAAAGGCGAGCAGGACTATTGCTATTAAAATGCGCAACTTTACACAGTAAGCAGAAGCTATTGCACCACTTAAGCCATCAATCAATAGCAAACAGCAAAGTTATTGACTCCTTGACAGTGCTAAAACAGGTAAAGACGACATGTTGTTTAAGATTTAAGTGACTCGTTTCGACGCCGCCGTTTATATTGACAGGCATAGTCAACAGGTTGCTTTCTTTTGTGAAAGATTCTCAACCTTGAACACGCAAAACTTATATTATTAATGCATGTACATGATTGGGTAAATACTTATAATTACCGGTCATGTTGCCAAACGCGTTTTTAAGGTAGGATGAAAGAATTAGCATTTAGACATCACATAACCCAATGTAAATTTATCTGGCCGTTTATTCTGATGTCGCGGCGATAGTCTCGCGAGAATAAGCACGGGAGAGCAATGATTTCCCATGCAACATTGCGCGTCGCGCGAAGGTTCAAGACGGCGACTATATAATACAGCCCTGGGCATGGGGATGGTGTATTGTAAATACATCTATTAAATTATAGTACGTGATGATGATAGGTATTTAAAGTGGACATCTTCCTAGGAACTGGGTAACAACTCATTCAATTTTTTTCTGTACATGAATTTCTAACATTTAAAGATATTAATGAATAAATAAACTATACTTATCACTATTCTGATTTCCAGCGATGTGTGTGTGGGGGGTGGCACTTAATAGTGATACGTAATACATACTTATAATTCATAATTGAATGCGTAACAGAGTGTCTGTTTGGCCACATTTTCAATTGATTGAAACTTTTCCTGCTTTGAAGGCGGTGGGGCAAGATGTGCTAGATTATGGTAGGTTATTTGAAAGGACAGTCCGGGCACAGCGATCAGTGTAAATTATTCATTTCAGATTCTCGTGTTTAATTGTCGAATGTCAATAACTATTGCTGGATACGTACTCCTAACAAAAACATGCCTACTCCAAACGAAAAAAATCTGTTTGAAAAGTTGTGTTTGCCTGCAAACTGTACATTGTTTTGCTGTGCCGATTAAGCCTGGACTTCAGACTTTATGTTACACATCTGTGTGTGTCTAACCTAGATACAGCACAGATACCTTAAGCCAGTCTGACCTTCTGCGCAACGGTAATCAAAATTCGTTCAAATGTATCAACGGTGGCCTCTATAGAGGTCAACCGTAACTACCCACAAATATAACATTTACTATATTACTACTATCGCTACTACTACTACTACTACTAAAAATGTCTACGTATCGGCTTTTGATGCCGTGCTTGAAATGACACCATGCGTAGGCCAGCTGAATTGCAGTCGGCTCACCCAGAAAGACATTTGCGACCATTTGCGTGATAAGATCCATTCGTACACGAAACTTACAAAATAGCCTCACATCAATGCCATTATTTATGATAACCTTGACCACACAGAACAGGGTTAAACCCAACGCTCTCCTCCCCCACACGCGCCTTTTTACTCAGTCTCCAATAATTTTGTCAGCACTTCTTTATGTACCGGAGGTCGCGGATGGATACTGTGTTCTAAAACCTGTAACAAACACGGTTGTCGCTGATGATATGACTATAGCGCTAGCAAGATGGCAGACAAGTCAGGGGAAGCTGTACGTCCTGGTAAACTTGCCGGGAGACTTGCTGTAGTTACAGGTAAGTTTAATTAGCAGTCATGCTTTTAATGATTAGTCTATAGAAGATGTCTTCTTTCAATTTTTGTCGTAATCTATGACTAAAGTAACAAAGATTAATTATTGTAAATATTAATTGGTAGCTACAGCACAGGCTACATGTTCTTGTTACTTGATAGTTCAACATAGAGGTAGGTCAGTCTTTTAAAAATATTTTTCTTTCTTTCTTCCTTTTTTACCGAATCTAAAATCTAGCTTTGAAGGCGTTAGTACTGAAAACAATAACTAGCCGCTTTATAATCCCAAAGATTCACCAGTATAATGTCGGTAAAATCTTAGTTTTCTAATCTCCCCATTAATTTTGATTCATCGTAAAATTTTAAAAGGTGGCAGTGGTGGGATCGGGGGTGCAGTCTGCCAGCTTTTTGCAAAGGAGGGAGCCTCTGTTGCCGTGGTGGACATCAACGAGGACAAAGGTCAAGAGATGGTGGCGTCTTTACCAAACATGGGGTCACAGCAACACCGCTTCTACAAAACTGACGTGACGTCTTCCAAGTCTGTCAATGAAATGGTAACATATCTCTTTTTATCACTCTTTCTCTCTCTCTCTCTCTCTCCCAATATATTTACCCCTCTACCCCCCCTCTCTCTCTCTCTTTCCATTGATGATTGATACCTTCTATCTGCTAAATGATTAACCACGTGCACACTCCTTATCTCTGTGATAATTCGTACCAGGCCACTGCTTTGAAGACAGACTACCCGTCTGCTCCTTCCGTGGTAGTGACATGTGCCGGTGTGGCCGTGCCGTGCTATTTTCTGGATATGGACGAGGCAACGTACGACCAAACGATTAACATCAACCAAAAGGTACAAGTTTCTTCTGTCTCAAAATACTTTTTTGTAGATAGAAGTGTTGTTTCATCAATAAGATTTATTCTTAGACCTTCAGAATATTATATTGTAGATTTACGTTGCAGTTTTCTTCTTGGATACGGAAGTACAGTATTGTTTTGAGACAAATCTGGACAGAGTTGTTTGACAGCATGCGAGTTGTTTGACAGCATACAATCTTCTTCAGTGTTCCATTAAATTTCCTAAAAACAGAAAGTTTTACCGGGAAATGTGAGATCTTGGGTTTCTTGTTGCAGGGAACGTTTCTTGTGGTACAGGCCATGGCGAGGCTCATGGTGCAAGACAAAGTGAAGAACGGTTCCATCATCACCATCGGAAGCGTTCTAGCGAAAGTGTGTTATTTTCTTTGTTAATAATATCTATTTAGCAAGCTTCATTGTAAGTAGTCCAAACAAACATTTCATGGTGCATTAAGCATTAAAACAGACTTTTTATATAAATTATTTTACGATATCCAAAGGTAAGACCACAAAATACATGTTACATTGAAATTGTTGTTTTTGACTACCTAAAGTCAAGCATGCTAAATATCACGTTCCTGGACACTTATGGTTAAGAGTGACTCTCTGAGAAATACCATTTATTCCCCTTACCTCATTAGAAGCATGATAGGCAAGTAACATTTTACGGTATATCTAAATTGCAACTTCTAATCTGAACAACCTATACTGATTCCAAACATTTTTGTGCACACGTATCGTCTCTTGCAGGTTGGCAATTTCCAGTTTTCTCACTATACAGCCACAAAAGGAGCGGTCGTGTCTATGACGAGGAACATTGCGATGGAACTTGCTGAGTAAGTCGTTATAAGCGTGCTCATTGTACCAACTGCACAAGAACATTGATATGTAATCAAGTGTAATTACAATATGACCCTGAAATCCATAATTTGTCATTTTTTTGTCTTGACAATCTTTTTATCTGTCCAATGTCATAATGTTATCTGTCGTAGAGTTCAATATTTAAAATTTTATTCATATAAAGGAAGATATAAATACAAAGACATACAAACATTGTATTGCCTTGTATTTATAAGTTGAAATATTTATAGAAATGTATGTAATTTTACCGAAGCCTAGTACTATTCTTGTGTGAAAAAAAGGTTATTTCCAGCTACGCCCTGCCATATTATCCGTTATGGTGATATAATAAAATGCAATATATCCTGAACTTTTCTCTTTATCACTATGTCTACGACAGGTACGGCATCCGCTGTAATGTGATCAATCCGGCCTACATCGACACAAACATCCTGGATGAGACATGGGAACAATTTATGGCTGATTATGTAAGTATAATGGATAATAACTAAGTAATTCATAACTATAGAAAGTTTTTTTTTATCACAGACTTTTAATTTCAAGGATTATATATAAGGTAACATTTTCTCACAGACTTTTAATTCTAAGGATGATATGTTATTGCATGGCTTGATTTTATAAAGTAGTTGGTAAAAACATTTACTGGTATGTTATTGCTCTATGTTTTCACAATATGTGTGTAGTTTGGTTTTTTAACCGTGTTACTTAATGCAAGGCCAAATTAGTCACTTCTAGGCATACTTTAGAAAAAATGGCGGTGAATGTATATTTTAAAACCTTACGGATTGTACTCGAAAGGAAAGCATTGTGTACATTTTTGGGGGAGGGGGAGTTCCATAATTTTGAAGTCCAGGGAAACAATTTGTTGCTGTAGAAGGAAGGGTTTTTAAAACGAAATTTGAAAGGTGTGGTTGCTCATGGCAAAATGGCGTCGTCTCTCTTTCATGCAGGTTCAGCAGAATACTTTTTTGAAACGGGCCGGTAAACCATCTGGTAGGTCGTAAAACATATCTTTTTTTTTGCCAAGCATCTATTTTCTATATAAAAAATGTTAAGCAAGTCACATTTAAACATTTAGACCTAGCTACTGCAAGTCAATTTAAGTATGGCATTTTGACATTGAAACAGTGCAATGCCTTCTGATTACTAAAAGTAATATACTTTTACTTCTTTACCGTCTGTCCAAGGAAATTTACTGTTATCATATATAAGAAGTTTCAGCATGTACTTTGAAATCTTTTAAAGCCCCAAAAATTAAGTAATGTACAATATACTCGTATATGATAACATATACTCGTATATGATAACATATACATACAAGAAGTTTCAGCATGTACTTTGAAATCTTTTAAAGCCCCAAAAATTAAGTAATGTACAATATACTCGTATATGATAACATCCTAAAAGTCTTAACAATTTTTGTCTTATGAACTGTGGAATTTTTCAGAGGTGGCCAACCTGTGTCTGTTCCTAGCATCAGACGAGAGCAGCTACATGACCGGCCAAGTGGTGGATATCACTGGTAAGTCTGGTAAACCAAGTTTACAATCATAAAGATCAGGGGTGCATTTTTAGCAATTTGACCATATGCACTTCCACATATATAAATTACATATTAGTATTTAGCAATTTTACCGCATACTAACATTTAAATTTATTTTATGTATACATCAGCTTCAGTCTAAATTACTCTGTAATAGTTAAAAGGGCAAATAATTTATTTCATGTTGTTGTTTTAATAAATTCGGTCCCTGTGTTTTACCCAGACTTCTACATCTGCCATGTAAAGTGATGTATAATATATGGCTATTATTTTATATTTCTCCATCCAGGTGGGCAGTAGGGTTCCACCGGAACAGCGTGGCTTATTTAGGCTGTTAAAGAGGCAACTTAACGAGGTCGCAAAATAATAAAATATTATATGATATTAAGGTTAAATCACGGATTCACATAAAATAAGTGCGACTTCACAGAATTTTTAATATAAGGTAAGGACTACCAATGTTAACATAGTAATACGTAAATCGGTATAAAGGACCTTCTTTTATAGGAATATTACAAGAAAAACAATGGCAATTTCAATACAGGAGCTTGGACCATGCAGAGTTGAGGACAGTTGTCAGCCATCAGAATAAAAGCCACTAAAAATAATGCTTTTGTGTCTTGTCTGGTCTGGTACAGGCTAATATTTACAGGCAAAAAAATTAAAAGGATCACGCATGGTATCACTTGTTGTACAAGTTTCTGTACTGAAAGTGGATAAATGTGAATCTTGAAAAATTGGCCCAAGAGCAACACCATGGTACACCCTGATATTGGAATAGCCCAAAGGTCAACAAAATGGCGGACAAGTCGGGAGAAGCTGTAGGTCTTGGTAGACTTACCGGCAGGATTGCCGTTGTTACAGGTAAGTTCAGCAGTCAAGCGTCAAGCGATTATATAGTTCGGATGGCTGCATGCTTCAAAATCTTTTTCATCATTTATGACTTTATTTAAAAAAATAGTTACATTTCACCGATTTGCATGCGTCAATGCTGATTGGAAGCTACAATTGATGACAGCAACAACTCTTCTTCGATAGATAGTTCTTGCAAGGCCACCACGGTGAGGCCACGTGCACCGGGCAGTTTCTCTTATTTCTCATATCATAGACTCACTTGTATTACTAAGCTTTGACAACGTTAGTACTAAGATTAATCAACAATAGACTATTGTATTGTAGAAAAATAACAAACTTGGACTTTGTCACCGTCACCTTTTCATTTGTTATGTTTATTTAATAGGTGGTAGTGGTGGAATCGGGGGTGCAGTTTGTCAGCTATTCGCTAGGGAAGGAGCCTCTGTTGCCGTGGTGGACATCAATGAGGACAAAGGTCAAGAGATGGTGGCGTCTTTACCAAACATGGGGTCACAACAACACCGCTTCTACAAAACTGACGTGACATCTTTCAAGTCTGTCAATGAAATGGTAACCGTCATGTCTATCTCTCAATCTCTCTATCTTTCTCATCCCAACCCACTGCCACTAAGTCCTCAATAAAGGCTATGTGACCTGTAACCTTTGTATTTTACATATTTTGTCACGCACATGTTTATGTTGTCATTAGATATGGGACGTTCTGTCGTCAAGGACGAATTGGGGGTTGCAGAAGTAGTAATAGAATAAAATTAAAAAAAAATACCTGAAAATTAAACTGCCTTCACATTTTGTCAAAATTGAATTCCGAGTATTGAGTGATATATATTATGACTGGTGACTGTTTTCAACTAACGCATATGTGTTCCGACTGTTCCTTGTTTTACTTGTTTGGTTTCTGATACCAGCCCAGAAAAGAACAAGAAACAGCCATGCCTTCAAATATCGGAGTTATCAACCAAGATTTGAGGTTTTTCGTATTTCCCAAGGCCTATCGTAGAGTGGAACTCGTTGCCACCAAGCACAGTTGGGGATCATCACTAGAAAGCTTTTAAGAACTCCTGCAATTAAATGTACAAAGATTGTGTGATATAGCTAGCTGCCGCCGCGCATTGTGTCTACGAAGCTGGTGGTTATACCGGCTTTTCAGATACAGATACTAGTGCATCCTTTATACGATGTAAAATTTTATTGTGTAGACAGGGCAAGCCTGTAACCGCCATCCAATCTCACTGGTTGATCCTATTGTCCTCCTGAAAAGATGGAAATAAAAACAATAATCGTAAGTCATCTTTTACATTACTTCCCATGCAGGGAAATATTTTTTGGCCACATTACTAGCTTCTAGCAGGCTTCGGGAGGCGGCCGGAAAGAGTAGAAACGGCCAAATAGAAAGATAACATGCCAGGGGAGTTTATCTGCTGGGAGAGAACATTTTGCCGCATCCGGGTGTTTCTACTCTTTCCGGCCGCCTCCCGAAGCCTGGTAGAGGCTACCGTAATATCACCTGAAAAAACTTACTTTGTGAAAGTACTGATAATACTTGCTTTTTGCCATCGTATGTGCACTTTGGGGCTCCCTAACTCGCTCCCTAAAATGTTTTTAGTGTGCCCCCGTATGAAAATAGGCTAATATGATATGGGTAAGACGTTAACACTGCAGTATACTAAGCATAGCATAGAGTAGACTTTTAAACCCGAACTTAGTATCCATATAAATACACGATTTCAGACTTACCAGTGATATCCACCACTTGGCCGGTCATGTAGCTGCTCTCGTCCGATGCTAGGAACAGACACAGGTTGGCCACCTCTGAAAAATGAGACAGAGAAAACCAAGTACGTATCCTCGAAAATGTCAAAGAAAGTCGCTCTTTTTCTATATTTCCGTTTGGATACGATCGTGTGTTACTGTTATTAGCCAGTTGGTCTAGTAAGTATGCGGTCCCCTTTCAGGTGGAAGCTTTAAAAGTGCCTTTTCTCATGTCAAGCAGTATGTCTAACATGAACAGTCTGTTTAATTTATACGTGAGTTGCTAAATATGTTGATAGGCAACAAAAATGATATGTTTCACCACTTACCGGATGGTTTACCAGCTCGTTTCAAGAACGTTTTCTGTTCAACCTAAAAAAAGATTCAACGATGTCTCTTTAAACTGCACATTGATTAATATGAATGTTTCCCTAATTGTAAAACTTAAACTACTATATATAGTATTTGAATTAAAGCAAATAGAATGTTAGGATAAAATGTTTAACTTTACTTACATACTCCGCTCTCGCCTTCTCTAACGACTTGTCTACGATGTTGGTTTCAATGACAGTAGGAACGACCACATTGCAACGGATGCCATACCTGGGTATAAGTAAGCACAATAATAAAGACAACATGTTTTTACTATATATTATCATATAGCCAGGTGACGTTGACCAATCAGAAGGCTCCATTCCACATTCCTTATGTCGCCGTAATGTCACAAATAGAGTCAAGATCGGGTATTTATTCATCCCAATCCATACATTAAACAAACCCAATAATCACCCGCATATGACCTCAGGTGACCCAATAGAACACGGCTCTAGTTCTAAAAAATCCAAAAATAACTTAAGTTGTGTTCTAATGACCTCGGGTGACTCCCATAAGAACACCTGTTCCCTGCCTGTGACCCAGTTAACGTGAACTCTACCCAGTGACCTCAGGTGACTCCATATGGAACTATGTTCTATGTTCTATTCAGCATGTGGTAAATTGTACATTGTGTCACTTACTGCATCAGTTTGGATAGGCTATCGTGTGAGCTATATGATAATAGCGTTAATGGCCCGCCCTTTCTCGGTGAATATGGTGTGATAAAGCCTTGTCAGTTGCTATAACCACCTCATAAAGCCACCTCGTTCGCTGCGCTCACTTGGTGGCTTTATTCTGTGGTTATAGCAACTGACAAGGCTTTATCACACCATATTCACCTCGGGGCGGGTCATTAACCCTTAATTAATTGCTTTTCATTATAATCATGTTCCCTAGCCTAGCTTTTGCTTTGTGTTATTATTTATATATTTTACATGTTTGACATAGCTTCTTGTATCTGGGCTCACCTTTAACATTCTGTATATTTTAGCCTTTATATGCAGGTAAAAGATTCACGGATATTAATATGTTTTTGTTTTAATTGTCAGTAAATCAATTTATAGTATGATGGATGCCTATTCATGGCTGTGTATGCATTGGGGACAACATGTCAACATTTAAAACATTAATGTTAACAAAATACGTCTAGACAATATATAAAGCATGATCTAAGGCTTACATTTGCAAGTTATATACCTTCACTTCACTGACAGATTGCCCACATGCACAATCCACCCCTCTGCCCTCTTGTAATTTGGAACCATAAAAACTTACTCAGCAAGTTCCTTCGCAATGCCCCTTGTCATGGACACGACTGCTCCTTTTGTGCCCGAGTAGTGAGTAAAGTTGTCTTGGCCAACCTGCAAAAGGTAAAGTTCATGACCTTGAAGAATCTTTATTTGCATGTTAATAGGAATATCACTCTACTACTGGATTGTGTGCCGTATTAAAGTTATAATTACTCCGCTACATTGCTGGTGACCCAGACCAGGCACCCAAACCAGGGCAATTAACCCTGTCAATCAACTAAACCCAGTCATTTCCAATCCTACTAATGGTAATAATAAATGGTTTATTGCAGTATATAGTAGAGGGGATTCATTCCTCAAGCTACCGACATCTTGCACACGCAGTCGTCCCTCAGTAAGGCATCTGGAGCCGCATAGTTCCCGTTTAGAACTTTTATTCAGCCTGTCACACTGTGTGACAGGCTGAATGCGTGTGCAACTGCGTGTGCAAGATGTCGGTAGCTTGAGGAATGAATCCCCTCTACTATATAATAAATGGTTTATTGGTCAAACATTACCCATAAAACCATAGCGCTGAATTGATGCAGGGTTTACAATCGGTTTACAATCACATAAGAATCCATCAATAATCACAAACAATTACACAATACACATTGCTACACATACGTTTGTGGAACTGTCGCAAGGGTCTGTGGGCCTGCCATTCAGCGTCACAAGGTGACCACAATACGACTTTCCCCAACCGAAGTTCGGTACCCATTCACACCTTGGTGGAGTGAGGAAGGTCGTGTAAAGTGCCTTTCCCAAGGGCATATAGTTTCGTAGTCGAACGCTACACCACCCGACGCCACTATCAGGGAAGAATGCAACCCAGAAACCGGCGTTTAATTCCCAAAACAAGAAATGGTTGAAAGAGAAAAGAAAGAAGGAAAATACTAAGCAACATTACCCTTCCACAAATGCTTCCCATGGTGATGATGGAACCGTTCTTCACTTTGTCTTCTACCATGAGTCTCGCCATGGCCTGAGCTACAAGAAACGTTCCCTATACATGTAATGTAAAACATCCGTAATGCATTTTTATTGAACCAGACTCGTCGTAACAGCAGACTTAGAACACTTTGTGACTCTAACGGTATACATAAAGAATTTATACTCAATGATGTGTTAATTCGTTTGTAAACAATAGATATAGTAGTGTGTAGCACATCATAGTACTAGAGTTTCTACTACTGTCTAGTGTACAACAAAAATCATTGTCATTGTTATCATTGTCATTATAAGAGTCTTTTTAGAGAGAGTTTTAGAGAAGTTTATTAATGTCTTTGCACTTATGTAAATCGCGAAGCGTCCTGGCCTGGGGCAACAGTTTAAAGGAAAATCTACCGAAGATATTTCAAGTTACCTTCTGGTTGACGTTGGTCGTCTTGTCGTACGTTTCCTCGTCCATATCCAGAAAACATGACGGTATGGCCACACCGGCACATGTCACTACCACGGAGGGAGCACTTGGGTAGTCTGTCTTCAAAGCAGTGGCCTGGAAAAAAATTACGTTGCTAACCATTTATCCGCTAAAAGGTATAATTACACCAACGATGATATTGATGATCGTGGCATTTGCACAGTACTGTAAGTAAATGCTTATATGGGTATTGTTGTTTTGTTCTTTATATTTGCAACATGTTTTGTTTGAAGCAAGACACACACACATAAACAAGCACACACATGTGACATATAACCCACTCATTATGCAGAGCGTGGGACTATTCATTATCCACTGCCTTCAAAGAAGCGGTCAAACCTCATAAAAGCAAGCGTATATATAGTAGTATATATATTTTTAAACAGTAGTTGTTTGTTCTTCGGGGTGCCGGTCACGACGAAGTTCTTGGTGCTCTTCATACCCTGGTGATTTCTAGGGATTCTTGGTTCAGGCCGTCTGGGTGTAGAGTTCTGAGCTGGTGGATCCAGTAGGATTCTCGTTGTAGTCGGCGCTGTCTGGTGAGATCTTCGTTGCCTGTGTAGCGGAGCCTCTCGATGCCGAGGATCTCGAGGTCTCCTACGCTGTGGTGTGTCTGGTTGAAGTGGGCTGAGACCGGGGTGTCCTTCTTTGTATTGATGGCAGACCGATGGCCATTCAATCTGTTGGCCAGTGTCTGTTTGGTCTCACCCACGTACTGTACGCCACATTTCTTGCATTGGATCAAGTAGACGATGTTCTTGCTCTGGCAATTGATGTGAGTCCTAATGGCGTAGCACTTACCCGTACGGTGGCTTTTGAAGTTGTTCGCCTTTTTGACATAGGCGCAATTGGTGCACCTATTCTTTCCGCACGGGAAGGAGCAGTAGTTGTTTGTATTTGATTATTTTGCAAATGAAGAATAGTGCATAATTATAGACGCATATATTAAACGGTTACCATTGCATTAATAGACTTGGAAGACGTCACGTCAGTTTTGTAGAAGCGGTGTTGTTGTGATCCCATGTTTGGTAAAGACGCCACCATCTCTTGACCTTTGTCCTCATTTGTACCCACTACGGCAACAGAGGCTCCTTCCCTAGCGAATAGCTGGCAAATTGCACCCCCGATTCCACCACTGCCACCTAACATAAACGTTGGGAAGGTGACAGTGACAAAGTCCAACATTGCTATTTTTCTACAATACAATAAACCATGGTTGGTTAATCTTAGTACTAACGTTGTCAAAGCTTCGAAATACAAGTGAGTCTATGCTATGAGAAATAAGAAAAAATGCCCGCGCCCGGTGCATGTGGCCTCACCGTGGTGGCCTTGCAAGAACTATCAATCGTAGCTTCCAATCAGCATTGACGCATGCAAATCGGTGAAATGTAACTATTTTTTAGAATAAAGTCATAAATGATGAAAAAGGTTTTGAAGCATGCAGCTATCCGTACTAATCGCTTGACGCTTGACTGCTGAACTTACCTGTAACAACGGCAATCCTGCCGGTAAGTCTACCAAGACCTACAGCTTCTCCCGACTTGTCCGCCATTTTGTTGACCTTTGGGCTATTCCAAGATCAGGGTGTACCATGGTACATCAAGTTTCACAGTTTTCCACTTTCAGTACAGAAACTTGTACTACAAGTGATACCATGCGTGATGCTTTAAAACATTTTTTGCCTGTAAATATTAGCCTGTACCAGGCCAGAAAAGACACAAAAGCCTAATTTCTGTGGCTTTTATTCTGATGGCTGACAACTGTCCTCAACTCTGAATGGTCCAGGCTCCTGTATTGAATTCGAAATTGTCATAAGATTGTTTTTCTTGTAACATTTTTATGAAAGAAAGTCCTTTATACCGATTTAGGTAATACTATGTTAACATTTGTAGGCGAGTATTATGTTATATATGGACATCACAGTTTTATTCTAGCCATTACCTTATAGTAAAAACTGTGTAGATTCGCCTCTTTAAGAGCCTTAAGAACCTCTTAAAGAGGCAACTTAACGAACTCGGCAAAATAATAAAATGTTACATAATATTAAGGTTAAATCACGGATTCACATAGAATAAGTGCGAATCTACACAGTTTTTACTATAAGGTAATGGCTAGAATAAAACTGTGATGTCCGTATATAACATAATACTCGCCTAACAATGTTAACATAGTAATACGTAACTCGGTATAAAGGACTCTTGTTTGAAACGGTTACAAGAAAAACAATGATAATTTCATAATACAGGAGCTTGGACCGTGCAAAGTTCAGGACAGTTGTCAGCCATCAGAATAAAAGCCACTAAAATAATGTGTTTGTGTCTTGCCTGTTCTGGTACAGACTAATATTTATAGGCAAAAAAAAAATTAAAAGGATCACGCATGGTATCACTTGTTGTACAAGTTTCTGTACTGAAAGTGGAAAAATGTGAAACTTGAAAAATTGGCCAAAGTGCAACACAATGGTACACCCTGATCTTGGAATAGCCCAAAGGTCAACAAAATGGCGGACAAGTCGGGAGAAGCTGTAGGTCTTGGTAGGCTTACCGGCAGGATTGCCGTTGTTACAGGTAAGTTCAGCAGTCAAGCGTCAAAATGTAAGATTAGTGATGGCTGCATACTTCGAATTCTCGTTTTTTCTTTTTCGTCAGTTATGTCTTTATTCAAAAAAAAATATTCACATTCCACTGATTTCCTTCTATGCTGATTGGAAGCTACAATATTGATGACTGCAACAATTCTTCGATTGATAGTTCTTGCAAGGTCATATACACAGGGGCCCATTGTCTTATTTCTCACAGCATGTACTCATCTGTATTTCTAAGCTTTGACAACGTTAGTACTAAGATTAACCAACCATGGTTTATTGTAGAAAAATAACAACTTTGGACTTTGTCACCTTCCCATTTGTTATATCAGGTGGTAGTGGTGGAATCGGGGGTGCAGTTTGTCAACTATTCGCTAGGGAAGGAGCCTCCGTTGCCGTGGTAGACATCAATGAGGACAAAGGTCAAGAAATAGTGGCGTCTTTACCAAACATGGGGTCACAACAACACCGCTTCTACAAAACTGACGTGGCGTCTTCCAAGTCTGTCAATGAAATGGTAACCGTCACATACATAATTATGTAATATTCTTCATTTGCAAATTCATCAGGTCAAGGCTTGATGACTACTACTGTCTGAAAAAAATACTACTACGCTTGTTATGATGAGGTTTGACCGCTTCTTTGAAGGCAGTGGATAATGAGTGCGTTATATATAACTTGTGTGTACCTGTTTATGTGTGTGTGTGTGTTTGTTTGTTTGTTTGCTTTAAACAAAACATGCTGCAGATACAAAGTGCAAAACAACAATTACCGTATAAGCATTAACTTACTGTACTGTGTAAGGTCTATATTCCACTATTATCAATATCATCGTTGGTGTAATTATACCTTTTAGCGGATAAATGGTTAGCATCATAAGCCTCGTACAATTTTTTCCAGGCCACTGCTTTAAAGACAGACTACCCAAGTGCTCCCTCCGTGGTAGTGACATGTGCAGGAGTGGCCCTACCGTCATGTTTTCTGGATATGGACGAGGAAACGTACGACAAGACGACCAACGTCAACCAGAAGGTAACTTGAAATATCTTCGGTAGATTTTCCTTTAAACCGTTGCCCCAGGCCAGGACGCTTCGCGATTTACAGAAGTGCAAAGACATTAATAAACTTGACTCTTATAATGACAATGATAACAATGACAATGATTTTTGTTTTACACTAGACAGTACTGGTAGTAGAAACGCTAGTACTACGATGTGCTACACCCTACTATATCTATTGTTTACAAACGAATTAACACATCATTGAGTGTATTGTTTACGTGTTTCTTCTCTCTTTTTGTTGCCCAGTTTTGTCAAGGGGTATCATTATATATATATAATTATGTCGTCTTTTACGAACTGTTAATATGTTTTGTCTAAAAGCATGGCACCGACAGAAGAGTTACGCATTACTATATCCCTGTGTAATATAAACTCTAATACAAAATAAACTTTTTGTATACGGTTAGAGTCGACGTCATAAAGTGTTCCAAGTTCGGACGAGTCTGGTTTAATGAAAATGCATTACGGATATTTTACATTACAGGGAACGTTTCTTGTAGCTCAGGCCATGGCGAGACTCATGGTAGAAGACAAAGTGAAGAACGGTTCCATCATCACTATGGGAAGCATTTGTGGAAGGGTTTGTTGCTTAGTATTTTCCTTCCTTTTTTTTCTTTTAATCATCCTTGTTTTGGGTGACGCTGATTTCTGGGCTGCATCCTTTCCTGATAGTGTCGTTGGGTGGCGTTGTGCCCTTGGGAAAGGCACTTTGCACGACTTTCCTCACTCCACCCAGGTGTGAATGGGTACCTAACTTTGGTTGGGAAAAGTTGTGTTGAGGTCACCTTGCGGCACCGAATGGCAGCCGCACAGACCCTTGCGACAGATCCACAAAAGTGTGTGGAGCCATGTGTATTATGTGATTGTTTGTAATTATGGATTGATTATAGATTGTCAAGGTCTTTACCTATGAACTTTACCTGTTGCAGGTTGGCCAACACGAGTTTACTCACTACTCGAGCACAAAAGGAGCAGTCGTGTCCATGACAAGGGGCATTGCGAAGGAACTTGCTGAGTAAGTTTTTATGGTTCCAAATAACAAGAGGGTAGAGAGATAGATTGTGCATGTGGGTAATATGTCAGTGAAGCGAAGACCTATAACTTATGTAATACATAGATCATGCTTTATATATTGTCCATTCGTGTTTTGTTAACATTAATGTTTTAAATGTTGACATGTTGTCCACAATTCATACACAGCCATGAAAATTCATTTACTGACAATTCAAACAAACAAAAAACATATTAATATCCGTGAATCTTTCACCTGCATGAAGAGGCCAAATTGTATATGTCAAAGATTGTTTACATAAAAAGGTCAAATATATAAATAATAACACAAAGCAAAGCATCTAGGCTAGGGAACACGATTATAGTGAAAATCAATTTATATATAGTAAACATGTTGTCTTTATCATTGTGCCCACTTAAACCCAGGTATGGCATCCGTTGCAATGTGGTCGTTCCTACTGTCATTGAAACCAACATCGTAGATAAGTCTTACGACAAGGAGAGAGCGGAATATGTAAGTAAAGTTAAACATTTTATCTTAGCATTCTATTTGCTTTAATTTATATAGTTTAATTTTACAAGTAGGGAAACATTCATATTAATCAATGCGCAGTTTAAAGAGACATCGTTGAATCTTTTTTTAGGTTGAACAGAAAACGTTCTTGAAACGAGCTGGTAAACCATCCGGTAAGTGGTGAAACATATCATTTTTGTTGCCTATCAAAATATTTAGCAACTCACGTATAAATTAAACAGACTGTTCATGCTTGACATGAGAAAAGGCACTTTTAAAGCTTCCACCTAAAGGGGACCGCATACTTACTAGACCAACTGGCTAATAACAGTAACACACGATCGTATCCAAACGGAAAGATAGAAAAAGAAAAAGAGCCACTTTCTTTGACATTTTCGAGGATACGTACTTGATATTCTCTGTCTCATTTTTCAGAGGTGGCCAACCTGTGTCTGTTCCTAGCATCGGAAGAAAGCAGCTACATGACCGGCCAAGTGGTGGATATCACTGGTAAGTCTGAAATCGTGTATTTATATGGATACTAAGTTTGGGTTCAAAAGCTTACTATATGCTATGCTTAGTATACTGCAGTGTTAACGTCTTACCCATATTTAGCCTATATTCATACGAGGGCACACTAAAAACATTTTAGGGAGAGAGTTAGGGAGCCCCCAAATGCAAATACTATGGCACGAAGCATAGTATAATGAGACCGTCATAATTTTCAAGTTATATTACGGTAGCCTCTACCAGGCTTCGGGAGGCGGCCGGAAAGAGTAGAAAACGGCCAAATAGGGAGATAACATGCCAGGGGAGTTTGTCTGCTGGGAGAGAACATTTTTCCTCTCCCTGCATGGGAAGTAATGTAAAAGATGACTTACGATTATTGTTTTTATTTCCCTCTTTTCAGGTGGACAGTAGGATCAACCAGTGAGATTGGATGGCGGTTACAGGCTTGCCCTGTCTACACAATAAGATTTTACATCGTATAAAGGATGCACTAGTATCTGTATCTGAAAAGCCGGTATAACCACCAGCTTCGTAGACACAATGCGCGGCGGCAGCTAGCTATATCACACAATCTTTGTACATTTAATTGAAGGAAGTTGTTTAAAGCTTTCTGTGCTTGGTGGCATCGAGTTCCACTCTACGATAGGCCTTGGGAAATACGAGTTGTTGAACACCTCAATTCTTGGTTGATAACTCTGATATTTGAAAGCAAGGCTGTTTCTTTGTCTTTTCTGGGTTGGTATCAGAAAACATAATAGTACAAGTAAAACAACGAACATTCGAAACACATATGCGTTAGATAAGAACAGTCATTAGCCATAATATAAATCATTCAATACTGAATATAGGGCTATTATATTATTATTACCTTCGCCAAGAAGGTTATGTTTTCAGTAGCGTTTGTCTGTGTGTGTGTGGGTGGGTGTGTTTGTGTGTGTGTGGTTTAGCAAGATAACTCAAGAAGCGGTGGATGGATTGGAATGAAACTTGGTAGGTGGGTAGGTCTTTATGAGACCTAGAAATGATTAGATTTTGGGCCCCCTGGTGGCTTTCCTAGGTACTGCAGCTGAACTTCCGGTTTTGATATCTCATGTTCTGGACATGCTAGGGTCACGAATTTCGGTTGGTAGATAGCTCTTGGGGTAGGGAAGAAGTGACATGAGTTTGGGTCCCCTAGCGCCTTGTTCTGGAACTGCAGGAGCATTTGTTGAAAAAAATTTGAAGGACGATAACTCAAGAACCGGTTGACGTATTGTCGTGATTTTTGGTATGTAGGTAGTTGAAGTGATGCTTGATATAATCAGATGGCAATTATGCAAATCAGGAGCTAATTTGCATAATTAATGAGGAAATTCTATAAATCTGATTTGTTCAATAATAGAACTATGAAACACTTGTGACATCTACTTGAGAACGAGAAAAACATCTGAGGATATAGATTATTTAAATGAGGACCTAATTTGCATAAATAATGGAAAATTCTTATAATTCCATAGTTGTAACTGCTGCACCCCGAATTTCATACTTGCCTCATTTGGAAGTTAAGTGAAGGTGAACATCAATAAACATAATTTATTCAAATCATGACCTCATTTGCATAATTTATGAGGAAGTGCTATAATAGCCTTTTTGTTATGATAAGGCTGTCATTTGGTTGAGAATATGATCAACCTGTATAATCCATGCATATGAGGCTCTTATTTACAAAATCAATGATTAAAATTGTATAATTCGTCACCTGCAAGGGTTAACATCATTTGGCGAAGGTATGAGATCGTGGAACTCTTGTATAGATATAAATCAATTTTGACAAAATGTGAAGGCAGTTCAATTTTCAGGTGTTTTTTTTTTCTTTATTTTATTACTACTTCTGCAACCCCCAATCCGTCCTTGACGACAGTACGTCCCAGATCTAAGGACAACCTAAAAATGTGCGTGACAAAATATGTAAAATACAAAGGTTACAGGTCACATAGCCTTTTTCCAGGACTTAGTGGCAGCGGGTTGCAGTAGAATGTCCTCTAACAGAATATCAATGTCGGTAACAAAACCTATCAATTGCCGAAAAGAGTTATGGCAGTGTGAAAAAAATGACGAATGTTTTTATGTTGAAAGCTTAATCCTAACTATTGGTACCAATCCTGCATGGCGCACGATCTCTTGAAAAAATGTATTAGGGTCAAATCGCAAATTTTTAAAGCACTTTTTATATCCAAATCCAATTAATCTTGCTTAACATGGTGGCAATAACGATATCATCGATTCGTCTAGACGCAATGCATAACATCACGCAAGACTTATGCATACGCTTGAACTACTTTAACTGTTATATATCACACACGTATGAATATAGCTGCAGACTATCTAGTAGTTTGGGACGGGAAACCATTCACTGATTCCGAATCAGCACATATAGAGCTGCAGGTTGACCTAAAAGGCGTTTGAAGTTTGATTTTTTTTATAGAAGTAGAAACCACGGTTTTCCGACGTCCTTGTGCTCATTTGGCGTGATGTCTTCTGTAGTAGCAGAGTCTTTAAACGTCGTAGATACACACGGTCCTAACGATAGTAGTAGAGAAGGAGCCGAAAGCCTCGTAGTCTCCACTCATGCAGATGAAAAGGATGACGGATACATCGAGCCATACCTCGTCGCGTATCACTTGGGGGATCTTAACGAGGAAATCGAGTCACCTCAACCCGCGTCAGAATGTCGCGATGCTTCGCTCACGGAAGGTGAGTCTTGCAGTGTGTATTTAATGTGTTAAACGATCGCGCGTATTGGCATGGTTTTCTACTGAGTGGATGGCGGTTTTT
>NW_017804287.1:1438652-1474659 GCF_001625305.1 Branchiostoma belcheri | reverse complement strand
ATGAAAATAAAATAATATTTTTGGTCGAATACTCTCCCCCCTCCCTCTCTCTCTCTCCCTCTCCCTCCCCCCCCTCCTCTCTCTCTCTGTGTATGTGTGTGTGTGTGTGTGTGTGTGTGTGTGTTACTGCATATTTGTGGTCAGCATAACCTGATAGTGACTAGATGGATCACCAGGCATAAATTATGTAAATGCGGATGTAATTTTTATCATTAATGATTAAATGTCAAAATAAATGTCTGTCGGCCACAGTATAGTACTTTTGCGTATAGAATGTTTGTAATATGGGTAGACAAAACCATACGTTAAGATATGTATGTTATGATAATTATAACCTTATTTCTAAAATCAATGAGACAGAATCAGAACAGCACAATGTACGAACACCTTTGGGTATTAGGATTTGGAACCCTCGTTTTATCTTGCTATTGAACAACAAATATATGTTTTCTTCATACCATAATGTAAACATTTCATTGTAGGTACTGTTACAGTAATTGATAGTTTATGTACTTTACGACGCGGATGCATATACGTAGCAAACTGGTCACTGTGATCAAAGCAAATGTAATGCATATGTACAAATAGAAATATCAAATTCGCTTTCCTTTCAGGAGATGGAAGTGAGGATGACTACAAGGAACCGTATCTTGTATCGTACCACTTTGATGTTACCGACCAAAGCCACGGTCAAAATGGAAAGCAAGCATCGTTCATTGAAGATAATACCACAAACTCAAGATGTCGGGAAGTCTCATTAACAAGTGGTGAGGAGTCTTACATACATTATAAAGCCGTCCAGAAACTAGCTGTTGTACCTGTACAGTCTGCGTGATATTGTAAAGTTTTGACATTTTGCATTTCATGTCACGCCTTGATATTTTATGATATACAATGATATGGACAACCATTCTACCGATAGAAAAAAATGCAAATTATTAGGGACGGCTATTCTTTTTCTTGGTTTGTCATTACGAAACAAACTTTAAGAAAGGATATTCGATAACCACAGGTGTTAATGTTACAGTAGTTGGACTGTATTTTCACATTTTATTGACCTCAGCTCAGAAATACTTGACAAAACAGTATATGTATGTCACAAGGCAGAAGCATAAATACATAGGAACGTTTTTTCAGCTTTCCGAGAGGACTCAATTAATTAGATTACAATCAATTATTAAATACAGTTCACGGTTAATAAAAAAATTAATGTTTTCATCGACGTAGACATGACCAGCAGAATCCACGTTGACGTTCTGGAAGACAAAGAACCGCCTCAACTCAACGGGGATGATATTTCCCAGAACCCAACAGACCACGATTATACTTACACTGATGATCATGATTACACTTACACCAGTGATCATGACACCAGTGGTCATGACCCCGGCGATCACGATTACACTTACACCGGTGATCACGATTATACGTACACTGATGATCACGATTATACCGACATGGACTATACCGGTATCGACGTTTACGACTATACCGATATCGACACCACTTCAGCGGCGGTGGACGGGCAGGGTGAAAAAGAG
This sequence comes from Branchiostoma belcheri, assembly GCF_001625305.1. Taxonomy (NCBI): domain Eukaryota; kingdom Metazoa; phylum Chordata; class Leptocardii; order Amphioxiformes; family Branchiostomatidae; genus Branchiostoma; species Branchiostoma belcheri. The sequence continues at coordinate 1,473,118 of NW_017804287.1, read as the reverse complement.
AAGCGAAACGCGGGTTTCGCCTCATCACATGGTCGGCCCGAGATGCATAAGTCTCAGAGAAGCGAGCCTGTGAAAAACACATCGCAAGCACGAAGGGAAGAAGAAGGTAAATGATTGATTTACTAAATGAAATGTCCCAATTGCTATAAGTCAAATTTAATACCTTTACGAAAGTTCATCTGTGTTGGTAGTTTTACGTTTAAAGTTAAAACTTTTGTTCCAACACATGGGGTTGTTCTCGCTTAGAGCTTTCGGCCAGTCCCTCTGGTCTTCTTCAGTAGACTGACCCAGTGAGACTTGTCACGTGACCTCTCTGAAGTGTAACGTCACTACTGGGTCAAAGGTCTAAGTGAGAACAATCCTTTGGGTTGAAACAAACTTTTCAACTTTCAACATCTCATACATTTTGTTCAACATCTCATACATTTTATCTTGAGTGTAGTTAGACTCAGGCTTTTTGAGTTACTTTCTTGTCTTTTTTTCCATTTTTTTTACAGCAGCTCCCAGATCTTGCATTGTTGCAACTAGGTATATAGAAAACTTGCGTTAAGTTATATATGGCCTCCTTTTTCAATGTTGTCCATTGTAAAATTATTAATTGCTAACAGCCGTACAACGTCTTGCGACAAGGACTAATATGTAATTGGTCAAAGTTGTGAGGAAACTTTTCTTCCAGCTGGAGGAAACATCATCCCAGTGTGCCGATGGCGACATGTCATAGTTGTGACAGTCGTCATCGTTGTCGCCACCTCGTTTAACGTTGGACTGTGGCTGATGACGGCTGTACTACAGTCTGACGTGGACTCGAGCACTGTAAGTATATAGTTTACCTGATTATGCCAGGACTTCCACAAATCATTGTTTTAACATCACTACTTGCGAATCATTTTAAAAAAGAGGACCTAACCCTAGCTTCAGCCTGTAAACTCATCATGCACTGATGTATATGAAAACGCTCATATATTTTTTCATAGCCATCCACATCTATCCGGTCAGCTGACAAAACTCAGTTAACTGCTACATGGGCACGGAACAGTTCATGTGATATTCCCGGGTCGGGGCCAACAATGCCTGCACACACACGTGACATCAACGTAAGTAATTTTCATTATCCGCGAATTATCCAAAAACCATGGACACCATGGCCATTATTAGTTTCTTGATCCCCCTCTTCCTTTTTTCTCACGATAGGAATGGCTTCATTCAAACCCTGGGAATCAGATTCCAACAACCACTGCAGAGGTAAAATCGACAAGAGGTAAGATAATACAGAGATAATCACGTATTTGTTATTAGCATTGTACACGTTTAAATTTGTTTTTGATATCGCAATTACAATGATATTTAAGATTAGGGACTGAATTAAAAAAAGCAAATACATTACTAGAAAACTTCTCACAGGTAACCAGGTAAGATGTAACAGCACCATTTAGTAATAAGCAATGTTGAAAATTGTTGTGTCTTCTTTTTTCTGGGGCGTGTCCCACTAATAGTGTTTCAAGACTAGGGAGATTGGTTTAAAGAAACAAATGTATTCCTCCTGACGACGGCAAAAAATGGCGATACCTTCTAGCAAATGGATAAAACTATCATAGTGACCACCAGTTTTTAGTATTGAATAAGCAATGATTGTTTTCTGACGACGTGCAATGTTTACCTCCCCAGATTCTAAGGACCCACCGATGATGGCAACAAAGTCAGCAACGTTTGGACTTGGCGATGTTGATGCTGGCTTCAAATTTCCGTTTCCAGTGAGACGGCCGATTCGAGTCCCCGTTTAAGAAAGTTTGCGTCACGAACACTAGACAAACAACCCACAATCATGGTTTGGAGTAGGTCGAAGCAGGGTCGCCTGGGTCTGCTATTGTTTTGCGAGGTCGGGTACTATTTGGCTGAGCCAGCTGAATGTCTCAAAATGTTCAAAATATTCCGGGGTTGTCGGGCGGTTCGGCCATGGTTGACTGGTGTTCGGTCAGTAAAACCAACCAACCAGCCAAGCAACCATTCGGGAGCAAGTCATGTCAGTAGTGTTCGGGGGTCAAATTTGACTCAATATTTGTTTTGATTCTAACAGAAAGTTAGGCGGGGACTCAGTCTGGTACCTTAACGTCAGCCAAACGTGGCCAAACGTACAAATTCCAAATAAAAATGTACCAATGCAAATATTTGACTTGTGAGTCATATATTTTACTGTGCCAACGTTTTGATGACCTTTCTGTCTTCTTAATCAGGGAAAACTGAACTTTGTTAAGTAGAATACATGTTTTATTTCAGAACGTGATCCATATCATTCCAACATGAGTCTCCTAATCACGTGTTTTAGTACTAACCTAACCCTAACCTAAACCCATACAGACACACATACACACACACACACAGACAGACAGACAGGCAAGGCTTAAGTCTTGACAGGTGCAAGATGATGACCAACTGTACACAGGACTCGGCCACGTTCTTGAGCATTCCAGCTGTGCCATGGTTTGGAAGGAACGAAGTGGGATACTTTTTACAAAGTAAATATTACCCTATTTTACTACCATTGGTGAATTCAACTTTTCGTAATTCATGATTGGAACATGACCTATAAGGTTTTACGTGTAGCCTTACCTTTATGATCTCGTATCATTTCTGGTCGTAATTAATTGTGCTGTAGAAGACCTTAAAAATGACATCGACAGTGTTTGCGGGATATTTTTTCTCACGTACACTAGCCATCGCAAAGGAACGGTTAACTAAAGAACATCTGGGTCAGTGCGATTAAACGAATTAGGAAAGGTGAGAACGACGTGTTTCAGTCCTTTGTCAGTCTCAGAGGGACCAAAATCTAATCAATTTTTGTCACACTCTACCAATGTACCAGACATCATTAAGATCCGCTCTCGTCATCTCGAGTAACACTTGACAACACAAACACACAAACAAACAAACACATGGCCCCGAAAACATATACCTACTCGGCCGAAGATAATGACAGAAAGTCCCCGCTGCAAGACTGTTTTCTTTTGTATACATCATTAGGAACACCACGCTAGCCATCCATGACATCGAATTACCTTCTAACTACGTCACACTCTAAAGTGCTATTACTGCCCCCACCCAACACTAGACTGGCTGACTACCTGTAGACTCGTCATACCCCATAGAGTGACACTCAACACTATCTCCAGCATAGCAACGTCTTGTTGTACTTAACAAGCATTCTGCTCTACCAGCCTCCCACGACGTCTGTGCGTTAAACCATTTCTCGTTCTATTGTTCACGAAAAAAGTACTCGACTTGGACTCACAGATATCGGTGCCAGAGAAAGAAGCATATGCCACATCACATGTACAGCTCGCTCACTGGCCATGACAAGAGTTTATAAGGTTCGTAAAGGTATATTTTTTTCTTGTTCTTGTCATATAAAGCTCACCTGATGTCTCTGCTTAGCCTGGGTTCCATCCTGGTTAGTTTACGTCCGCTCCTACAGTCGCTACCACTGGTTGGTGGTAGCGACTGTAGGAGCGGACGTAAACTAACCAGGATGGTTGGATGGTTGGTGGTAGCGACTGTAGGAGCGGACGTAAACTAACCAGGATGGAACCCAGGCTAGTCTCTGCTCGGATCTGAGCTATTGCCGATAATATCTTTTGGCGGGATAGTTAGAAGTTTTGTCCCAGAACTGAGAGGTCATGGGTTCAAACCCCAGACAGGCCTGGCACTGTGCCATTGGGAAAGAGACTTAACGCCAATTTCCTCACTTGACTTAGGCGAAAATGTGTAGCTATTGTTATTGGTTATTGGCGTGGGCCGACTACTCTACAGCCAAGGGCTGAATTGTGAGGAGCTTACAATGAGCTGAATTGCAAGGGTCTGGATGGAGCGGCGCTAACTAAGGTGCGGCCAAAAGACTGTGATTCACACCGGAAAGGACCCCCGAGGGACCCCCGAGTTTAAGTATGGTGGGTTCTTTAACGTGCGTGGGGTGTGGTTCTCCTACTACATGGGTCCTCCATTAACGTCTTATCCGAGAGACGTCCCTAACCGAAGCTAGGTAGTCATTTCACTGTTTATTGCGTAGGTGACTACAGGACGCCCCACACGACAAGAATGACTTCGACACCGTACATCTACGTGCTTGTATCTCTCCTCATTTATGTGGGCCTCAGCTATTTCTTCGCAACAATGTATGATGATGGACTCACGCTTTCCACCAGGAGACCACTTTATAAAATCCCCAACAGGTAATGAGCTAGTGCTATAGTTATATCGTGTTTTTCCGGTAACCATTTTTAAAATATTCAATACAAATACATTGTCTACTAAAATCTACATCTATTTAGCAACGTATGAAATAGAGTACTAATACCGATATAAACAATAAATAGAATAGCATGAAAGTTCATCTGTACTGGTACAAGTCATTATGAAATAAAGACTAAGCTTTAACTTTATGTATGATCTTGTTCGGTTATCAATTCCTTCTAACTTAACCTTAAGCTTATTTCTGGTTGTGCCGCATCAACGACTTCTATTTTTATACCATTAACAGGAGATTTTCGAGCAAACACGGTGAAGAAATCTGTGACATGAAGAAAAACGTCATGTTCGTGAAAATACACAAAGCAGGAAGCACAACAACAACCTGTATTTTCCAACGCTTCGGCTGCGAACACAACCTGACTTTCGTTCTACCAGTTGTCAAAACTGACGTCGGCTGGCCCAACTTCTTGAAACAGGAAGACTTCATACCATCTGCGGATGGTACTTACAACGTGCTGGTCGATCACACAGTTTACCATAGGCCGTTGTTGGACCATCTCATGCCTCCTGACACTGTGTATATCTCTATACTGAGGCATCCTTTAGACCAACTTCGCTCTGTCTTCAACTGGTACAGACTGGGCAAACATTTCCACGGGCTGACAGGACCAGATTTTGTGGCATCTTTTCTTGAACATCCCGAGACTTTCCACACCCCGTTCATCATGGCAAGACGTTCCCCGTTTACCCACGCAAGGAATTTCATGGCGTACGACCTCGGCTTTCCTCTGGGACTTTCTGACGACCAACCGTCTGTTGATGAGTTTATCCAAAAGCTGTCTCGTGAACTAGATTTGGTTCTTATTTTGGAACATTACACTGAATCCCTCGTATTGCTCAGGCGTATGATGTGTTGGACCTTGAAAGATATTCTTTACAACGTCGAACCCAAAAATCTACGGAAATATCACAAACCGAAAACAGACAATGCAACACTCGTAGGGCTACATCGTCAATGGAGCAATGTGGATTATCAGCTCTACGACTACTTCAACGCGACTCTTTGGCAGAAGATTCAACAAGAAGACGACGACTTTCACCAAGAAGTGCGCCATTTTGAAAACGTGCTTCAGTCAATGACTACTTATTGTACCAAAGCAATCATAAAAGTACCAGTGAACACCACGGCAGTAACAGCAACAATTAACGGGACAGATTCAAGTACAAAGAATGAAACAAACAAGAAGACTGTTCTGACTTGGGATGTTAACGAGGAGGCTGGCATCTTGACAATTGCACGAACAGCTTGGCACGACGACCTCGACATAGATCCGAGGCTGTGTCTAAAGCTGAAGATGGGGTGGCTAGAGTGGGCCTATGTCTTAAAGAAGAAACACAAAATGCCAGCAAACGTCTCGGACGAAGTCAGAAGGACAGTTCAATATCCTGAACCAAAAGATGTGTATAAAACCGTCCTGATGAAAATTTTTCACCTCAAGTAAGACTGTATGAAATCAGGGCCCGGTTACATTTGTCGTATACGACCGCCGTACGATTTGTCGTATACGTTCGCTGTGTGATCGCAATATATACATCGTACGACCGTCGCACCATTTTCGTACGATTGCAAATCATGTTCGGGGTGTCCGTAGGATATTCATACAAGTTTCCCGCAAACCTAAGCTGTCTTGTACATGTGTACATACAATGTTTGCCTCTAAGAGGGTGGTTGATCATGTCACAGCCTGTTTGATATTGCTTTTGATATTGGTATAAGCCAGCGGTGTGCGGAAAATCAGTGCTTTACTTTTTGATTTATTAGTACATGTACGTTAACTCATAAAAACGTAATTATTATCTTGATTTACGTCATTGTTGAAAGGCGCAAAGTTTACAAAGATAAGGATCACTGTTTCAAAATTTTATTTGTGTTGACCCAACACTATTTTTAGTAACAGGACATTACAAACATCATATTATACCTTATAACTGGTCCCTTAAGGTCATTTCTCGTTCTACTGTTCACCGTTAAGTGGTCGGCTTGGACACACAGATGTCGGTATGAGAGAAAGAAACACATCACAGTTTTCTCACCGCGAATGACTGCATTTTGAAGGTTGGTAAAATATACGTTTTCTGCTCTTGGCAGACGCAATTAATACCGCGTCATAGACCCCCGGGGTCGCCCATTAATACTGTGTTCTGCGACTTTGAAGTTGGAGGTTGAAATTGCTTAAAAGCAATGTGTAAACATGGTGAACATGTGCCGTGATCAAGAAACGTTTCTTTCTACATACACCATAAAGAAACGGTTAAAGAAATCTTATCATACAGCTTAGCTAAGGTGACGAACTCACAAAAAAAACCTTTGTTAGGGCAACAGCGGTGTTACTACTCTTTTAAGCCCTGTTTCATTTATACGCAATTCTAGTAGTGCTAAGGCGTTGTCAAAATTGTCCTGTTGACCGATTTGCACTGCGAACAAAAGGCAAAATCCTCGAGGGACGGTATGGTGTCACTGCGTCCATGTTCAGAATGTAGACATTGGTGTGACTGTTCCATATGTTGGTGCTTGGCATAACACGTAGCCTTACTTTGATGATAATTAACATCGATTCAAACATTTGAGATTAATTGTGAATTGTAAACGTTGACTTCGACTCAGCACGAGAAAGACACATCGACCACGACCACATTTGAAGGCTTCGCAAAAGGTAAATGACTTCTGCTTTTCGTCATACGCAGCTTAACAGGTGCCTCAAAAAGCGAAGGCACAACCCGCCGTACGTGCAAAAACGTGCGCAAACTTGCGGATTAATCCCTCGTACGAGCCAGTACTGGCGATGTGCGTGCCCTATAGCCGATAAAGACAGTTACGTTGTGGCGTGACAGCCAAAACTTTTGTTCCAGCCAAAACTTTTGTTCCAGCCAAATGTTCTGTGTCCGAACCCAAGCAGGCCTGGATAAGCATCTTCAATTCGACTCAACTCGACTCGGGCAAAAATGAGTAGCTAGCTTTGGTACGAAAAGACACGTCAAGTGGGGGTTGCCTGTTTGGTGAGTCCACACCCCTATTTTTATCCTAGTGAGCTCTGGCCAGAAACCTAAGTATGTGTTCTTTTTCTGGCTACATAGTATAGTTTGGTAACTTTAAATTTAGCTTACTGTCAGTCATAAATAATTGAGGGATCCCTCTTTATACGACTAGTCATACCCAAATGTGATACATTAAGTAGAAATTGCTAAAAACATAAGCATTGTTTGGTATTCGGAGGGAAAATTGACGCTACATTTGCTTAGAAATAATTATGTTAACATGGTGGTGTATCATAATCGAGGGACTTTCCTTCCCATAAATAAAAGAAGGAACAAAGGAACGGTCAAAGAAACGGCGTTAAGCTAAGGTGATAAAACCCTAAATCACGAGGGACCAACAATGGCATCTGTACTAGTTTGAGCCCTTTGTCATTGTACGCCATTTTACAGGTGTGGAAAGGTTGAAATATGATGATGATTGTATTGACAGACTAAATGGCCCTTCAGCAAACAAAAGGCATTTCACGGGCAATTTAACGTTGCTGTTGTGTTGATGTATGTATAGCACGAACCTATATCGATATCGGTACAGCCGGTATGACCGCCTTTCGGGGCGTAACGCACAACGCTCTATCACACACATTTTGCACATTTAACTGCAGAAGTTGTTTAAAGCGTTCTAATGATGATGCCCCAACTGTGCTTGGCGGCAACGAGTTCCACTCTATGATACTTCTTTTTCCAGTTTATTAGTCATTTTGTACACCATGCATAGTCGACCGTTTTTCGTCTGTCTTGCAGCGACGCCCACTTAGGTTAATGACCCGCCCGACGTTTATAATGCCTAGTCATTCTCTATAACCATCTATTGAACTAGAAAAATGCATCCTCATAAATCAAGCAAATGACATAATATCATATCTGCACAAAGTTCAAAAACCCAAAACACTCCCGAACGTCTGAAATGTTCCGTTTGTTGTCTCTTTTAAATCTAATATAAGTATACTAGTACATATGCGATATTCAGTCACAAAACGTAATGTAACCATGTATCTGGCGTATCTCTTTACTTCGTAGGTTTGTACATTGTTGAGACAAGATGCCCCACACAACAAGAATGACTTCAACACCGTACAGCTATGTGTTTGTGGCTTTGTTCGTCTATATGGGCTTCAGTTACTTCTTCGCAACCATGTATAAGGATGGCCTTACTCTTTCAAACAGAAGACCACTTCATAAGATGTCCAACAGGTGATGCGCTAGTGGTTTAGTCAATGCAAGATATCGTTTTATTTTCAAGACGATTGCCGTTACGTCTCAGAGACCATCTAGATCAACTTTCAACATGTTTAATGAAAATATATTCATCTCGCAACATTTAGCAATTACTGATACTAAACATAACAATGATGATGACAACGTAATTATGATAAAAAAATATCATAGAAAAATGATACCGACCTACGATATAATTTTAAGTATGCGTCATGCATCAATTATTGAAACTAAATGTAACCTTTATAATTTATTCCATTAACAGGAGATTTTCGAGCAAACACGGTAAAGAAATATGTGACCTGAAGCAAAACTTCATGTTCGTGAAAGTACACAAAGCAGGAAGCACAACAACAACCTGTATTTTCCAACGCTTCGGCTGCGAACACAACCTGACTTTCGTTCTACCAGTTCTCAAAACTGACGTCAGCTGGCCCAACTTCTTGAAACAGGAAGACTTCATACCATCTGCGGATGGTACTTACAACGTGCTAGTCGATCACACAGTTTACCATAGGCCGTTGTTGGACCATCTCATGCCTCCTGACACTGTGTATATCTCTATACTGAGGCATCCTTTAGACCAACTTCGCTCTGTCTTCAACTGGTACGGACTGGGCAAACAATTTCACGCGTACGGGTTGACAGGACCAGATTTTTGTGGCATCGTTTCTTGAACATCCCGAGACTTTCCACACCCCGTTCATCATGGCAAGACGTTCCCCGTTTACCCACGCAAGGAATTTCATGGCGTACGACCTCGGCTTTCCTCTGGGACTTTCTGACGACCAACCGTCTGTTGATGAGTTCATCCAAAAGCTGTCTCGAGAACTAGATTTGGTTCTTATTTTGGAACATTATACTGAATCCCTCGTATTGCTCCGGCGTATGATGTGTTGGACCTTGAAAGATATTCTTTACAACGTAGAACCCAAAAATCTACGGAAATATCACAAACCAAAAACAGACAATGCAACACTCGTAGGGCTACATCGTCAATGGAGCAATGTGGATTATCAGCTCTACGACTACTTCAACGCGACTCTTTGGCAGAAGATTCAAGAAGAAGACGACGACTTTCACCAAGAAGTGCGCCATTTTGAAAACGTGCTTCAGTCAATGACTACTTATTGTACCAAAGCAATCATAAAAGTACCAGTGAACACCACGACAGATTCACGTACAAAGAATGAAACAAAGAAGAAGACTGTTCTGACTTGGGACGTTAACGAGGAGGCTGGCATCTTGACAATTGCACGAACAGCTTGGCACGACGAGCTCGACATAGATCCGAGGCTGTGTCTAAAGCTGAAGATGGGGTGGCGAGAGTGGGCATATGTCTTAAAGAAGAGACAAAAGATGCCAGCAAACGTCTCGGAGGCAGTCAGGAAGACCATTCGACACTATGAACCAAACGATGTGCATACAACCGTCCTGATGAAAATGTTTCACCTCAAGTGAGAACAGACGAAACTAGGGCACGGTGACCTCGTCGTACGATCGTCTTACAATCATCCTATGATCGTCATACGATCGCAAGTCATTTCAGGAGGTGGTGTTCCTGGGATAGTTAGACATGTTTGCTGCAAAACGTAGCTATTTTTAAGATCTAGGTGGTTGGTTCTATCACAGCCTGCTTCAAAAATTTTACTTCATCAAAACCGTCTGACCACCAAGGAATGTGAGCTCTCCGTTGTCTGGAAAAGGCGCTGTGATATAATCAACATAACTGTGCTGTGACTACTACTTGTAGCAATACAATGATGCAAAGTTTAATGCTGATGATTGACGCATTTGTTTATATTTAAAATATGACATTGATAGAACTGTACTAAGAATACATTAGCATTAAGTATAAAATTCACCTTTGATCAACAATCTTTTTATGTCAACTTGTGTATAGGTAATTCACCTTGCTTGCTTCAGGACTGTTTTCGTGAAAACACGAAGGTAATACTGCATGAAGGCTAGCGACCTTCATTAGCTGCAGTTCATCTTTGGAAGGATAGGTGGTGTAGCTGCTACGCTGAGTGAAATTTGTTAGGCAGATACCAGTAAACCATCCGGCTTGGCTTTATGACTAAAATCTTGGAAAAACAATTAGTATTGAATGTACATAGCGATGGCATACAAAACATTGACCAATATCTACTCCGGAAAAAATACTTATTAACATCAGATGTTGATGGTTTTTTTTTTAATTAAACGTCCTAACGGTACAAATGTGGATAAATAATTTCTTTCTAAAGCCTTTTGTTCAGAGCTTTACGCACTAGAAGCTTTTCATCTATTCACTCAACGGGTATTGAGCCAGACTGTAGTCATAAACCATTTGTACTGTGCAGTACGCTTTGAGTCACTTTATATTTACTGCACGCAATTTCAGCGTCCACTGCACTTACTCTGTGTGAACATTGCTGAATAGGTTTACATGTATATGGTAATTTTGAATATTCGTGGGAATAAATTAATTGTCTCCTTCCATTTTCGTTGTAGAAAGTAATGCCAGTAATTTACATGCAAAGAATATTGCAAATAAAGTGTTGAGTACCATATACGTACACAAAACGATAGACACGACCCACATTGTTGTGCGTTGTATCATTCTTGTAAGGAATAACTGACTATTTTATGGGGCGAGATATGTGCATTTTCATGGGTGGGTGTAGTCAGAATGAGAGTTGAAAATTAGGCAATACATTATCTGGATTAGGGTTCATGGCAGTTTAGGGCGTGTTGGTGAAACCAAATACCAGCTGTACTAGTTAGGGGCCGCAGGAGGAAATGTACGTACACTAAGAGGTCAAGGTCACCCACTCCTCCTGAAGGTCAAGGGTTAAACCTAGTAGCGGCTTGTCGTTAAAAGCTTTCGGCTTATCGTCTGTATTATTGGTGGTTTGCCAGATGTCAGTGTCATGCCCAAGAGACGGTAGACAAAATCCCGCTAGTAGACATTGAGTCACTGGAGGGTTCCATGCAGGAAGGCGGCCATGTTTCCTGTCTAGGCTGGTGATTTGAAGGTCAAGTACGCGCGCGAGTTCTTCTAGTTCCTCAGAACATTTGAGACAATGATGTATTCATGATTCATATGAGATTTAGTTTCCTATTCTCCATTGACAAAGCTTAAGAATACTCTAGTTACTTGCACGTGCACTTTCCTTGCACTATAATAATCTTTGAGTTAGATTGCAAAGCGAATGCAATCGATAATGGTGGAGTGGACTGAAAATGTACAGATCATTTGATGTCACGCACTATTTTCAAACAGTTACGGAAGTCATAAATAATGACAGACTGATCAATAAGGATGAGAACTTTACTTCGTGGCGTATCTAACAAAGTACAGGCTGGCTTTAGAACCTTACCTACCAGTATAAAAGAAAACTAGTATAAAAGAAAACGGAAACCTTTTCACGCTGCAACATTTTTTACTCACGTAATCTTTCAACGTCGATGAAAGTTAGAGTCAGACATCCAGGTAAGAATATACTAGTAAACAAAATTTTTACTCAAGCAAATGCTCTCTGTGTGTGGGTTAAAAATGCGCTGTCTTGCAAGTTTACATTCTATCATTAAAGATACAAGGAAAACAACAACAATAATATTTGTAATCCAGGACATTTTATTGGTTCGGTTATCGTATGTACAGTTTGGTCTAAAAGTGAGCTTGGGTGTTTTTTTTGGCCGTCACAAAGTTTACAGGAACTACCAAAAATATCGGACAAATGTTGACCTGTACAAGGGCAGCTATCACTGGGGAACGATACTTGACGACCAAGTTACTTCTTTTTAAGAAATACAAAAGTACACGGCTGTAAATTGTACTTTGTAACTATTCCGGCCAATAAGACTGCTCTATTTCTTCTACCTTACTCGTGTACAATCACAATGTATAATTCTGTTTCTTCCATCATTGTCATAAGTATTCTTTTTTTACGTGATATTTAATATCACGAAATAACTTAGTTGCAACTTTGTTTCTTTCGAGTAACACTGGATCTTTTACCTTTCAATACTTTTTTTTTCATATACCGACGTCTTTTATACCACATTCGTGTCACATTGTTAATTGTAAGTCTATGCCATACAATTCCTTAGTGACGTACCCTGTCATGTTATGGCAATAGACGAAGTCATTAGCATAGTCTTTATCCGCTTTACCGTTTTTCAAGAGAAAATATCAATTTCTTCTTTACCCCAACATAGACCAATCAGCATTGCTTTTACATCTTCCGTTACGAACACAATTATTATACAGAAAACAGCATGCAACACGGAATCTACCATTTTGAAGGAGGGGGTACAGTACTAATAGAAGCAACAACCTCTGTTTCATTCCTAATCTATTTTGAGATGAAGACTTGCTTTGCATTCCAACCTCGTATGTCGAAGGAAATAAGCCGATCTGTCAAATGTGTCCCTGAAACTTTTACATGGCGCCGTTCTGGAAATGTAACCACGCCCTGAAGTAATTGGGGCCATGTCGTGAATTAGAAATCGACAGTCGTCGTGAGGAGACAATTAGTTGCCACTGGAGGATGACGTGTTGGTTTCTAATAATAGCTCAAAGTAATTTACGCTGTGGGCTTGGAGATTGGCTCTCGACATACAGTCATTTTAGATAAGGTGGTTTTGAAAGCTACCGTGGAGGATGGTTGTTGCGTGGTGGGACTTTATGATTTGTACTAATTCCATTTTCGCATCTACCCTGTAGATTTTTCAACTCGGCATGCCAGTCCTCTGTTCTGTACATGGACGATTTTGTAAGTACTTGTACTCCATCCAAAAATGTGTATAATTCCCCTCCCCCTAAAGCTAACGTCTCAGTCGGCTTGATAGAATACTTTTTGTCATCGCCAAATTATCTGACCTTCGCCACATACAAAACGCCCATGTTGTGGCCCTACTATACTGACATGACAACTAAAATGTAGTCTCACGTGATCCTCAACAACCAATCACTGCACAGATTTCGTACTGTGACCACAGATGAACATACACGTGTCAAGCCTATGGTCTAACGGACATAGAAGATTATTTTCTGTTCCGCACTGAGGACAACTGAATTGTGTAACACACCTTAGCGCTGGAAGCACATACAGACAGAACTCTTCTGGTTTGGCTTCTCTGTTTACGGGCTACATTCTCAGTTTAGTTAAGCTCTTCCCCGTAGTTAATGATCTATTGTCCTATCGGGTGGTGCAAAACGGTTTTGCACACTTTTATAGAGCTATACTCGTATTCTTTCAGGCGAAGAGTAGACTTTTTTGACCGCCATTTTTTTTATTCTTCCCGTGATCCTTTACTTCTTCATAACAGGACCTCTACTGCGCATGGCTGCACCACGTCATCAGTTATTGCTGTGCTCGTGCTACCTGTCTCTGTTGGTGACGTCATGGGTACCCACCGGTTTCCGTTGAGAGGCGGTAGCAGCCAGTCGTAGTGGATGTACTTGTACACCTCCCTGATTTGACAGCGCTTCTCCGGCTTGATTTCCAGCGACTTGCGGAAGAACTTCATGAGGCGGGGGGTGAACTTCTTCCACTGCGAGGGCATCCCGCTGGTGGTCCGCTTCTGCCAGCCGACGAACTCCGTGAAGTAGCAGTCCCTATCCTCCGCGTTCTCCCACGGGAAGTTCCCGGTGAGCATGCAGAAAATGAGCACGCCAAACGCCCAGACATCCGCGCTGGTCTCCACGTAGAAGCCGTCGTTGTGGGCGGCCTGGCAAATCTCGGGAGGGGTGTAGGGTATCGTGCCGCTGATCTTTTTCACATGCGTGCCGCACTTCCTCGTCATGCCAAAATCCATCAGCTTCACCCGCCGACAATCTCGGTCAAAGAGCAGAATGTTCTCCGGCTTGACGTCCCGGTGTACCAGTCCCTTCGCGTGCATGAACTCTAGCGCCGACCCGATCTGTTGTACGCACAGTTTGGCGGTCTCCTCAGGCAAGCCCTCCTGTGGCGGGATCGCCTCGAACAAGTCCCCGACTGCCGAATACTCCTGTCCAAAGATAAAGTAATGTTTTGTCTGGAAAGCGACGTCATAGGTGGTGATGATAAACGGGTGTGCCGAGAGGTACTGACTGAGCGTGAATTCTCGGTAGAAATCACGGAGTCTGGTGGTTCGCTTTGGCACGGACTTGAGCGCTAGTTTGGTGCCCGTTTCCTTGTGGATGGCGAGGTCGACTCTCCCGTAGGTTCCCCTCCCCACCTCCCGCACGATGAGGTAGTGGCTGTGCACGTCCACCTTCGGGAGTTCGAAGCCCGAGGATGAGGAGGCGTTGGCGTTCTTGTTGGCGTTTTGAGACATCCCTGAAGCCTGCTTCTCGAACCACAGCCTCTAGACTAATTCTGCGCCTGCTGCCGGGGGTGACTCAGCCGCCAATCCGCTTCAAACGTCTAGAAACAAAAGAGAACACAAATTGAAACACTCAGTTTGCTACGTGAGAGAGAGAAACTGCCACGCGATGACATCTGCGACTGTTCGGCAGCTACCTTAGGGAATTACCGTTCAACTAGTTAGGCGAATTCGCCACCAGGGGTCGGCCCCTATTACACTCTGGAAACATGCAGAGATGTGACGACTGCAAATAAGGAACAAAGGTCCGAAAACGGAAAAATACCCGCAGAGATTCTAATATTCTCCCCGCTGTGAAGATAGATTACGGGGTAACAAAAATGGTGGCCCCATTCGCAGGTGTATACGTACGGACTATCAATGTCGTTTGATTATTTTCCTTTCACAGGATTAGACTCCTTTCCCCTCCGATAATCTATAACCATCTGGTACAAAAACCTTTCCATCAACAATGGACAATCCCTCTAAATCCCGGCGCTAGGATTGGATTCCCAATCCATTTTCCGGACAATGATCCCGAAGCCTGATAACGAAACACTAGGAAGACGATGGCTTTCGGAAAGACAAACGAGGTCGCAATTCCCCCGTAAGACCAGACGGCGTTTTGTCGTCGCGAGGCGTAATAAAGAACATGGCGCCCTAAAACCGCAACTGTTGATTTCACACAATTTGACCAAATTACGGCGGGTCGTAAAATTTAACCAAAGCTTTTAGGAACTGGGACATAAAATTGGGCAGGTTGGTTTTACGGTATATAGGGATTCAAATTTTACTGTAGGACTAGATAAATTTATCTTTCAGTTTCATAACAAAACACACACACCAAATATTAGAAAAAAATAAGAAAAAGGACGAAAAATGACGATTGATATCATATTTCAATAGATATTTGACAGCAAAAAATATATGAACCACTTGTGCTTTGTTTATTTGAATGGCGAAATATTTGTTTTTGTTGCGTTGAAGGGGGCCCAATTATTTCTTGACAGCTAAGATGGGTATTCCATATTTAAGAATTTTTTCCGCGTATTGTATGACACGTTGCCAAATCCGACAAAATCTTTGCAACCTTTTAAATCACAACAATTTCTGACCCCGGCCCAAAATATTCACAAATATGGCCATCAATGCCTTTTACGATGACAATTTTTCTGCCTAGCCAAAATATATATAATATACGTTACAACATAAGGCAAGTGTATCGCCATATGGCGATAGATGTATAAGTCATACAGACGAGGTGACCCCTTTCGGGGGACATTTGGGGGAGGAATGCCGTCTTATGCATAAGATACGGGCGTCCCATGGAAAACCGAAACAATCGCTTCATTCAAAAGCTGTGCCCTGGCCGTGCGTTTGGGGACCAAACCCCGACAGATGCACGCCCCTCCCCCTCTCTTCAGAACCATCTGAGACTAACCAAAGAATTTCTAGTGACGTAAGATGACAACAAACACAACACAGTAAACCAATACATCTGATAACACCGTATCAGCGTGTCCAAATATATGTAAATATACCAATCTGGTATATAGCCCGGGGAAAGAAATAGTTGGAGCTCACGCGAGCCAGGCCGTACGCCCTACATGGCCACCACCCAAACCCACAACATCTTTGCATGATTCATAACCCTTTTTGTCATACAAAGAACAAAGGACAATCACCAATATCTAGTTCAGCTCAACAAGGAAATTACGTGACTGAAAAAAAAACAACATGTATACAGGAAGATAATAAAATACCACATTACTTACCGAGACAACCGTGGAAAATCTGACCCAGGTTTTCGTCGTGTTAGGTTTCACTGGTCATAGCAGCGCTGTGGGAACAAAGGGTGTTGTCGTGAGTGTTGGTCTATAAACACAGTTCATAAAGATAATCCGTCCTCGCCCCTTGTTGTCGGGTCGGTGTGAATGGGGGGTAAGCGTGCCGTACACGCGACGTGCTCTTTGTTCTGTACTGACGGCGGCTCAGGGCGTGGGCAGCCGACCGTTACGCAACCAACAACCGCCGTGGTTCCCTTTGTCTGACGATGTGCATGTAATGCATGTATTTCGTCATACGCACTGGTCTACACCCTTTACTATATCGCTTCCTCTAGTATATCGACACACTTTCTTGTTACATTTCTAACTCCTAGCACTACAGTTTCCGCATTTAACATCCTACAGTGATAACCACAACAGGTTTCACACGTATTAATGCTTGCTTCATTAGAATACATGACAAGAGGTTGTTTGTACCACGAATATTCCGTTTTAAAAGCGATGACATGACAGCTACGGCTGGTGCTGGGATTTTCCATAATTTGACAAGGCTAACGTAACACACACCCTTCCCAAAGACCAATCCGTGAATATAATTTGACATCGCTAACACACAAAGCAAAACGCGAACCCCTCGTATTTTTACAATATCAGACTACGAGATATACAACGGGATATACGTATACACACATACGCATACACTGCTCGTTTGAAATACACTACGAATCTTGATGCAGAGTACGTTAGAAACAGTAAGATATGCCGCACCTTGTAATCGTATGGTCGCACCAGTCTCTAGTGGGCGGGAGTGACGCGTCCGCGCCCGGCCGAAGGATGTTCTGTGTTCCTCCCGGCCTCGCTCACTCCCTGCTCCCCGCCATACCCTCTTCCCCAGCCCGCTGGACAGATTTCTGTACCGGTCAGGCTGCTAGGGGCCGCGAGATCGCCGCTGTCGGGATTCTTTTAGTATCAGAAATGATAGGATGAGGCTAAATATAGGTGGGTAAGCGGTGGAACACGCAACACAATACGGCGTGTTATGGTCACAACTGATGGGTACAGGGGCTGGGGTAGCACGCCTGGGGCGCCTGCGCATTAGACTCCCATGATGTCACTATTTGGAGGCGCCGGAGAATAATCATGACTTAGCCTCCACATCAGACTCTTCTAAGGACAGTTTTTCTCGTTTTTATAACTGACAGTGTTTTCCGATTAGGCCACACCAAGTAAATTTTATGGATGACGTCCTTTGGAGACCCTAAATCTAAAGCGAGAGGGCGAAAAAAAACAAGAAGGGCCATAAAAAACAAGATGCCTAGATTAGAAATATACTAAGAGACGACAAATGTTTAAGGACACAAATTGAATGAGGCGACACAGTGCAACAAGCAAGAAATCTTTTATTCATCATGAAAACAGCAATAAATCAGGTGGAATAACAGTTGTCGTCCTGTCCTGTTTCTTTCATCACATTTTTGCAGGCTTGCATAAACAAAGCATAAAATTGCGGCACTGTCGTCACTCTTTGGTTATACTTATAGCTACAGGAAGCGGAGTTTCTTGTTTTTTTTTCTAGGAACAGGCCAAAATCAATGCGCGCGCGGACGTCATCCATAAAATTTGCTTGGTGTGGCCTTATGTGATGCTGTGTTTAAACGTCCCGTTTTCAAATGTAGATACCTAGCTTAAGCAGACTCTACGATGAAAATAAGGGCTTTATTTTTTCAAAGGAGTGGCTGGATTTTATTGTGCTTTTTTCGTATACCACTTCTATTTGTACCTAGCTTCTTTGGTTCTTGGGTAAAAGTACATAAAATAAAGCCCCTGTCATAGAAACTGCTAAGGAGGCTTACAGCCATAACAGCATAAATGTAAAGGCACCAGAAAAAACACGTTCTACCCGGAAAAATATTGGCTTATCAAAATGCCCGTTGCAGAAGGGCTGATTTCGAGGCTACCCAATGAGCCCGTTGGAGAGATTACCGACTCCGTCAGCTGATTTATCAAACCGACGTCACGCTGAGGCTTGTAGCGGCCGTGAGGGGAGGCAAGTCGTCCCGGGTACAAAACATGTTTTTGAAGCTTAGCACTACCGCGGATTTTAATTACAACCGCATATCGTATTTCTTCTGACCCCATATGAAAGCAAGCGTCAAGGGCATCCAATGCAATTTTAGGGCGGCAATACAAAAAAATATTTTGCATAAGGAAATCTGTCCGATACTGGCTTTTACTGCCATTTCTTAGCACAATTTCTATCATCATTTTTTAAACTTTATTTAGTAAACCCTAAAGAAATCTACGCGAGGATCCTTTCATTTTTTGGTACCACCAACCAGCCTGCGATAAGATAAAAAAAGTAATCGTTTTCTGTCCGCGACATCGCATATTTGCCTCATAGATATCAGTATGTTACATGGGATAGGGTTAATGCAACTTACTACATAATTTACAAAATTGACAAGAAAATTGACTTTAAAAATCCAGTTTTACTACTAAAATCGTCTTGGGTGTCTTTACAGTCAAAGGCTTTGAGACTGCGATGATTCTAAAACCTAACCAGGACAACAAAAATACACAAAGGAACAGAGATGGCTAGTCATCTCTCAATAATTTTCATGTACTGATATGATCTTTGATATCATAACAATAAAATGAATGAGTCAGAAATGAATTCACGTCTGTTACAATAACCCTACCGGGAATATTACGTCTGAAATCAGGTCATATTTCTCATTGTCGCTCTGATATCAAAAGCGGGGAAAAGAGAAAGTTTAAATGATAGAGGAACAGAGGTATTGCAGAAGGCTTTATAATGATAAAATATTTCTGTAGACAATTTTGCTAGGAAGAAAGAAAATACGATTCCATAGAATTTTAAAAAATACATAGTTCTTTCGTACTTGTTTTTTGGATCTCTGTTCCTCTATAATATAGTCCACCTCTTGAAATCAGCTTCAAGTTAAAAGTCATGGAATGGAACTAATACTGTATATTACCGTGGGACCTGGTTAAGTACTGTCAATCACAAAATATTTGAGGTTGTTTTATTTCCCGAGGTTTCCTCTTAACACGAAATCATAACAAGACGACCTGGTGTTTTCAACCGCAAACTTCAAACACAGCGAAAACTTTCTTTTCTCTCAAACCGTGAAATAAAATTACCGCTAAAATAAACGCACTTACAGTACAGGCCAGCGTTTCGCCCCATGCCCCGGGGGGTGTCGGGTAGGGTTACCCTCCGTTGCCATGGTAACGGCGTCACCTCCCGGAAGTGATAATCAGTGCTGACAACAAACATGTGTCGGAGGGCCGGGCATAGGGTGACCTTTCTTCCGGTTCAGAGACGACATTGGGTCGAGATTGAGAAGAAAATTGAGTAAAGAAAGAAAGAATGTTCCGATTTTATAAACTGGTACAAATGTAGTACATGTGTCCATTTATTCCGTAATTGACACTTTCAATTAACGTTCTCATAAATGACAATAGTCAGTAAGTATGTAATTAATTAGTACTAGTGAGTAATAAATCATAGCGCTTGTAATTGTTTACCCAAAGCAAATTGATTGCTTTACATCGACGCTACCAAAGACATAACCTTCTTGGCGAAGGTAATTACAAGCACTAAAGGTGAGAATTTTATAGTAGATGTAGGTTATGCCAGGCGTGATGTCTGTATGCTCTAGTTGGTATCCAGTTCACGCAGATATGCCACCTACCCAGGAGAGTAGCAGGAACATTGAAATGTGCAAATGGTACCTCCTACGCGATAACATTATGACAACAACAGTTGGGTAGGGAAGGGGACATTGCCCTAGTCTAGATCCCAGGCCAACTGTTAGCCTAAGTTAACTCATAAAGATCTGAACGATTAGGGCCTGTCAATCGAGACTAGTACATAGATGCAACTATAGTTAGGCCAGGAAGTAGCAATTATTGCACAATATTCTATCTTTCTGCCTCTAGTATACCTCGTTAGTTTCTGCAGTGTATATATTTTCTTGGATTATTCAGTGACATAATACAGTCACACAATTCCGTTCTGTGAATAAAACAACATGTTTCGGGTCGCAGTGACTTTTATAACGGTAAACCTGTCACTCTTTGCGGTGCAATAGCTACATTATATCGTTTTCGGGGTCTTCTTTACTTTGCGAAGACATCCATTCTCGGAATAATTGACCTTGTGGGAACGAAAAACGTCTCTGAGAGCCTTTTTGCTGGCTAGAAAAGATGGATTTCAAGATATACTAGGCTGTATCGGATGTAAGTGCACTCGCCTGTTGGAACCATATCGGATGTACGAGCTTTAATGCATCTCGTACCCTGAAGCCACACTCGGTCTTGCAGAGATTGAACGCGATTTCTTCCCGTCAAGATCACAATCATTGACAGGTATTAGCAATGTCTGTAGGGGTCAAATAGTACACTGAATTTTTCTTCTCACGTGACGGAAGAATTCGAAATGCTCGCTCAAGTTTAATTTTAGACTGGTTGACTTCACGAATTACATGTAGATTTTTCACTTATATGGCTACTGCGCGCGTAGAGATTTCGTCAAAGAATTCCTCCAAAATACTAGTAAATTATAAAGGGCGTCGTATAAAAAAAGTGAGAATCAAACGTTTGAAATTTTATCAGAATACTAGCAGCGGTAATGTCCAAAATTTGTATTACTTTTGTACGAAAATAAAATTTGCGCTAAAAGAAGCTATTCTGAATGGTGAAGTCAATTTTGAAGTGAGGATGTTTCTGTATCAATCTGTCTTTCGGCTTCTCAAAAGTGGAGAAACCATGCAATTCTAATTTATCGCACTTTCCTATATTTCGCTGCAGACTCTTTGAACGTGTCCATGTACTCTGTAGGCAATTACAGTATTGCATCCGGCGTAACTCGGAAGTCAGACCCGGTGAAACCATTTACCGTCGCTCGGAGCGGACAGACTATGCTGCAGCCCAGTGAGATCCGGGCGGAGTCACAGGTGATGTATCGAGTCGGACAGGCGCTTTGAAGTGTGTCGGAGAGCCCGCTCCAGGGTGATGTACCGTAAGTATTGGATCTGCCATCTCTGCCTGCTGTAGATAGGCGGATGACAGATGTGCAGGCGATACTTCCAAAGGCCATCCTGACTGTCGTCTGCGGAGCGATTCCGGGACCGTTCGTTTTACATCTCGGGTGGGTTGGGTACATGACATAACAAAGAGTTGTTTTGTTTTCAAAGCAACAGTAGTTTTCTTGCAATTTCAAAGTTTTATTTTCAGCATTTTCTCACGTACAATGTTTAGATAATTATGCATGGGACTTCCGGATTTGATGTCTTGTGTTATGAACAACAATAAAGAAAGTATGTAGACATCCCTTTACAAATTTGAATGTCACCTTCAGTAACTAGTATGCCATTCCAGTTCAAGAAGTACTAGAATTGCCATTCTAGTTCAAGAAGTACTAGAATGTCATTCTATTTAAACACCGTCTAGAATGTTGTACAAGTATGAAATGATCAATGAACTTGCCCTTTACACAAAGTAACTCCTGAGAAGAAACCGCACGAAAGAGGCTTATACCTGTATGAGACCGGAAACCTGAAAACCAGAGATACAGAAAATATCGGTCTAGATCTTAAGCCAACCGCTGTTTGTTTATCTCTTTTCCAAGGCGAACAAAAGAATCTGTGACAAAGTACCCTGCTTTAAAGTTTCTGAAATTTGTTTTCGTAACTACCCCCCCCCCGCTTCCATTATGCCAGATAATATAATAATTCCAAAGGTTGCGTACTTATCAATGATATGATGAAAGTACGGCACTGTCGTTGTTGGAAATGAAATACAAGATTGGTATTTGATCGATGTTCTCGCCTCGAGCAAAATTAATAATATTTTCATAATGACTAATATAGTGATTGATGCAGTGTGTACTTTGTAAGATTTTTATGTCTTTGAATCGTTGCAGTGACTTGAAAAGCCACCAGAATTAAGTTAGAAGACGTTAGTTACGATCATATCATTTTAACGGTAACCACTGTGACCGTGTCTAGCTCACCTCGGAATTTATTACTTCTTTGTCCCGAGAGAATTCAAGATCGTATCTGCTTCAAGATATTTTCTGCTATTCTTCATACGCCATACGCTGAAGGCCATTGAAAGCTGCAGCATAGCAAATACGGATTGCAAAATGGACAATTTAATATAATAGTCATTGCAAACAATATCGGTTCTCTCACTAAGATGTAAAAATATGGCCATGTACTGTTGTCAAACTACCTCTCTCTACCGTACGATCATTTACACAAGTTTCGCAATTTATACGTTTTGGCACCGTTGAACCTTCAGGCCGAAGATAGAGAACCACGGCATGTAGTGCTTATGCCATTCTCTGGCCATTTCATACCTCTTGCATAACAAGAAAGTCTGATATAAGGCCCTCTCAAGGCGCAGTCTGAAGACTATCTTCATCTCGTAAAGCCGACAGCTGGAGGGAAGACTTACATCTTCTTGATAAGTGAGCAAACTGACGCTGGGCCGGTTTGTCAACTTTTTGACGTTTATGGTGAGAACGTAGAATTATGTTTGTTGGAGTGGCGCTGTGCAGAGAAGCAAGAATTATACGGCCATGCTGTACCACTGAAGGCTCACTAACAGTGGCAAACAGAGAGAGGGGGGAGGGAGGGAGAGAGGGGGCGGGGAGGGAGAGAGAGAGAGATAGAAACGTACACAGATATACTTTATGTGACGCACAGACACACGGACTCTCTCTCTCCCACACATACGTGTGTATACATATACACTCGTACACACGCACAAATACATACACATAACAAATAGACACACTCTCACACATTCACACGCACATACAGAGAGAGAGAGAGACAGACAGACAGACAGACAGAAACAGAGAGAGAGAGAGACGTGACACACACACACACTCGGACGGACACAAAATATTACCTCTCTCGTCCGGCTTTGCAACAGCTATATACGAGTATTCACGCACAAGGTGTATCGTGTAACACGTAACACATTAATGTTTTATCCATATCAATGTGAAGTCTCCATTAATCAGTCTGTCAGCGACCACTTGAACATGTGGGTCATCCTCACACGGTATACATTGTTCGCGATCACAACAGATCGTATCGGATACAATAAGCGATACCACAAA
This sequence comes from Branchiostoma belcheri, assembly GCF_001625305.1. Lineage (NCBI taxonomy): Eukaryota > Metazoa > Chordata > Leptocardii > Amphioxiformes > Branchiostomatidae > Branchiostoma > Branchiostoma belcheri. Next base: position 1,449,283 of record NW_017804287.1, on the reverse strand, counting down.
TGAACGCAAGAGATCGTACTAGGAAAAAAAATGTCTGACCTTTACATTGCTGAGAAAAGGCATTTTGATGTTATATTCTTTTGAACTAGCAGTCAGTGACAGCAGACAGTGACAGCAGACAGTAATTTTATTTCACTTAGGTGCTTTTATTTTTTTAATGACAGCAGCAATGTTAACATACATGTATATTTATACTTAAATTATATTCAACTTAGGATTTCTACGACGATTTCTAAACAAGATATGAGTTTTAACATTTTGCAACACGACCGTTCTGTCAGTGGCATTCAACTTGGCAGTGGTCCAAGTACACGAGATAACCAATGGCGCCAACAAAGATCACATAAACGCCAAGCAACAGTTCCATTTCAACACTGTTAAACATTCTACCCAGGAACACAGCGCCATACCAGAACCACTGTAACTGTGTTTCTTGAAAGGTTTTAGATACCCGTTGTGTGCTTTAAAACCCATAACTGGTACCAAAGCGGGGTCAAGAACCAAGTAAAAGGAAATTCAAACCCTACTTCCTTGTCCGCCCCCAACTCCCCATCGATGACGTCATGTACTATGCGTGGCCGTTTTATAGAATATCGGCGTTGAGCCAGGCGAGGTTATTGTGATGAATGAAGGTTTTGCAAACCGCTTACACAGACAAAGCAGGCGTGTAGTTTTCTCTTAGATTCTAGGGTAAGGAGAAATGGACGCCACAAGTCAAAGTGACAGGCATTCAGCGGGGAATATACGCCATTCAAGTTATAGATTTTACTGAAGAAATATATATCATATAAGGATTGAGCCAACGGCGAGAGTGTCCAAACTGTGGCAAACAACAATTGAAGGACATAAAAATGTCCTAGATTATGATGTAATTGTCCTTATAAGTAAGGTTTACAACCAAACGTGAACAATATAGGTTTTTCCACGCCGTCAACTCGGCCTATACAAATATCCATCAAATCCCCTTGAAGAACCACCTAATGTAATTTGTGACCTACATTCTCAATCCCAAAAGAGATGTCTAATCCTGAAAAGTCCAAAATGTGGGTTCCAACAGATGACTACGCTGTGTCTTATTGAGGGGTAATTTGTATTCTAGTGTGTGATGCACAAAAAAAGCAGTGAGTGATGTTAATCTTTTTGGTAGTTTTTACCCTGAGGCTAACTGAATAGCACTTTGTCAAGATCCTGACAAATGTTTTGCCATGTAACTATACACTTTGTTGAAGTTTTGTCCATATTAAGATATCCTTTAGCCTGATGGCTAGTCTTACAGTTCAGATGAAGAATTACTCGAATATATTTATTAACGTAGATGGCATACTCAGTGAGTATGAAACTTCACACCTAACCACGGGCGATTTCAATATGATGAATTTGTAAGAAGTCTAGAGATTTGTGTTGAAATTCGGAAAATTTTTGTGTCTGGAAATCAGCCTAGATCGCAGAAGAAAGAAAGTGTCAAAAGTAACAAACTTGTGTACGCAGATGGCGGTCTTTGGGGCTTAGTATAATCATCTTTGCTCCTTCTTTGATTTCATTACTAAAACCTTTACTCTGGAAATCGTGTCCCACAAAAGCGCAAGCAGGAAATGAGAGAGCCTTTTCGGCGTTCAACTATTCGCAAAAGATACCGCTGGGGATAGCTCCTTGTAGCGAGGTTCAAAGAGTCTTTTGGGCGGACTTTACTTTGTCCTTTTAGCAGGAAAATGAAGATCAATCGGACTTCCTCCGGCTACGACGCACGAACGAGTTCATGACGCACGGCCTGACGCACTGATGTCGTCCGGGGGATTTTCAGGGCACTTTTCCGGTAATCCGTGTGATATTTACCGCGCTGGGAGAGTCGTGGTTGCCGCTAACGACGGCGAAACGACGCGTAGGGGTTATTTGGAAAGGGTTCGGATTTCGGGGAAAACATATGTCTCCGTGCTTTGTATAAAGTAGTCTCTAGGCGAAGAAAGTGTAAAGTTAAGTACAGGGGTAAGGGATATATTCCGGTAAGAGCAGGTTTTCGTAGCCAGTTTATACCGTCGTGATTTCAGCTCCAGGCAACGTAAGTGTAACACGGTATACATACTAATAAATTTGTTATCTCCGCTACCTAAATGGAAATATCGTTTTTGGTGCGTGTATACATGTGTGCGTGTATGTGTGTGTGTGTGTGTGTGTGTGTGTGTGTGTGTGTGTGTGTGTGTGTCTGTGCGTGCGTGCGTGCGTGCGTGCGTGCGTGCGTGTGTGTGTGCGCGCGTCGGCGTGCGTTCGTGCGTGCGTCTGCCTGTCTGTTTCTGGTTTGTTAGCGGTCAAAATAACTTAAGATAGCCTATGTGAATTGTGAACAATATTTGGTATGGGAATAGGTCTTGATTTTAGGAGAACAAAGGTCAAATGGTCTCCTGGTGGCTGTCCTTGGTACTACAGCAGAAGCTCCGATATCTTTTGTCCTGGGCATGCTATGGCATTTTTCGACGGCAGATGGCTTTTTATGTCAGAACAAAGTACTAGTGGTGTTGCTCTGGTCCCCCAAGTGAGAAATTACTCAAATCTATACCGTTAGGTAGCTGTAATAACGTATAAGTATCATCATGATAGTCAGGAGGTGGTTTCTTACCCAAAGTCACCGCATTGAATACAGATTACAAGGGGTTCGTTGACTTCTTCAGCAGTTCAGCAACCTTTTCCCATAAATGCGATCAAATAGGTATTGGGATGTACCCATCATTTCTTGGGGTCACCACCAATGAACCATTATATTGTAGGCCTATAGGAGACAATGGTCCTCATTTCAGCCTGATGATCCATTGTGCTTGGACATCGAATTCCACGATGCGATAAAATACCGTAAATGCGTTTACTTTCGCGGTGGTTTTATTTCGCAGTACATGATGGGAAAGGGGGAAGTTTTCGCGGTGTTTGAAGTTCGTGTTTGAAACAATTCGGTATTACAGTAGAATCATATAAAACACAAATTCGCGGTGTCATAGCGAAAATAAAAATAGTGCGAATATTTAAAAGGAGTAAGTAAGTATATAATTACAATGCAGGTGTTGGGATGGATAATAAAATATCATATGGTACAATACATTTCATTCGCGATCGAAAACGCACATTTTTAAACTCCCATATTTGCACTGATAATCGATAACTTATAAAAATCAAACAATGAAATGTTCAATGTCAACTTTCATTTAAAAGTGTTGATTTCAGTCGTCCACGCGATTCCGTGTGCTGCAGACGTAGATGTCAGACGACTTTGACACGAAGGTTTTGGCCGGAAAATCGATGGCGTGCCCTGTGAGAGAAGCGGCTTATGTCATCACCTCATCACGCGCAATTATCGTACAAGTCATCCGGGGTCTTCATACCATCGATCTGACATAAAAACTAAAAAGGACAGAAGCATCAAAACGCGCTCTTAAAACATTTCCTTTCACGCGGCTGAATAAATGTAATAATCTCCAAGAAGATCTTTTTATTAGCTGCAAAGACATAATCACGGTCAGGCAGTATCCATTTGCCAGGCGAGGCGATAAAATAAGATAACAGTCAAAAAAAGCTGGGCCCGATTAAATCACCTGAGAATACGTCAAATATAAACATAAACCTTTGTTTGAAGAGTATAAATGTACGTCAGGTGGGAATTCTCGGCTATCCTAAATTCACACTGAAAACCAATTAGTTTGAGCCGATCGTCTGACAAGAAGTCGCGTATAAAAATCGATTTTTTCCATCTGCGTCAATTCGGATAATCCTACACAGCTTCGCGTGTCTACTCTACAGAGCAGTAGTGGTGATGATATCTATGAAACATCAATACCCACAACGGGATATTATTCTCAGTTACTGCGTTATTACCTAACCTTAATGGCTTTGGAACGATCCAGACGAAGCCATCAAAACGTAGAAAATTGATTGAAAAGAAACAAATGTTACGCAGAGCAATATATGTGTGACTATGATGATATGTTGGGCTATACCAGATCTAAATCGCTGCAGCTATCTTTATTATTTTATGGCAGGGGAATAAAAAGTAATCATTATTGTGTAACGGATTCATGTGCCTCGTGGGATAGCTTCAGCATACAGAGTTGAGTAACAGTTATATATTTATGCTCACCATAAAATATTGTGTGTAAATTGATAACACCTTACATTGTCTCATGCAAGAAAATGATCTTGTATCTTTGAGTTGTTAACAAAAATAAAAGCTAATCTTCATAACCTCTTCTTTTTAGCAATGCATTGTTTTGGTTTAAAAACTTATTTATTACATTCGGGTCCTCAGAGGATTGTAGCTCTGTTGATAGAAAGAGTAGTAGGGGATAAGAAATTGAGTAAGGTGCAATATTTCCCTGAACACAATATATAGAACGGACTATGGAAATGTACAGTTTTCATTGTCGTTTTGGAAACAGTTAGTTGATTGTTTACATTGTAGTGTTGTGGAATATACCAAATTCTAGTCCTACTCTATAGCTTATTCCACATTCAAAGCACGCCATTGTCGTAACACTGCCAGCCAAATGCACCTGCACATCTCCCGTACATTTAATCCCTGTCCCGCCATTGTCCTATTCCCCTGAGCCATCTGTCGACAGTTCTGGTTGGCTGACCTCACATTACGTGATGACCTCAAAGTCAATCTTGCCTTCGGACATTGACCTCTCCAGTCATGCAAATGGTGACTAGTACTCACCGAAATCGTCGGCCATATTGTCATACTGCTAAGCTACAAGGACATTTTTCAAAACCATTTGATGAAAGAAAATCTAATCTTGTACTTTTACTTCTACATTTTAAGAATTGCGTTCAGGGATGGAGAGTGCTCCTATAGCGGCAGATGTGTAATTACAAGGACTGTAATTTCGAACCGTCAAAATGAACGGTTGCGTGCAAAGAGCAACAAAAGACGATTACTGTAATTTTCGCAGACTCTCTCTTGCAAGGACTGTGATTAGGATGGCCATTATCGTGCACTGAGCATGCTACTGATTAAAAGTTAATCTAAAAATAACATTTCTATCGTAGGAGCGTGGTTAGCTAGCTACTTCAACCAAAAAGAACGGTACAGAGACTACAGACCGTGACGTTGCTTACTAAACTTAACTGTAGTCCGAAAATTACCTCCGGCTTTTAATTTTCCAGTAAGAAGTATTGCTAATTTGTATGTTAAAGTAGGCGTAGAAAACTCGAAACTTGTAAACTTGTGAGTATCCCTCGATGCAACAACGCAGAACAATAGTTCTTCAACTACTAGTAAATCACCTCAAACGCACGTTAGTTTAAAGAAGACATACGACCTGGAAAAACTAAGTCCGGATAAGCTACTTTATGTTTCTAAGCTATCTATTGCGTGAGTCGGCCTAAGGTGTTATCTTCATTCTTCACTCGGAGGATTTGGTCCGGACATTGCAGGGATACTCGCCGTGAGGCCTCGGAGTCAGGTCGTACCACCCGGGATGATTACAAAAGAACCTTGCTGTAGGGCAGAAATACGTCAGATGGTTTGCTCAGGCTTGTGAATATCTAACTGACCATTCACTACTGATGTAGATAGAGATACGACCAATGCAGGAGGGGTGAATCATCTGTAGATAGCATCAACAATGCTGAGCACGGTTCTAAATTGACTTTTGTTCAAATGAGCTAAGGTAGTATGTTATTTATTGCTACTAGTATTTTGATATTTTCATAGTATATTTTGCCGAAGACAGATATCGACAACAATGTACCACGGAGGCTTTAGATTTAAATTCAAGTGTAGAAATGACCATGCCTATGTTTTCAGGGTTAGATTTTGTTTATCATGCAGGAATAAGTGGGACCAATTGCCCTTAAGACAATGTAACATGAGGCTAAACAGTCTGTTAAGAGTTCTTTCCAAGTCGTCAAAGAGGGCATAAAGACAAGGAGCATGTCCTGATGTTTAGAGTTCTTGGGGCTGTCCAAGTCTATTAATTTCCATCAGTAGAGTTTCAGAAAAAAATATCCAAAGCCACGTTCCCTGCCTAGATATTTTGCTCTGCACTTATGAAAACATCTACAAGGTCAAACTGAAGGCGACAACAACATCCTAACCATCCCATCCTATCCCATCCAGCAATGCCAAATATATCACATTAAAGATACACACAATCATTATATAGCAACCATGACTATATTTATCACATTTTTGAAAGGCCAAGTTCAAAAGAATCCTTGATAACGTCTTCACAGTAATACGATATCTTTTTTACTTTAGCTGTAGGAAAGACGACCCTCAATGTTACGCAACAATATGCTAAATATGGTGGGATCTATTAAAGCGCCCTGGTATTGGCACCAGGGAAAAGGAAAATATGCAACTAATTTAACTTGGCAGCGACTGCAGTGGTTTTGCAGATAACATCGTCTCATAGGAATACTTTGGCAATTACTGGTGAAGAAGCCAAACGGAGCGCGGAGATAGTTTGTAAAGATAAAGCAGGATGGAACAGGGTGTATCGACCACAGTCAACACACTGCACGCACACACATACATACGCGCGCACGCACACGCACACACGCACGCACGAACACGCACACACACGCACGCACACACGCACACACATACGCGCGCACGAATACGCACGCACACACCGTCATGCATACACACACACACACACACACGCACACACACACACACACACACACACACACACACACACACAAGATCATTGGAAGACATTCAATATCGTTGCAAAAATCAACCAAACCATACTAAGTTGCGCATGCACTCGATGATCAAACGCCGGAACCTACTATTCATACTTGACTTTATTGTAACAAGATTGCCAAACGTGTTCAACACCAATAAATTCTGCTAATTATCCTCATCGTTTCAGTCAGAAAGTTGTCGAAGTAGTTTTATTCCGTACTTACTTCTGATTACAGCGGAAACAAAATGACCTTTATTCAACAGAAAAACTGCCTGAGTGTGCGTCAAAGGCAGACCGGGAGTACTTGAACCGTTCTCCGCGCATTACTCCGTCTGCGTCGGTCCGTGAGTTACGAGAAATGGCAAGCGGATACCCAGTCCTTTCTGATTAGCAACACACATCCATCATACAGCAAAGCAAATTGGAAATATGACCTTTTTCGGCGTCCGTGCACTTAACTTCCGGGCGTACGGTGTTTGTTGATGCGCCTAGCGTATTGACTATTACGTCTGTCCGTAAGAATGCATCAATGTTTGATTCGGCTGTTAAGGCGCAGAGTGGTACGGTACACTTAAGGTGTCACCTTTTCTTTGCGTGAGATATTGTACAGAGCAGGTTACCGGAAGTTAAGAGGAGGGATTTAAGGCGTCCTATTTCCCAGACTAAAGGTATAAAGAGGAAATACAGGTGGATGTACGGCTAAAGACCTCAAACTGCAATCCCCTAAGCCCCTGTTTTTTTTTTTATTTTTTTCATTTTATTCACATGGATTCTTGAGCATTTGGATATGAACCACTTGTTGTGCTTATGTGAATCCGCTGCTCATAAAACATAATACAAATGTAAACATAAAGATGACATAAAGTATAACATAAACATAAAATGAAAGTGGCTGGCGCACCAATACCTATAGCATAACAAGCCCCTGGTTGTACATGTCACACATAGCCTTCCGAATACTGCCGAACTCACCCCAACCATGGCTGGGAGTCGGTCTGGAGTAAGGTCGGCTGTAATTGGTTGGTGTTTGGCGAGGTTAGCTACTCTGCTCGGCTGTTGTAGCTTGAATTTTCAAAAATGTTTAAAACATTCAGGTGTGCACGGGGGTGTCGTCTCAGCGGTGGTTAGCTGGTATGCGAAAGTAGATCAACAGTGTTCCTGGGTCAAGTTTAACTCAAATTTAACTCAAATTCGATTTGTATAGAAAGGTAAGCGTGGCCTGAATCTAGCTAGACAGCTCCCGAACTTTAGTCAGCCTTGGTTGATCAGTGGTCGGGAGAAGGTTCTGAGTGTGTGACAGGTATATTGTGCTTGTGATGGTAAATTTTGATAAACATGATAGTCTGCGCGGTAATAGCGTGCATTCCGCTGACTCAAACAGTTGTAATCACCCAAAAGGATGTAGTCTAAATCCGACTCCATTTTACGGTCAATCAAAACCATCTATTTAACAAAAATTACACCCTGTGCAAAATTATAGCTCAGAATTACCACACAGGAACACGATCGTTCAGTTATCCCCGAGAGGTTTCTAAAGACCATAATTGACATCTCATTACAAATGGTGTGTCCGCTACCATGACAATATAAATCGATACCTCTGACGCAAACCAATGAGCATGATTTACATGGGTCATTTAGGATATTATTTAATGGTCATATTTCTGCTTTGATTTTGTTATTTTAGAAGCACATGAAGTACATTAGTAGATAGTTGTTTCTATTTTCCGTAAATGCTTTAAGTCTATTTTCTGTAAATGTTTTAAGATAAGTTTCTTTTTTTCGTAAATTCCTATACTAAAGAGAATTGATGCTTTTAACCAGGTCTGAAGTATGGATCAGTGTGTACGTAGAATGCGTGGGTGGACTATTGACGAGTCGAAACACTCAGAACATATTGATTGCCTTCGACTGAAGGCTATGCCTTCGGAGAAGGTTATGAAATCGGGTTTGCACTGTTTGGCAGATTAGGCACGATAACTCTTGAAGGCAAGGTCCGAGGTTCACGATTTTTGGCAGGCAGGTTGATTTAGGGGTGGCCATTGTCAAGGCTAAAAATGGGCTTCGTGGGGGGTTCCTAAGTCACTGTAGTTGACCTTGGTTTTTGGTGTTTTTTCCTTGTCATCAAGATATCTCGAGAATCCTTAAATGGATGTTCATTATTTTTAGTGGGCAAGTTACCGTTGAAAATGCCGAGGTCAAGTTCAAAGATGGGCCCCGTGGGGGTTTCTATGTCACTGCAGTTGACCTTTGTTTTTGTGTTTTTCTTGTCATCAAGATAACTCGAGAATCTTTAAATGGATGTTCATGTTTTTTAGTTGGCAAGGTACCATTGACAATACCAGGGTCAAGTTCGGATATGGGCTTCGTGGGGGGTCCCCACGTCATTGAATTAGAAAGTACTGCAGCGAAACTTCTGGTTTTTAAATCTCGTGATATGGACGTGCTAGGGTCATGATTTTTAAATGGTAGGTAGCTCTCGTGCTCAGAAAGAAGTGCCGTAAGTTTGGGCCCCGTAGCAGCTTGTTTGGGAAATGCAGAGGCATTTGTTTGAAAATGTTTGAAGTAGGATAGCTCAAGAAACGGTTGACGAATTGTTGTTATTTTTGATATCTCGGTAGCTTAAGTGATGCTTGACCTAATTAGATGACGATTATGCAAATCACGATCTAATTTTCATAATTAATGACAAAAGTCTATAAATCTGCTACGTTCCATGATAGAACAATTAAAATGGTGGCATATTTAATCAAGAGGAAGAGGAACATTGACAGATATTAATTATGTAAATTGTGACCCAATTTGATTAATCAATAAGAGAAATCTATATGTCTTTCATACTGCACTAGACCTTTTTGTTTCCACCCTCTGTGGATTACATTGATTTATGCCCACAAGGATAGCTGGAAAAAACTTTCCTGTTTGTTGAAACAACAGAATCCTTGCGAAATTGGCGAAAGTGGCGCTTAATGCTGCATTAATACTGAAAGTTTTAATACTGGGTTAATGCTGGGTTAACGACTCGGCCAGCCTTCAAACACACATAGATACATCATTCATAATGTACAATGTAGAAAAGGCAATCTTTCTTTTTATTAATGTTTGTTTCATGTACTGGAGCAACTGCATAACTCTTGTAAAATTTGTGAACCCTGACACAAGACTGCACAAATGTATGTGCTAATGTTGTAGGGAATACAGGAAACCTATTCATATCTAGGTTAAAACAACAAGTTACAGACAGGAAGCTGTCAACATTGGTTTTAGTTGAAAAAACGTTTTCTTTGAAATTGTTTGTTGAAAAAACATTAGTGGCCCAGTGCCCCAGCAGAGCGTGCTTTATTTGTCAGGTCCGTGGCCCCCAGTGTGAACATCTGGAATTAGCCTGGTTGCCAGACCCATAGCACACTGGACACAAAGTATCTCAGTGCTCACGAGTCTACTTTGTGTCCAGTGTGCTATGGGTTTGGCACCCAGGCAAATCTGGAATATGCATAATGTGAATAGGTTTCCTGTATTCCCTACAACATTAGCATGTACATTTGTGCAGTCTTGTGTAGTACATTTGTGCATATCGTATCGTATTATGCAACAGAAGTTGAAGATTTAAACCCGATATAAGGTCACAAACTTTGTTTTAATCGAGAACATTGTTGGTATACTGTACACAATGGCCAGGTCACTAGAATAAGGTGGTCTGAACGCATTGAACAGTATCTAATCTTTATTAAGCTTTGTTGCTTTAGCGAGGAGCACGGCGGTATTCTATGAATGACTTTGAGTTTGATGCCTGTAATCTTCTTCATAATGGGTCGTGTGGAGAGGGAATAGAGAACGCTCTGCCTTGAAAGGATAGATTTTCACGACCATATTATGGTCCGGTGGGCCCCCACAAGAAAACTAACATAGCCAAACTGCGTCGCCAACCTGAGAAATAACCAGTAAATAACTACC
>NW_017804287.1:1436231-1437548 GCF_001625305.1 Branchiostoma belcheri | reverse complement strand
TTCAATGTATTGGACATCGCACGCTTCAACAACACTGGCTGCATAGAAGAAGAATTTAGTTGAAGGAGCTTTTGCCGTTTTGAAGTTTGGATCACCGCGTATCGGAGGGAAGAAAACAACTTTTCGCGGCCAGACTCCCCAGGCCTATTCTCCTCTCCTTTTTGCCGAATTCTACGATCCGTAGTTCCGTAGAAAGACATGGTACAGGCTTGGGAAATAGTCTGTTGCTTCGTTCACAAAAAGACTCTCTGGCCACTATAACTATCATCTTCAAAAAAACCTACACTATACACACACACAACACCCACCAAAACAATATCACACTGTCGAAGGCATGAGACCTCCGAACTCTAGTTAAGAAATGAGGTTAGGAAGAAATGCGTGTAACGCCCAGTACAGTATCTCATTAGGGTCCATCAATAAAGCTTATCTTGCATTTGTCTTGGGCGCTTCTTCGATGATTATCACTGACGTATGGCGGAAGACAAATACTCCGTTAATAATTAATCTGGCATCAAGAGACACGCAATGGTTCTACTTTTCTATTGGTGTTTTCGCTCACGTGATGCTGACGTCAGTATCGTCCGCCATGTTGGATGGTTAACCTGAGCGTTGCCAGACAAATTTGAATTTCAAACCTCAATTTGTAGTTGTAATTACAGTTGCAAGAATTTAACATTTTATAACAATTTTGTAGGTATGGCGCTCCCGGGTTTAACCAACCAAAATGGCGGCTGACACGATCTAAGACGCCAGAACAAATGTATTTTATCGTACAAAAAAGAGAAGAAACATTAATTTGACGGTGGTTACGAGCTGCAAAAGAATGTGACCAATCAAAACTAAAACAGTCTTAGATATTCATAAAACACGTCTCTGTGATTTATCGTACCATCTTCAGCAGGGTTCTCTAACCAGTAAGCAGCTTGTGAAGAAATACCCGTGAAGAAAAATCGGCTTCTGTATCAGCTTTCCGTATCGCTACGCTTATCCTATTAATCATTCCTCGCCTACACAACAGAATGGAACGCGTTTCCAATCAATAGTCCACCCGCTGGAATAACTCATGGACTCGGGCCGGCAACGATTAATTGGTAACGCCGCAAGCAGCCAGGATCTGTCAGCGGTAGATATATGGGAAAACAAGACGAGAAACTCACGTAATATCAGTCATAGTTGGCCAGGTTTCTTCAACACGTGCTGGGCATATATAATAGGCGGGCGTAATCATTCAACGTCTTGGGTGATATTTAGCTAGCGGGGGTAATGTTGATAAGTGCGTTACACATAGTTGGACAGAGAGTACAGACATAAAGG
>NW_017804287.1:1358693-1436211 GCF_001625305.1 Branchiostoma belcheri | reverse complement strand
CTAGTGTACCGATACTCAGTACCGATACTGTACCGGAAAAATTGATTAGGTACAGGTCCAAAATACCTAATCCCTCCGTACCGGTACTGTACCTAAACAATTTCACACCAATTTTATGCCTATTTGTGACCTTAAATGTGGAAATAGCTGGTCGCCAATGGGTTCCAATGTAAGGACAGTGTGTTCATGAAAACAATAATACCTTACTTTTGCCTATATTTTATCTGAGCATTCTCCATAAACCAAAATTAAACCTTAACTATCAAGTGTATACATGTTTTTGTTGCTATTGAAAGAGTTCAGAAGAGCATGTAAATTGGTCGAATTTTTTAGGTACAGGTTCAGGTCCGGACCTGTACCTAAACCTGTGTACCTGTACCTGTACCTGTACCTAAAATTTGTTTAGGTACACAGCTCTAGTGTTACACATAGTTGGACAGAGAGTACAGTCATAAAGGTTATGTGTAAAACGATTTACATGAAATAAATCTAACGAAGACCTGCGACTATATCGTTAGGGTAGTCAGGTCTGGGTCTGGGTAGTCAGTAAAATCAAGAACACATTCAAGAAAAATCATATGAAATTAAGACAGCTCCAGATTCCTGTATTTTATAAGCCATGATGATTATGATTATGGTGTTATACAGCCAATAGCACCGTTGATTTTGAAAAGAAAGTCGTATTTCTTTTTGTTCTTTTGTTTGAGACAGTCAACTTCATGTTGGTGAAGATTCTGCCGAACTTCGAATTCGTGGGTACTTTGCTGATAAGAATATGATTGTAATGAAATTCAAAATGACTTTGATTTCTGCTAATTCATACCCTTGGTCCGGATAATCTAAAATGTGACGACTTTCTTCTGTGCTTTGTATACCACAGGTGTTCGCCTTATATGGGTATGAAAAATACTCCAATACAAGAATTATTTCCAGTTCTGTTGTCTTCTCTGTAATAACGGGATATCCGGCTGCTCAGTACACGTCACTTCCCGGAAGTGTGACGTCAGCACCGGGTCAAAGGTGGTTGGAAGTCTGTATCGGCTCCCGTCTCCATTGGTCTCTGTCCAATGAAAGTTGTTTGGCCTTTATTGACTGAGGTATCTTGTCTGAAGGGTGAGAATGAGTATCTAGAGCAGTTGGTTCTACAAATGTAAACTGCTATAATTTTTCACTACAAACAAATGGCCAGTAACCATTATGAAATTTTCCTGCTGTGATCTTTGTCTAAACCTTCATCAACAGTTCAACTCTAAAAGAGGTTGTTGACCTCAGCATATCTTCGCTCCATCAGAGACAACTAAACTGAACATAATGACGGATTCCCTGGTGAATACGAACTAAACCATCATCGCCGTTTGCTCTTTCGGATCGATAGTAAGAAACCACAAGACGTACAGCTAATTATCGGCGCAAAGAACGCAGAGGGAAGGCGGTGTTGGAATTGATTGGATGATGAATTTTAATACGGTTACCGTAAAATGTATCAACACTCTGTGATGAAAGTATTGTTTTATATTAACACTGGAACAGTCATTTTCACTTGGTTTCAAAACCTATTTTTCAAGCGCTTCATGTTGTTTTCTTCAAGTCCGCAAAAATGGTGGTGAATTACTGTATAAAGTCCTCGGCCCCGTGTCCAGGTCGACTTTTTTGATATTCAACTCCAGTCGAGAAATAGTTTTCCCAATTTCACTTTACAGCCTATAAGTAGAAATGACGTGCTTGCGTCTTTACGATTTCATCAGAGCGTGCCGTGCTTATCGCAATCTTCTTCCCTTTCAGGGATTACTTCGTGCAAAGAGGTTATATTTTGATGTTCAAACGTCCTTGCTTTGTGGTAATTTCATAGTGCAAATGCCTCGTCCGTCCTTGGGAACAAAGGTGCTCATACCCTGGTCGTAGCGTCTCTTCATTCGCACGGATTTAGACGATGAGACAATAATGTGACGGGCACGCAGGCGGGATTTAGAGTTAATTCCGCGCCGGTCTAACGAGATCACAGCCCCGGCGTCACCGGCATCGATCCCACGGTAACAAATCACCGCGCAATGACCGCTGGGACGGGGATGGTGAAAGCAGATCAGATTTCAAGATGGCCGCAAATGACATCATCGGCGGGGACGTAAAAGAGATAAGACAAATGCGCGCGTATTTTACTCACGTACTTAACGTCTCGCACGTAAAAGCACAGTGAATCAGTGAATCAATCTTGAGACTCAGGAGTCTCGCAGTCGCCAGAAGACGTGTATGTCTAGACGCCAACTTTCCAAACATTTATAAAGATTTCCGTTTTTTATTCGCTGCATAATTCAGTCACATCGGGAAGAGAAATGTTGTCAGACAAGGCGCAATCTCGGCGCGAATGACTTTAATATCCCCAGGCGAGTCTTCTAATCTATATTCGAAGGCCATCCTTAACCCCACACCAGAGGTTTGCCCATTCTTAAACATGGGGAAAATAGCTGTTATATTCTGACTCTTTTCAACATTCAAAAGGTGAAATTGAAAGACCACCTTTAGAATAGAAACGAGCGAAGTAATTTGGAAAAAGTGCCTATATTTAGTTTCTGTCAACATTTCAAGGTCCTTTCCTTTCATGTAAGTCTAAATATCGATTGTCCTTTGTCTGGAGTGAGCGGTAGGATTCGGCAGTACGGAATAGTTTATTGTGCCTTTGTCCAGTTTTAAGTGTTTCCAATACAGACCAATGCCAGGGTCGTTACAAAGAGAACAGGCATGGCGTACTGATAAGGTTTGGAGCTTTGTGCTGCATAACAACGAAGCGTCTTTTTTCAAATTTTGATTCTCAGTTTTAATGTTCAAGTCTTTTCGTCACAAAAAAGAACCATTCTTAATGATACATTATAAGTGCCTAAAATATCGAAGAGAGTATGCAGTTATAACTTTGCAAGAGAATTATGACGACATAAACTTAAATTTCAATTGCATGATGTTAGATATTACACGGTGGACTACAACATATATTACACTCTATTCTTACTGATTCAATGTGAAGCAACGTTCAGTACCAAGGACAGATACACTGGACACCATTGTAGATTCCTACTCGTACATACGACTTACTGAATGAACAATATAATCCCAGAAACAGAATGATTTATTGTTTATAAATGTGCCTCCGAAAGATATACAAATCTTTATATGTGCATAATGCTAGAACAGCTTAGATTGAAACTAGCAAATAAGCTTTTCCTCTTTGAGTACTAGACGTTACATGTATAGCGTTTAGCTTTGTCCAAAGTTTTAACAACTTAACAATTTCATAGCTTGTCTGATTTTATGAATTTTTTTAGCAACCTACAACAGTTATTAGAAATGACAGATATCCTGTGTTAAGATCTTCGTGTAAATTACCGGCACTTTCCCAGGGAAAACATCGATTCTATCGGACAGCCCGGCTACCTAAACAAGTGTGAAGATCGAAGACTCGCGTTGATGGAAGACTCCCGCTTTCATGGTCGAATATGACCAGAAAGGTCGTGCCAATCTCCAATACTTCTAGCCTCTACCAGGCTAGCGGCAAATGTACTCCTTAGTTTACCAACTCCCTAACATGTTATCTGTCTGTTTGGCCAATTCCTACTATTTCCATCCGGTTACGAAGCCTGGTAGAGGCTACAATAAATGCAGTAATTTTAGGACAGTGATCTAAAATCGAGTTCTTTTATCGAGTATTAAAACGCGGTATAAAATCACAGGAATGAAACAAAATGCCCTTTGAAGTCAGTGTTTTCTTTACCTATTAGAAAGAATAAAACATGTTGACTGGCAGTTTTAGATTAGCAAGATTAAAAAGATCGAAAACGTTAAAGTGTATTAAAAAATCTCTGAGCTCCTGATGGTTGCAACACTTTTCTATTTTTACATCTAAGTATTACTAAATATAGCAGAACATCCGCTGTAATTCATATAATAATAACATTTCGATGATGGTCTCCTAAGGGTGCTGACACTCACTGTAGTGCATCACTGATAACACTTCAGGCTCCAAGTATCTCATGACACGCAGAGTGATGCAACGTGACTTACGGGGCTATCTCAAAACAAAAGTTTCTACGCACAAAGACGTTTTAGAGTTTTTTTTAAGAAGTAACGGTAACCCGGAAAATTAACATGATTTTTTAAATTGCCATCTTTGAACGTATAGTTTTACTGTAGTTTATGGCGTAATGATACAAATAATGATAAATCATACCAGCAGCCGCATGGTATTCAAGGTCAAAGAAGACTTCAACCTTACTCCCTGGCTAAAACGCGGCATTTTACATTCTATCCTACGTGGAGTTGATTCCCAATCCCAACCTGCCCCCCGGTTTGCGCGGGAAAGTGCACGCATACCATATATGGTGATGCCGAGGACGTTTTGTGTCGTCCGATGCAGACGTTATTGACAGGAGGCATTTACAGCGCCTTCACGTACCTGACGTGGCGTTAAGTACGCCAGGAGAATACGTGAAGACGGACACGTCCCAGTTGTAAACATTAGGGGCTTGCAACAAGCGCTTGTGTGGGGTATTTTCCACCTGTGCGAGATTCTTTTACGCCTTTTTAGTCGCACGTACGGGGGTATTTTTTGGGGAGTATTTTGAGTGCATGTTTGCGTGCGTGCGTGCGTGCGCGTGCGCGTGCGTGTGTGTGTGTGTGTATGTGTTTGTGTATCTTTGTCCATTTGTGTACGTAAATATCTGCATGTAGTAGAGTGTCAGGAAAGGTGGGTAGATATGATTACCACATACTGATTGACATTAAGGTCAAGTTAAGGACTGGAGTCCACCCAAATAATTATTGAGGGCTCAGGGCTTACCCGCTCAGGACTTGTCGCAACAACCAGCCTGCTAGATTCGTGCTATCCCCGTTTCAAGTACGCCAAGCCATGTCTTTTGTTATGCCAATAAAGCCTTGGTGGTTTGAAATTGCTAGTCCCTTGTTTCATTTTCTTTATTCGTAGCCAAGGCGGCTGGGGAGTAGGTAGTTGAGCGGCGCGGTCCACTGGTTACTTGCGGTCAAAAAAAGGATTCTTGGAATTTAAGAGTGGGCGTTACGCCTATTCCCGCCCCTTCCTACAGTACAATTTGCATAAGCTGTCAATCACAGTGAAGTAGGCGGGGCTTAGGTCAAGATTTTGGACGACATTTCACCTCAGTTCTCCGGCGTTCGATTTTTCTGCTTGCTTTGTAATTTCACCATTTCCCCTGTCCTAATTCCCAATATGTATGCATGACGATTGAACAGTCGTCGGGCTATCTAGCAAATGGGTTATTTAGACGGCAAAAATCAATACACTTGTAAATTGTGTTCTTCGAGTTAAGAATCCGCCAACGCAAGTCGTAGTGGTTTTTCCTTTGCCTAACTGATTGAATTCAAATTTCTCGCTGAACTTCAGTTCTCATCAATTATCTATGGCTGTTTTATTCCTCAAACATCACACACTTTTCAACATGTCACATTTCAAATTTGCTATGATCTGCCATTCTTTTATTATAATCAATTTCACATATCATACAAAACATATCACAGATACATTTGATTATCAACAGAAATTTAATTGTGTGAAAGATTTTCATGATCACCATAAAAAGTTAATTATTCCCACATTGCGTTATTACCTATAAACAATTTGCCTGAAGAGAATAATTGTGTAATATTCTCATAAAAATATGATATTTTTGCTGACAATATTTCCCAAGCGATCCAATTTGCGATCTAATTAGACATTGCCTGCTGACAAATAATAACAGTAGAGAATAAAATTAATTAGATAGATCATGCGTAATAAACAACAGCTGACATTGCGTACGTTATTAGTTCATATTAGTCATAGCAAATATTATAGATGATAAATCAAACAGTATGTGGTTGCATGGTGTCAAAATAGTTATTTCGTTCACGTAGACGGAGGGTTTATTTTCGGTTTGTTTCTTTTCTTATATTTTCGACGTTATTTTCACATGATGGTAACTATGTCAATGACACTGATAGGAAGTTAGGTCAAAGGTCCGAGAAAAGTTAATCTTTTTTTCAAGGAGACAGTACGAAAACTCGTCGGGAAAAAAATTGTTATAGGTGGCCAAAATACTCTAAGCATGGCCAAATAAAACGATTGGCTATTTTAAACTACTAAGATAACCGAAAACGGCTTACAAAAGAGTATATGTATTTTACTTAAGAAGTAATTCACCTTGCCCCATCTGGCTGAGAGAATGTACACACAATATGGGATGTAATCCTTGTAGTTTATTTTCCGAAAACACGTTGTTTTTCTCAAATCTATGTAAACAATACATTCGTATGGTACAAGTCCTATTTAATCTTTTTGTTAGGCAGACATAACGATTTCCATGATTACTACGCATATCAATATTTGTCTAGTGTCCTGTAGCAAAAAAAAATCATATCATCCGATACTTAACATAATCCTTATTGTAGTTTTGTATTCCGCCGCAGAGCGGCGTCGTTACACTGTTCTTACTTGGAATATGAGTTATCTTTGATTTCTTTGTACAAGGAAGACAGCAATACAATTCCTACAACAGAAAACCTTACGTTTCTCAACATTTCATACTTTTTACTAATAGTAAAACTCTGTCTCTTAAAACTGAAAATCTGAACTGAAAGAGTTCTACCATTAATCCAGGAATATTCTTGTTTTGCTTGTTTTATAGGTTCCGCTTGGATAACTATATGACACATGTTTCTTTAATTTGAGAATCCTGATAGTAATATTCTCCAGCTTTGTTTTGAATGAATATAAACGTGCTTGGCGGACATTGTATAAATACAAAGACTGTATGATGATACATATATTAATATTAGTAAAAGAGTGATAAACGCACGCACACGAAATTTCTAGATTATTAGTACTTACTAACCAGCGAAACATCTCTGTCCTTAAGAATAATAAAAACACCTCTACATCTTCCTGAATTGGCAGGGTGGTAAGTTATTATAATAGTACAACCTTTAGAAAAGAATTGACCAAGCCAACCTTTCGGCAACTTGTCGCGTTTGGGACCGCATTCTTGGCGCGACGCCACCATGCGGCAAGACGTAAGCGAGCAATACGTACAAAAAGCGTCATTGACCCAGTAGAATATCCATTCTTTGATACCAAACAGAACAATATGATACACACTAAACAGCTATTAAAACCTAACTGTATAAGCCCCAACATGTGGATATACCCAAACCCCAAAATCATAGGCAAATATTGACGAAATATGACTGTCTAAAGTATACAAAATTTTACAATAATGTTACTCAATATTCACAAGATCCTATTAACACCCCCAAATTACAATTTACCACCTGAACTGTGTCTGGTTATTAAAAGACAAATCAAACTCTGTGCCTGGTTACATTGGACTTAAGTCACTTACAGCAATGAAAATTGTTAGTAAAGCCTTGAATCACAAAATTCACAAAGGTTCTGTTTAAGCTATAGCCCCGCCGGCCACCTTCGCTGAGACGTAAACATACAAAATAAAAACAGACAAACTGAAGATATTTGCAGCCATTCTTTGGAAGTGCCGTTCTCTCATTGGTTGAACTGCTAATTGCCTTTCTCTTATTGGTTAAAGGGCTAATGATTGACAGCTATATTCAGTCATCGCGTGGACGCAGCGACCGAGGCAAGAGAGCATTGGTCACAGTCCGACCGGGACTTCAGGGTGTGCCACTGCGCCACTGGCGACCGATGTGATGCCTGCAGCCGCTCCCAGTGTGCAGTTTCCTGCGCACCCGTAGGGTGGCGCCCCAGCACGAACCTACCGACGAAGTCGTCTCTGCTTTTGCAGTTGTAGTCCCACACTACGTGGTTGGGCAAAATGTGGAAGAAGAAACATATTGTCATATTGTTACACGTCTACTTAAAGCCACACCAATTTAATTTGTTGGTTCTCGGATTCGCCTCTTCATTTTTTTCTGATTTGCAAAAAAAAAAAAAAGATTCTGGTTCTGAATCAACTCAAAAATGCTCATATTTTGTCCCCAACAGTTGAGGAAATTCCTTTTCTTCCTAGTTGTTACAGTTTTTTCCCATCTATCAATGCAGTGGTTTGATTAAAAGTTCAAAATTTATACTTTTAACCCAGCCTTTTTTGTTGACTTCATGGCTCATATTGTAGCATTTGGGGCTATAATAGGATGCCTAGACCTGTTTTTTTTATTTTTATTTTTTTTCGCCCTGTCGCTTCATATTTTTTCTGAAAAAATCCGAGAACCAACAAATTAAATTGGTGTGGCCTAAAATACGCAGAACATAAAACTGGCTTACCAAATTAAACTTTCGATCGACGTGTGCCTTGTATATTGGGCTACTAGTACTGTGAACGCTCTAAACTGTATGTGGGCATTTTGTCTACAATAATGCATCGGTAACACATCAATCATATGCATATGGTTCATATTATTTCAAGCTTACAGAGTGAGTTATGTAACATAATAATGGGACTATGGTTAGCTTTGTGGGTTTGTGTGTATGCTTGTCCAGCAGAGACCGTTGCAGTGAGTATTCGGTGAACTTACTTATCAATTTGGTGTACTTATCAGAAGAGTAAAGTCACGTGACCCACCTGTGATGACGAGACTGACGTCATCCAGTACGTCAGGTGTGACGTTGAAGCTGACAGACTCGTTAAAGACGGGGTCGATCGTGTTCTTCTTACAGGACGTCTTCTTAGACTTAATCAGCCTGGTTCCTACCACCATCTGCACCCGCACAAACGGATCTACAAGCGAAAGAGAAAAATAGCTAAGCTTTTTTTTAAAGTAGCTTAAAACATCCTACTTGAAATAAAGGTTTTGATGAAATATTTAAACACTCCTTGGACAAGACATATAACATAAGGATAACTATTGGATAGATTTTGAAGACTGTCACTACTTTTCATCAGTGACATATAACGTTACATGTTTGCCTAATTAATCAGTGATTTTGTTGTGAAATTAGAAAATATTAGTGGTATTTAGAATTTAGCCAAATGCATATGACAATACTAGTATGTGCTTTTGCTTTTAAGCATTTGTGTGTACCATATTGGGGTGTAATATTAAGCTTTAAATCGACTGGACTTCGGGTTGCAATGCTATGCAACCTGTCAGATTGTTTGTCAAAGTACACGAACAGACACCGCAAAGCATGCTGGTCATGCAGACACGGAAATGACGTCATACCACATCCGTTTCTCACTACGGGACAGGCGGACGGACTGACACGGACAGACAGAGGGACAGACGGACAGCCGTACCACAGCCGCCGATGATGTCCGTCTGTAACAGCTGGTTCGCCTTGATGACGTCAACGTTCAGACGGCCAGCGCTGGGCAGGTAGTTGATGGACAGCAGCACGTCGCCACGATCAGGGCTCAGCTGCGAAATGAGTAAACATCTATGTTTTGATAATGTACCTATATATTATGGTTTTTGCACTCACGTGACGTGACAATGACGTAAGTACTGTCCGCCATGTTGGACGGTAAAACCCGGAAGTTGTCAGGAAAATTTTAATTTGCATATGTAATTATGGTCGCCTAATCATAACACCATACACATGCAACGTTTACGTCTAACTTGATCCAGTATGTTTAACCAGCCAAGAGGGTGACTGTGACCCCATTTACACACAACCTAGCGTTTAAAGTGATCATGACTACCTTTAATTTCAGATCAACCTGGAAACATTTTCTGAGAGTTACATTCAATTGATCATCTAACTGTCATCAAGTATAAAACTCATTACAGCAAACATTACATGCATTGTAAATGATAGACAACCTTTATATGCTTCTGGGCAAGTCAGGGTATCTTATCATATGGTATATTTTCTGATACATATTACCCCATCTGTCAACGACCAGACCAGCTCGCGGCCTTCTGTATAAATAGACGGTGAGTAAGGAAGGTAGATGCCAAGGGCAAGACTGGCGTCTGTACCAGATTACCTGCCTGGACGAACTAAAGTAGACCGAGACATGTTCAGCCAGCAGAATTAAAGTATCATCTAATCTTTTGAGTATCGCCAGTGCCATCGCTATACATATAATAGGCGCATTGAGATTTCAAAATCAGCCATATTTAAATGTAGGTCTAGATAATGTATCTGAATGTAAATCTAAATGTAAATCTTAATGTAGATCTAAATGTAGATCTAAATGCCAAGACACGTATTTTATCATCATGACGTGCCGGCGGTGTCTCTGTTTCAGGACGTTTTAAGATAGACAATTTAATTTAGACGATCAATAAAATACCAGCCATTCATCCATTCATTCT
Organism: Branchiostoma belcheri; assembly: GCF_001625305.1. Taxonomy (NCBI): domain Eukaryota; kingdom Metazoa; phylum Chordata; class Leptocardii; order Amphioxiformes; family Branchiostomatidae; genus Branchiostoma; species Branchiostoma belcheri. The sequence continues at coordinate 1,425,921 of NW_017804287.1, read as the reverse complement.
TTCATTCACTCACTCACTCACTCATTCATTCCTTACTTTTGAACAATATTCCCAATCACCCAGGCTTCACGTCTGTTTAGACTTGAATTTCATTTTTTATCTTACATTTTTATTTAAAAATTGCTACCCACGCATTCGGAATCGGAGTACAATTTATAACTGCAAGTGACGTAGCAATTCGTAATTACAGAGCCTAATAGAACTTTTGACATTTCATATTAAATAAAGACTGCGGAAAGCAGATATCGCTGATATATTACTAACGTCCCACACTTGCGTATTAATACACTAGTGGTTTGGTTATAAGACGATTTGAATACATTATCGTGGCACAGCAAATCTGGATCAGAAGACGGCGCCAAGCGAAGGATCCTCCCGAGGATTGAAATAAGCAGTGCAGATGTCTGACTACAAATTGGAAACTGGTTTTATCTATGTACGGCATGTAATAGATATGCTTGGAAATCATTAGCAATTTTCATGTATCTATCATTTATTGAAAAATGTTACAGTGCATTTCACCGACTTGTAAGTATGCTGATTTTCGAAAGTAAACCAAAGTACAATACATCAATAGTCACCGAATGTCAATCAAGACATAATTTTTTTTTCTAATGAAATAGGTTCATTAAAATGATTTGGGGGAATTTTTTTGTGAATTTACCGTCGAATTACAACCCTCTAAAATTGACTTATTTGTCTAAAATTTAGTATTCACTTCTGTCCGCTTGGAACAAATTTCGATTCACGGGATGTAAGAAACGGGAAGGGTACTTAGTCTGGCCACTTCTCCCGCCTATCCGGCTCTCATGCCACCGGGTACTTTTCTCTGGGAACGACTAAAAGCACTCAGAAACATTCGTGATCAGCAACATCCATGTAAAGTACAGCCATCTACCTAGCCTGGTTACCAGGCTTCTTAGGGGCTTTCGATATATGCTTGCATCTGCAAGTGCAGTAAACAATACATAACAAAAATGCAGACAAAAAATATACTGATGGAGAATCTGCGGGTTAGAAGGGGCTCATTGCCTTCATTTAAAAGTAAAGAAATTTTTACCTATCAGTTAACTAGATGCTGCCATTTACATCCGGGCAGTTTACCCGTAGGTCCCGGATGTGAAAGCGAGGACTACCATCTTGAATTTGCTGTCTATAGTTCGGTTTAGTTCAATTCAGTTCAGTTTTATTTTTTGAAAATCACGAACCTTAGCTAGTATTTTATACATTGATACACAACCGAACTTAATGCAGTACACATGAAAGGCATCTTCAGGGATTTCTTGCTCAATCCTTAAGACTTAGTGACACCAAAAACTCATTACAGTGCTTATCATCAAACAGTACTGGTGCACAAAGTCACTCAGTAGACGGGAAAGTTAAGAGCTTGCCTATGTGACCCCCATTACGAGCGTGGGTGGAGAGAGTCACTTCGAATTGCGGTCTAAAGAAGTGTCTACTCTGTCTTGTCAATATACATCAATGGAAATGTCCGTGCGAATACATAGCTACAGATACAGTGGTTTTCTGGAAATCTATTTATTCGTCGTGGATCGGCGGGCTCGCTTCGGGGCTGTAGAAGTTCTTCTCCGCCCGACTGAACCAGACACTCGGTAGGAGTTTTAAGCTTTTGGAGTCCCGGCGACAAAAATGACCGAGTGCTCTAGTTGAGCCTGCGGCGGAAAACTCGTCTAGCCCCGAAGGGAATCCACGATAGACTGAATAATAGGCTACTGGAAGCTTGACGTTAGAGTAAAGAAAGAAACTTTTTGGCAATAAAACAAAAATGACTTGTGATTAGAAATGAAGAATGACACTATGAACAGAAACTCATCCTTGGTAGACATTGGTGACTCGAGCTCAATAGATAGCTTGTAAAAGTCCTGAAATTATGTTGCCCTAGAATTGCATGCCCACCTCCTCCCTCCCCCACCCACTCAGCTCACACTTAGCGTGATTTGTGTGATACAAAAGTGGTCAAAACGTGTTCTGTGAGGATTGCCCACACCACAACCTCGCAGACGACATTCTGACAGAAAAACCGACAAATGAGCTCCCAGGAGGCACGACTCGCGCCACACGCCCACAGAAGGTCTCGGAAGGCTTACTTTTGCCAGCCACAGTTCGCTTTGTGCAAGCCTCTGTCTAATGTTATCCCGGTTGAACCATTAGATATCAAGGTTACTTGGACCTGCATTCAGATACGTGTTAGAGCAATATACGGTTACTTTTACACTAACTCGGCAATACAGAAATAGTTCATCAACCAATTAGTGTAAGAAAATGTTGATTGGCACATTGTAGTTAGTACCTGCCTTGTATGCCATGAAATTTTTCATCAGATTCTTAGAAGCTAAATCATAGAAAAAAATAGACAATTTTTTCATTTTACTTTTACTTTTACTCACAAATTCATACATATCATTAAGTATTCAATCTTTTGATTGACAAACAAAAGCGAATATGCCGTGTTCTATGCTATAATTTTTCACTACCTTCTCACTAGCTAAATCATAGAATAATCAGAATATTACAACGTTTTCTCAAAGACTTAGCAATTTTAACTGTTGTGCACTCGGTACTATATCAGTCACTCTCAAAACCTTCACCCTTTCTTTACGATAATCTTTACGTACACGTGTAGGGATAGTAAAGTTCACATAAAAGCACGCCTACGTCTGACCTTTGGGTAGAATTTAAGCATGCTTACATATCGTTTTTTGTGCAGAGTGTATCAGACATGTGCGCAAATGGGAGTCATTTTGCTCACGTATGTGGATGATCCCCCTGATATACGTACTTACAAAAGGACGTTGCCACAGATGACATTATCTATTTTGAGCACCATCAGATTAAACTGTCTTCGAGCAGATTAGTTATCATCAGAAGGGCAGATGGGTCCATGAACCGAGCAGTAAGACGTCTGATGACAACCCTGTCTGTCTTAGTTGTCAAAGAATATGCATAATACTGTCATTTCCAAGACATTGCTCTGGTGCAAAGTAAGTATAACATAATATGCAGAAAATTTTTGTTGTCTTTGTTGTGCAAAAGTGCGATTTGATAGTTGCTTCTTAGTGTCATTTCCCCAAAGAATTATTGACAAGCCCTGGATGCCTTCACCTTTTCCACGTTTCATGCTTTATTTTGAAGGTAATCAGTATGTTGTTGTTGTTTTGGTATGTTTTAACTAAAAACACGTAAGTACGCAGACCATAGCCATACGGTACGCTATGCACAAATGCAGTTTCCTTTTTATCTACCTTGATGATTAACCAAGATGCTATTAATAAACACAAGTCACTAATCCCCCATTACCACAAGGGTCACCAGAAATGGCAACAATCTTGACCTTCAAAAGAGCAGCAGGGCATGATCGAGCCGATACCGGCCTTAACTGTACTTTACTTAAAGAGTAACTAGAATACTATATATAGTAAGTATATAGTAAGAGACTCATGGCAACCAATTAAGGAGGTGGATTGGAATGCAGAAAAGTAGAAATAACCGGCTTTAGCTAATATAACTGAATGTATTTTAAGATGCATGATTTTCTTTGTTTCAGCTTTCCATCACTTTTAGTCAGTGTATATATAAGTGAGTGAGTGAGTGAGTGAGTGAGTGAGTGAGTGAGTGAGTGAGTGAGTGAGTGAGTGAGTGAGTGAATTAATTGCCTTTGGTGAGTTATTAAGTTTGAGTCTGCTCCAGTCGTAATATATACACGTTACAGTCCTGACTCATTAAACATTCAGAACTACCAGAAGATCAGCACCACAGACAGACCACATAATAAAGCAAATCGTTTGCAACTCTTCTGTGGTAAAAATGGAACCACCTCGGTGCTTATAACAATAGACTTATGATGGGATGTCAGTCTCCACCAGACGCAGTACGCTAAGAATATCAAACTTAAGCCAAATAGGGAGAATAATTTGCCAGGGAAGTATGCCGACCGTGGAGTTTAATTTTCATCCGCCGCGGGGTCACTGTTACATGTTCTGGGACTGTGTGTTCTGTGGCCCAGTCGCAAATAAATATAATGGTTATTTCGCTACGTTTCACATTTTGAATAGTGACTTGTGGACTTCAAAGGATATAGCCACATTACCCAAGCTTAAGCCTTCCAAGAGAAAATGTGTTTAACTTAACACTGTGGGCTTATTTTCCAGGACAATCATATACCTAAGTTTTGCCGAGCACTACTACCCATAACCCTTTAGAAAGGTCTGGCAATTGGGATGTGCCGGTTATAATGTATCACATTACCGATATATGTTTCCATTACCGTTTTATGATGCCTCAAAAGGAGGTAGACTTCGCAAATCAGCGTCCATTTCAGTGTAGAGAGATTTGATAGATTCAGGAACAACAATATTTACTTATTCTTTAGAGTAAGTCGTAGAGAGTAAATATTCACCCATTCCAACCACAACCTGCGTCATCATCAGATATAAGATTTAGCTGTTAACACCCACGCTAAGTCTGCGGATTACCGTACGGGGGATTATTCAGACCTGCAGCACAGCTCGGACTGAAATGGATGGTAAACCTTTACACAAAAACACACATATCTACACATGCGCAGCGCTGCGCAACACCCTTGTCCAGTCACGTGACCGGTGTTGCCCTTAAACGTGGGTCACGTGACTGCCTTTTGAAGAGGTTTTCAAAGATGGCGGATGCTACATGTTACTAAGCTTCTTTGCTGAGCCAAGGGTATTCGAACCCAGTACATTGAGGTTCCAAGTTACTTACCGCAAAGTCACAGTGTCACCAAAATCAGCCGAGAAGTTGGAACAAGAGGAACCACGTGCAAGCATAAAAATGTTTTTAAATGTTCACATACCTGTGAACTTGGCTGAAGTGGTTTCCAGACGTTGCTGACCTTCAGGAGGTCATAGTTCTCCAACGGAAGGATGACCTGACCTATGACACAGTGGCGGGAAAACTTGTCGTAGTCCTGTAGAGACAGCAGCAGCATCCTCCTCTGAACCTCCAGGAACGGGATCTCGAACTTGAACGTCTCGTTAAACTCCGGGTTCTGCGTTTTCGGCTTGACGGAACTCTGTTTGGCACTCTTTTGGTCTGGCAGCAGGCACACCTTGACGTAAGGATTGGAATGGGCGAAGTCCTGTCGGGATTCGTCGCCAATCATCGGAAACGGCAGGTTCCGAGCTTCCCGAACGGTGACGATGAAGACGCTGTGGATGAGGTTGTAGTGGAAGTTGAAGTACAGCTGGCCCAGTTTGTACTTCGCCACTTTCTCCTCGTCCGTCATGTCGTCGTCTTCGTTTTCGTCGACTTCGTAGAGCCTCGGCTGGAACTTCCGGACGTCGACGATGCCGCTCGTGCCCATCAGCCGGTTGGCTCTGCTCCGAGGCTGGACCGACTCCTTGTTGGTGGCTCCGGCGGGCCAGAACTCGATCGGGCGCATGTCGATGACGGGGGCGGTGGAAGAGTTCCCCCGGCGGTCCGCCGACGACGCGGCGAGGCTGCTGGATAAGGTGCTGGACGCCGAGCTTCGGCGGGACTCGGACGTCGAAGATGCCCGACTGGAGGTTTCCGAGTACGTGCGATGACGCCCGGCGTAGACGTACGTGTACTTGTACCTGCGCTGAGGAAAGACGTCTTCATTCTTCTCCAGACAACAGTCACAGCAGTACGACCGGCAGCAGAACAAGTCTAACAGCCACTGGAACAAACTGGAAGCCTGGGAAAAAGCAAAATATCATTTCTGTCATAATGCGTGTCCCTTTTTAGCAATTTAGGCTCTTTTCCGGAAATACGATTGTGCCCTTTCACATATCTTAGAAAAATGTAAAGTGAAACATTCATTTATTCAAAAGGTAAAATCATGATGACACAAACTACATTTACGTGGCATTTTTGTGAAATTACACAGCTTTCCCTGCAATCTACTTGTACATCTGTTTGTCAAGCTTTAAGGTAAAGAATTGTTTTAAAGTAATCTACTTTATTCTGTACGTACTGCTTTGGGTAATAATGCCAAACCTTGTCAACTTTTATGCAAGCCAAATAGTATATTAAATTACATTCACCGGATAAGATATGAAAGATTCATTATGTACACATACTGTTATTATATATTTCTTTCACATGGATCATTTTTGTATCTTGTTTAAGGCACTATAAGGCGGCTTTTATCCAAACTCACTTGTCGTAACAAGCTTTTCATCGCCACTATGTTTTGTGAGGGTCGGCATGGCAACAACTCCAACCGATATGCCCACGACACGTTTATGACGCAAATGCCTTTGTGTGGTCTGGCTCTAGCTGCGTGATAATGTGCACTGATTATACATGAATTGCTTTAATAGTGGCCCTGTGTGTGCATATTATATACAAATGATCTTATAAATGATCTAGATTCAAAGAAGGATAATTCCATTTTGAAACTTTACGGGGATGGGTAGAGTTGACAAATATCAAAAGGTAAGTAAAAGGACGAAAAAAAGGAGCAGTGGATGTCATTCTTTGGCATATAGTCCGTGGAAATGTAAATAAATGGAAAAACATTGCACGGGTCTAGGCGCATGCGTATAATACTATGGTTAAAAGCCGCCATTTTGAAAAGTGTCGTTTTTACAATTAATCTTTCTTTTTTCCCCGTTGACGTTGTGCATATATGCTGACTGAATTCACATCATAGCGTGTGTTTAGCGAATGATGAACATATTGACTTTCCACCTTTGCTCTGTTTGGCTGCGTTTTAAATGATGATCCGGGATATTTTTAGCTTGACAATAGGTAATCTCAATGCCTTGGAAGTTAGAATTTTACAGCATCTCAAGAACACGATATGACAACCGGAAGTTCAGCTGCAGTACTATCGAAATACGCCAGAAGATCTTTAATCGAAATTGCGCCTTGTTTTGTCAGCATCTATCCACATTTGGAAGTCAAACGGTTACATCGACAACTTCTAGAGTTATATTGTACAGAAATAAGCACCCAAAGACAGCCTCCTTGGCAATGGCAATATTAACACTTGTTTGATCCTTGGATTTCCTCAATATAACCTGTAACGATTCCATGTTTACCAAGTGCGTAGTGAAATCAAGGACACGAAGGTAAATATTTGTCTTTAAAGTGACCTACATTTATGCAAGTCATGGGTGCTGTACCATATATGACTGTTGAAGTTATACGAAGCTAAATATTTACAATGACATCAAATACGCCTACATTTCAGTATTCTACAATATACGTGCATACAAGAGCGCGGTATATACTAGTATACATAGATATGGGCCTACCATGTCTGTCTCAATGCAGGCGTCTATGGACGTTGGTTCGTACACATTAACGCATGTTGTTGTTGTTTACCCTCTCGTCACCGCTTCTGTAAACACTAACAACAACTCGGCGTTCCTAGCCTGAGAAGAAAGATGAATCACACTTAGCACCATATAACAAACGGATTTGCATAATTATAATCATAATTTTTTACTTGTTATCTGTGAGACGCGTTCGAGTTTTGATAAATGAAAGTTCAGGATTCTAATATAAAGGAATAAAGTAAAGAAAAATATATAATATTTTACTTATTATTTGGGCAAAAATCAGTGCTTTTGATGTAAAGGTCCGCACAGAACAATCTTTAGTCTTCGCTTCATTTGAATCAACATACTAGCAGACATATGCATTTACATGTTACTGCCCGTTTATCTTTCAAATTACATTTATACGCAGTGTAAGTACGAAAAACAAAAGCTGGACATGAACACAAAACACCATGTATCGTATCCAGAATCGTGCTTATATGGTTCTCGTATGCCTCAGTGGCTTAGGGTTATGATAGGATCAGGCATTGTACCTCATAGTCTCCGCGTATTCAAGAACGCAGATCTAGATTTACCCTAGATACGCTTAATTCTGGATTCGTGCGGGATATCCAGAACCGTGCGCCTACATGGTTCTGGATATACACTGTACACGGTGCTCGCTTGGTGAGGCAACCCACTCACGGGTTACCATGTGCGCCCGTGTTTACCTAGTCATGGCGCCGGTTACTTCAAACGATCGCGACGAGAAACAATCGTATTCATCTCTCCATAAAACCAAATCATCCTTTTTTTACATCACCTTTCTACTTCTTGTATAAAATAAATCCGACTATTCAAACCGCGTACTCTATAATTCTATTGCGATAAAAAAAATATTACGGTAGAAACAGTTGTAGTTACATATTAACTGCTCTACTTGTAAGGATCTGGGGATGAACACTGTCAGGCTTAGTGACAGACGGGATTGCAAGATGTCTATGCGGCAGTTTCCTACTGGGTTTGCCGCGCCATATGGCAAGGGCAGTCCGCTCACTACGTATATACGATCTGACACTGCACGGGCCCTGCACAGCGAGCAGGTTAAGCAAGGCTTACATCTCCGACAGCAAATCTCTTCCCCAAACAACCTCGTCAAATATTCATTTTGTTAGCGCGTGTACTTGAATAATCGTAAACACACAAAAAATTTGAAGACAATAAAGGCATATACGAACCGGTAGGTGGAAAAGGACCGATGGCTTGGAGCGGTTGTCGGCGGGGGTTGGTGTTGTCTGTTCCCGTCCGGAGTCGCCGGCGTCTCCCGGTCGGAGTGCGATGCGCCTCACCGCCCGGCGTGTGTCCGCCGCCGACGCGCTGTGGATGTGAGAGCTAGCCGGGCCGTACGTACGGCGTCGACGCTTGGATGGCATCATGAATAATTTATAACGCGCGCCTGTTACACTCAGGTTACCCCCGCTTACATGGAGCAGCAGTATCGTCACAGGGTCATCTGTGGACAAATTACAACCACTGCCGCGCTGGATACATCATGTCACCGGTACTGGGGATGTATGCTGCAAAAATACTGAAGGGATCTAAAATATATTAGAACACGTCCAACAGAGCTTCGTGCCAATCATCCTGGTGTGATATGTAGGCATATTGATGTGATAAAGCAGATATGGTTGGCATTCCAAATAAATATGAGCGTGACGAATATATTATATTTTGTTCTTTTATGTATGCATGGTTAGTTCTTACGATTTCGGAGTAAAATTGGGAAAATTCAAGAAACGTTTCGTTTGGAAAATTAGATGCAAGATTTGATAGGCCCATTTTTAAAGCTTAATTGATGTTAACTTGAAATGTATATGTTAAAATGACTCCTATTAATATATAATATGATCCTGTAACAGTCAAGCATTGGTGGTGAAACGTGATACATGTAGGTTATATTTTAACATCGAACAGAATCTCTTAACGAAACGTTTTAGTACAAACATATGGTATACGTGTATAACCATTAAGAGAAGGAAACGCCTTTTAAAAAGTTTGTTTTTCTTCATTCTAATTTGAGTGTGTCTCTTTACTTATTTTATAACCTGCGTATATTTAATACATAGTCATTATTATAACTATTATTGTTATCATTAAATGTCCAAACGGCGGAAGACTAGCATATGATTTGACGGCCCTTTATGTAAATGTAAGGATACGTTTTAGGATATTTAAAGATCGGAAATGAAATAAGATTGAATGTAGCCCAGATTTCTCATGTTTTGATTTGCGTAAAGGGGATTTTCTGAAAATCACTAATTGCTTCTGCGGATGTGAAATAATAGATGAAACTAAAGCGGGGTCCGGATCTCGGTCCTTTGTTGTAAAACTGCACCTGAGCCAGTTGTTATTATGAAAGAAGATTGTTTCTTGCAGGGATCCCCGCATCTTCCCGGTCGCTAGGCAACCACCTGCCTCATCCGTCATTAATGACGTCACGCCCACGCACGCCGGCCTCTCCATGTTGTGCGTTGCCACGGCAACGGAGTGACGTCAGGTGCAGACGGGTGCCAGCAATTTGCTTTGAGCCGAGCGGGTTCTCTGTGCCCTTTAGAATGAAACTGCGGCAATTAGACAGACATAAAAGAAATGAATCTGTTTTTTGAACGGTTTTGATTTGCGGTTCCCGCAGCTTTTTTGATTTTATTACGTTTTATGACGGCATTACAAAAAAGGGTAATTGATCAGATGGGACATAAGCTAAACCAGCGTATGAACAGAATGCGTCATTTTACGGAAGGCACCGTAGGCCCAACTTTACAATCAGCAGGAGTTTTCCTGTCCATTTCCTGAAGACAGGTGTTTAAAACAGGTTTTGTATCTAACAGGAGAAAATTGCTGGAGGGAGGCTGTTTTCTAACAATCCCATATGTATGGTAATATTGCCGTTGCCAATATGAGTTGCAGACGCGTTTGTATTTTCAATAAGACATGATATGCAAGAAAATGTCAAAACAGGACACTTTCAAATACTTGCATGAATGCCATGCAAGAATAAACGTGTTTAAAAATCATCTGATTATGAACAATTATATAATCATGTTTTCGGATGTTTCAAAAAGAGAGACGAAACGTCGATTAACAGTAAATGATAAACAGTATATAGTATAGTTGTTGTAATATATAGACATTTTAGCACTTAGCATTAGAATGTAGCGGCTCAGTATTCAATACTCCATGTTTTATATCCTCTAGACCACATTTGGTCACCTGTGCTTTTAGCCCATCTGGGCAGGAATGTGCAATAAAGATTCATTCAATAAAAGTAATCATAAGAAAATATCTGCTCTACTGGCAATATCATATGTTAAAATATTGATGAAATTAAGGATTGTCCTGATGGCTACGTTTAAAAATGTTGAATGAAATAATTTCAAAGGTTATCTACATCTAGTCTTCTTAAAATACAACATTGTCTTTTAGCTTATGACGATCAATGCGTTGTAAATGTCTTGACATTTGACGGTGCTTTGGTGATATAAGAATTAGATAAGACAGTGGATGTACGTCAGAGACTCTTGACACACATATGACTTCTCAAAATAGAACCACTTAAGGAGCACTTAAGTATAGGTATCATTTTCCAATTTTAGGAGGTAAAAATCCATACTACGAGACTAGTGTATACAAGAAAGTACCCACTAGTAGTTACGCGCGCATCAAAATGCATTTTAAACTCTCCAAGCACCCTCAAAGGAACCCTAGAATGTACATATGTGCGGCGCCTAGCTAGTGCTGAGTACAAATTCTTACCACCCTCCGCATTTATGTTAATAGATTCAGGCTAAAATCAAGTGCATAAGGAATTAGATAAAAGATTAGATAAGAGTCCATTCCAAGTCACCGCGCGGGTTTTTAATCATATTTCTAATATTTTCTAATTATTTCAAAATAATTAGAAAACTTTATAGATATTATGAAATAATGATAAAAAAATGTAAGTACTTGATAGATACAAACTGTCTACAAAAACCTCTCAATTTTTATTTGTAATTTTGTTTTGTTGTTTGCTATTGTATTTGTCGTTGGTATGACTAAAATTAGCAATCGGCTAGAGTTGTCCACCCCGTGTTCTTGTTTTGTATATTGTTGAATAAATTTTTAAAAAGATGCAAACTACAGAATTCAGAGAGAACTATATATTCAGCGGAGATCTTCTGGAGCCTTCCCACAGCCAGTGGGAGTAGAAATGGGAGAAGAACTACTTGTGTAGGCGTTTATGACTTTTCCTTCAGCGTGCAAGGCCGTTCATTCCCGGATATTGAAATACTTAAAAAAAGATGGCTGAAGGTTATCCTGCATACAAAATGCAGGAAATACACTTAAGATAGAGTGAACCTAATAAAAAAGACAAGTTTTTGTATTGTAAGAGAAGAGTGTATAAGTACAAGTGCCGACTGCAAAATGCCGTTTTAATGACACCGTAGGACCAATCGTACGATTTTCACTCATTTTTATGGGTTCACCACACCACGAAGTAGTGTGGTGAAACCATATTGCTTTTTCTGATGTTTCTTCTCCTTCTCCTCCTCCTTCTCCTCCTCCTGCCATATCTTTAAATGGATTCAGCTTCTTCATTTTAGGGCCTAAGGTCCTGAAATTTGGTATGGAGGTACAGTGGGCAAATACCCCTAGGCGTTTTTTAAATTATTGTGATACAGGCTTTTAGAATGGTTTTATTTGAGTTTTTTGGCTGTGTAATAGCTAATGTATTACTGTGTAAGTGTGCAGTGTTTACCACATTTGGACATGAGTCATCACAATGGCATGCAAGGCATCAACCAATAGGCATGCAGCTTTCCTCTATTCTCCTTGCTGATTGGCTGTTGGGATTTAACTGGCTTAACTTCATTTACACCTGCACAGAGCCATGCCATACTGACAGTATGTCTGTATTCAAGTGTTTTGGTAGGTATTTTAAGCTTTCCTGCTCCAGCATTGGAATGCGGGCTATGAACGCTTCTTTTTATCTTGAAAATCAACAGTTTGCATTATGCAATCCTAACCAATAATGTAGGGAATAGCTATCCAACTGTTGTAGTCTTAGTTGTATGTTACTTCATACTATAGTTATATCAATGTAAAGCATTGTTTTCCCTTGTGTTTCTCATTCTTTCCCTGCCATGTGGTAAAATGTGGTGAACCCATCGCTATATTTGCTCCAAAGCAAATATTGGCCTTTCTAGTTTAAAATAGAATACAAAAGCTTGTATCTTATAAAATCGACTCCTATTTTTAGTGTGTTTCCTGCATTTTGTAAGCTGGATATCCTTTAAAATGATGAGAATGACTCGGCCATCCTTGATCTTCAAGTGTTTCAATATCCGGGAATTGCAATGCACGTTTTAAGGTGCGTGATTGGCGCCTACATATCAAGTTTCTTGTATTTGTTACATTTTCCAATCTACATTGAAAAACACCAACCAAATACGTCCTATAATAGTCATCGTGCATCTGCGAAGCTTTTCTAAACGTGCAATGCCGGCGCCATCCCCACATATTGAAATACTTTTTTATATGTAAGAAATAAAACTTTTTTTAAATGTAAAGCTTCGTTGAAGCCATTCCCAGATATTGAGCTTCTCAAAGAAAGTCGACCTTGTCCTTCTCAGCAAGGTTTTAAAGCTTCGCTGAAGGATATCCGGCTTACAAAAGGCAGGAGATGCAATAAAAATAGGAGTCTATTTTTAAAAAGATAACCTTTTATATTGTAAAAAGAAGAGTGCATCAGTTACGAACTTAAGTCCCCCCCGTGGAAATAGTTGCTATAGTTGTTTCCGCGCGCCATAGTTGGTACTTATACACTCATCTACAATTATGAATATAAAGGGTTATCTATTTTGCACGGCACATGCTGGACAGCTATCCAACGAATGCCATTGGTTTGTGATTGTAAGAATACAGCACGACGTATGTTACTACTTAACGTGTTTATCACGTTTATCTAAACGTGTAATGCCATTCCCGGATGTTGAACTACTTGAGGAAAGACCTTGTTTTTCCTATCAAGGCTTTCTTTGCTTTAAGCTTTGTTGAAGGCTTAACTATGCAGGAAATACTCTAAAATAGGAGTCGATTTTCAAAACAAGATAAGCTTTTGTATTGAAAAAAGACGAGTGTATGAGTAACGGTTGCTTATAATTAAGTTGTGAAATACTATTTATGGTGAGTGGCATTGGTCGTACGCCGAACTTCAAACAGGTTGTGGCAGAGCTTAACACCTACAAAGATGTAAGGGAACCTTTTAAGCAACAAGACAGCTAAATTTTGCATTGCAGGACACAAACACGACAATCTGAAGAATTCCCCTAGTACGACTAGCGATGGGGTCCTTAGTTAAGTGCCTGTCCTTGGTGCTGAATTATATTCACATGCAGTGTACAGATATTAACCGGCAACTATTCGGCGCTTTTTCGAAAATATTTTGTTATTACTTATGAATTTCATCCATTGATATCACAGACAGAAGACAGAATTATATACCAATACAATGACGATTTCAAACAATAGGGAATCCAAGATGGTCATGCACAGTACACAGTGAATAAACATTACAAAATCATTAGACAAGCTTCTCTGGAGTTCTGAATAATTAAAAGATTTATATAATTTTTTCCCTTTGTCTTTGAGACTAGGAGTCAGGTCACATTTGTCGTACTATCGTTGTCCAATCGCAAATTAACGAAATGCATTCTTGGGATAGTTGCACAATATTCTGCTAGCTATCTTGTTACGGCACAGGCGGTTGGTTCTGTTACAGCCTGCTTCAACGTTCTACAACATCAAAATCTCACGGCAGTAAATGTGACATCTCTGTAGAGTAGAATTTGTATGAATGTTTCAAGCAGCTAAGTGACAGAAAACGTGAGACTTTCCCGGCACGTTGATGTTACACGTGGTGTCTTCTTACCTCTTCAAAATCTCAAGAAGCTCCCCTTATTTCTCAATAGGTTCCACGTGAATGGATACCCGTCATACGAACTGCTCAATAAGCTACTTTAAATGGCACACACTTTCAATACAAGTCTTTGTTTGAATGCGACCTTTGTAGTATGAAGTACTAGTGCGACGTTACCACGTGATGGTATTATGGGGACTATAAAAACAATTCTAAGAAAGCATCTCTACACAGATTTCCCTTTGAATTTGACTTCTAAATGTAGATACAACAGGATGTTTGAGAACCTTGGCCTTAAGAATGTTCACCGGGCATTCACGTATCGCCTTATATGGTAATGAAGTACGTTAGACCTTGGCACTGAACTCAACCCCTTCTAAGTGGGACTAAGCCCAGCTGCTCTTAAAATGTAATGCCAACTGCAGGAACACATGTTTTACTGTAACTCTAACCTTTAAATTTCCACATTAAACGGCATCTTCTGTTTCATGGGTTAACAGCCTTTCTTCCTGGTATTGCTAAATATGTACGATACATGATCTGTGATCTTTGTCGAATCTAGAACATGTGAAAGGTTTCCTGGCAACCACATACACTAACGTGTATGTACTTACTTGAATATATATATATCAAACAAGTTTGAAATCTAGCACATGTGAAACATTCCCGGAAAGTAAGCACCCGTAAAAGCTTCCTGGAAATCAAGCACTGACTCTTTGTGAAGTTTGAATATTATGATTATTATGATTATCGTTATTATTATGATCAGTTATGATCATTTCCATTATTATTGTCATTACTATGATTATTATTGTTATTCTGATCAGTTATTTTTTGATTAGTTATCATGATCAGTTATGAGTTGAGTTATTATGATCATTATTATTTTGATCTGTTATTATTTCATCATTATTATTATTATTAAGTAATGGGATGGTTCACTTAATTGTATATTGTACGTTTATTGATGAATAAATAAAAAAAAAAGTTTGAATAGCAAGAGTTAAATAACATGCAATAAAATAAGGTCCACAAAGTTTCAAATTCTCCAATATTCACTTTATTGTTCAAATCCAAGTGGTCCCTGTTTCACACAGTTAACCACTTCTTTGCACTTTTCTCAATTAATTTATGAATCACATGCCATCATTTTTGTAATATTCCGATTTTCATTCTTTGTTCCGGTCATTTGCATAATGCAAGCTGCACTGTACTTGACTTCAACAAAATTAAGTGTAAAAATGTTTCGGATCCATATGATTAACAACAAATTTATAATACATGTACTTCGGTTTGATACAATAAACCTGGGCCTGTAATGTAGTCTGCAAGTACTTTAAAAAGTATAATCATAAATTATAAACGTCTTGTTCATGTGTCACAACAGTTTATAAGGCACATACATACATATATATATATATATATAGCTAGGTAAGTACAAATGTTATTTATTATTATATGTTCATTACGAAGTACAAATGTAGAAGGCACAGAATTCAATTCATATATCACCTATGATTCATCATATACATATACTTCTGATCGTAACAGATCTTGTCCAGTATTCTATATGTAAATGCATTATGTATATGTATGTATTGTGAATGTGCAAAACTGATTATTGTTATTCAGTTGAAGTTAATTTTGCTCAGCTGGTTTGGGTTTTTTACTCCTCAGAAAGGGTTGATGCAAGGCGTCGTAAACTCTCTTGGCCTAGGGAACAATAGATATTTAATAATATTAAATACAAAATATTCAAAAGCCTTCTATACTATCCTAGACATACTCCAAAGTCAAATTCTCATCAGAATTTTATCAAAATTCATGACTACAATGGCAGTTTGAAAATTACACTGTAAGCTGGCAGATAGCCTATTGTGTAGAATGTTAATAAAATAAAGTGTTTTTTACTTACCTTCTGCGGTCCAAAGCCAGGACAGAGAGCCAGGTCTTCTTTAGATGCGTGTATTATTCCCTCTATGGACTACAAGAACAACACAAAAACTTTCCATATCATATTTGACATTCTCAATTATTGTTACACATCTTCTATATAATGTATATTATGAAATTTAAATTTCCTCTTCTAAAATATGACAATCTAGACATTAGGGTAATAATGAGTAATGAATTATTTCATTCAGATACAATCATATCTTCCAATACATTGTTCAGAATGTAGTAGTGTTTAGTACATATTGTATAGGTTAAATACTTGAAATTCAGTTAGAAGTACTTCTGTACTTTTTAAAATATCCTAGTACTTACCCTGAATGTCGTAACAAGTGTGGACACATCTGTCTTGTTTACTGACCGAATACTGGTCAGAAAATCTGTGGCCTAAGACATGTACACAAGTCATTACATGGGGTCTTTCATTGTTTGCACATATCTACAAAATAATACAGACACATGTATATATGTTCAGTTGCAGCAAAATAAAACCACCATGAATGTTTAAAGATTAACAGACAGTAGAATGTGTAGTCCAGTGGTTAGCGACCCTGCCTCTGGACTAAGAGGTTTGGAGTTCAAATCCCAGCTGTTGCTGCTTACCCAACATGCATGCTACTGTAATGGGTCCCAGACCTTAGAGCGGGACATTACGCCGTGGTCCACTGTTCATTGTGCTTGTCGAAAAGAGCTAGGGGATTTTCTCTTGAACAATGAACCTGTAAATACTGTACATAGTGTCTGTTTTCTCTGTCACGACCTGTGGAAGATTAACTCTTCAATGAGCTTAAACTGGATCAATATCAATTTACTTTTATTAACAGTAGGAAGGCAGGGTTTGAATTCACCTTTGAGAGGTAGTCCTTGTCAGTTTTCTCCTTGATGAGGTCTGCAGGTTTGCTTTCGTAAGCCTTGTATGTCTCCAGATACTTCCCTGCCTCCTCTGCACTGGGATTTAGACACATCAAAATACTGCAGTTCTACCATTGGACCAGAAGGGGGTGCTGTTAAATCCTACCATGGAACTGACCAACAACACTCAGAAAATGGCCACTTCAAGTAAATGTACAAAAAATGACACTTCTAATCAAGTCAGAGTGATTTTTCTCTAAATTTTATACTTAAGAATGATTTCATAATTCTTAGATATAAATATGTAAGGGATTGGTCTATCTTAACAAATTACATACATATACACATGGTGCTTACCTCCATGCCAATATCAGAGTACAGTCTGCTAAGATACACATTTTAGCCAGCTCCTTCAGTGAGTAGTGAGGGTCTGCCTGTCATGAGGAAAACAAGACAAGTCGCTGAAAAGTTCATCCCATTTCCTGTCAACTTCAGTGATGCTGGCAGTCAATCTTCTGCATGACTCCCAAGTGCTGTCAACCAACCCTTCTGTTCACCACATTTTCCGTGTCTGACCTGTCATTTAGCGTGCCAATCTCCACATACGTGCTATCAACCTACTTCTCTACGGTCAAACAGATATGCAATGCCTCAGCTAAGCAACCTAAATAAATACTTATGTTCCTAAAAGTAACAAAATAAGGTACGTGCAACCAACCATGTATCAATGACAGTTTTATGTGCATCAGTAAGGCAAGCCTGTAACAATATACAGTATGTATAGCAGCCTATGGAGTATGGTAAAACAGTATATGGGGATGCACCTAATTATTACTGGTAGGTATAGGTGTAGATATCCTCCTTTGTGCGATCAACTGAACAGCACAAACACTACTACTCACCACATCCACCTGTACCAGCAGTATCCTGAGCATGTAGCTGCGGCCCAGCTGCTGCAGGCGGTCGTGGATGTAGTTTGGGTGCAGGTGGTGGTACCGCAAACTATGGAATGGGACACTACAGTTCAGTATGGTAGACTTGTGATTAAAAAACACACACATACAACAGAAGGGAAGCTGTGTTCCACATAGAAGAGTTATTGGACCATTTCTCATCTTTAAGAATAAGAAAACAGACTTAACTATCAGTATACCTTATAGTAAAAAAAAGCTTACACTGAATTTGATAATTTTCTTCAGTTATCTCTATATCTACTGTACATTGTACTTTATTTCAGAAAACACAACTAGTAAATTCTTTTTCAAGAATGCTGATTCTCAAGACTTGAAAGTAAGAAACACTTTGTGCATCTAAAATGTAATGCATTGTCTAAACATGTAAAGTTAAGTACCAATCATATTTCACCATACAAGTTAAGTGCACAATAAACAAAAGGATAAGAATGTCTACAAAAGTAACAAGGGTGCCCATTGGTGCCATACAGGTGAACTCCTCACACCTCATGGTTCTTACCTCAGAAACAAGGCACAAGAAGTCTTCCCGAGGACGTAGTCTGGAATCACGTCCCCAAATTCCCAGGCAACATTCCTGATATTCTTGATGACTGGGTTCCCTTTCTAGGTTATGATAACACATTGCAATGTAAGTGAAATAATGATAACTTTTATGATGGTCTTCCAGATCATTGATTGTATTGACATATTGTATATTTTTGATGCACCTTAAATGTAAAATATGCTGTAAGCATATAACTCTAGTTTCCTTTTTAAAACCTAAAACATGGCTTATTATGCATCCACTGACTATGCATATAATTGTAACAGGAAGAAGAAGGACGCACGTCTGAACTCGTCAATGGCTTTATCTCAACTGATTTATTCAATCTGTAACCGGCCGGTTCTAGAGCCCCTTCCCTCGAACGGTACCGGTATAGATCACCTGTTCGAACACGACGTTGGCACGTGCGCTGGCACGTGTTCGAACAGGCGACCGCGGCACCGCCCAAGGGAGGGGATAGAACCGGCGATAATACAAATGCTTTAATACTAACAATATACATATTGTTACATTCCTCCCCCCTTACTTAAGCAGGTGCCCTCACCTGCAAGCTACTCATGCTAAATATGTTACATAATCCAATCTGTTTACAAATCCATTGTTCTATTTCGCAATAGATTCTTCTGAAATATGTTGGCTCATCAATTCTCATAGACACATTTACAACTATCGTTA
Organism: Branchiostoma belcheri; assembly: GCF_001625305.1. Taxonomy (NCBI): domain Eukaryota; kingdom Metazoa; phylum Chordata; class Leptocardii; order Amphioxiformes; family Branchiostomatidae; genus Branchiostoma; species Branchiostoma belcheri. The sequence continues at coordinate 1,406,682 of NW_017804287.1, read as the reverse complement.
ACATATGTATCCCATGTTAGGGAGTTCTGTAGGGAGTACTTTCGGATGTCCCACTGTAGTTGTTCGGCAAAGTTCGCATTTCCTCGCGTACTCCCTAGCGTGGGGCAGTACGGGGACTTCCGGACCGTCACACAGCTACAGTGTGATCCGGGAATGCAAAAATGATCTTCCTTGCAGTGTCGTCCCGTAGACTTTTTACTAGGCAAGCATCATATTTCGCAAGTAACACAAAAATACACAGGCTCAATGCGGCTTGGTCGCTTCCCGTAGGCGTGCGAGCAAGGGCAAACATAGAAAACATCACATATTGTGCAACAACAAGTCAACACTACAAGAGTTCATAGGTCTTAGAAAGTTCTGTGGGTAGAGATACAGTACTCAGAGTTCGCAGCAAAGATCTAGCAGGTCACGTCATGTTAGAAAGTCAGTTCCTACTCATGATGGGGTCGGTCGTCTGCGACACGAAGGCTCCCTGGAGTCAGCGGGCTGGGTTCCGCAGGCGGTCGGCGATCGGGACGCGGCGACGTGGCACGGTCCGCTCGGGCCGGAAGGTGACGGCATAGCACGGTCTTGACGGTCTTGGGCAGGGTTGCATGTCTGAGACGAATGGCAAGTTCATAGCAGGCCTGGTTCACGGGAGCACGGCTGGGTACAAAAGAGGTCGTGGCACGTAGCGACAGCGTCGGCGGGTTCTTCGTCAGTGTGGCCGGATACGGAGCGGCGGCCTGGTGTGTCAGGCGGCATGGCAGCTGTCAGCGGTCGAGTCGGTTTGGCCGGGTAGCGGGCTGGCGGGTCGGGCGGCATGGTAGCGATGGCGGCGGTCAAGTTCTGCTTAGCCGGGGCTGTTGGCTAGTCGGGCGGCATCGTCGGGATGGCGTTGCGGTGGGTGCGGCCGCTCGCAAGCGGCAACGCACCGCTGCCACCAGATGTAACAGGAAGAAGAAGGACGCACGTCTGAACTCGTCAATGGCTTTATCTCAACTGATTTATTCAATCTGTAACCGGCCGGTTCTAGAGCCCCTTCCCTCGAACGGTACCGGTATAGATCACCTGTTCGAACACGACGTTGGCACGTGCGCTGGCACGTGTTCGAACAGGCGACCGCGGCACCGCCCAAGGGAGGGGATAGAACCGGCGATAATACAAATGCTTTAATACTAACAATATACATATTGTTACATAATAAATAAATAGACTTGTATTACCTGTCTTGGATTAATGATGATACTGTTGGACTTTTTTGTTCTCAACACAGGTACCGGTGGTGCTCTGAAATATAAGAAATCATTTTTTTACTTCCTGAACCACATTAAAGCCAAACATTAGTAGATTACAAGATGAAAAACGGGAAAAGAAAAGCTCTTACGCCTTTGGCTGTGCACCTGCTTCCCCTAGAAGTTCTTTGTCCGGAAGTCCAAATACATCCAGAAATGTCGACCCAGTACTAGTAGTACTACCAGCACTGGGACCTCTAGTACCACCGGCAAGCTTGATGTCTTTACCATCATTGCTTGTCGATGGTACGGTGTCATATTTGGACACCTTTGACGGTATGCCACTTGTTGAAGCACTATCTGAAACTGCATCTTTTGAAGTCCTTTTGTTTGTGTGGTTTGTAGCTATAGTATTTTGTTTGGTTGTGCTTGTGATGCCATCAGGAATCTTTTGTTCTTGCCGTGTTGAAGTTGCTGGATGACGAGTTTTGCTAGTTCTGGTAAGATAGTCCTGAGATGTGTTGTTTTTAGAACTGAGTGTGGTTGTACTGGTGGTTGCAGCATGTTGTTTGTTGGTTGCAGCAACAGGTCCTTTTCTGAATGTGGATGTTACCGTCTTTCCAGGTCTGAACAAAGGCCTAACCTACAGAGAAAGAAATACAAATGTATTGTTAATTGTACATGATTTTTTTTACATAATAACATTACACTAAGTTTAATTTGTATTTATATCATATCTAATAACAGTATTAAATCATGACAAGTTATATTGCAATTTTTCATATAGATAAAGCACATACGATGTCTATGCGTACAATTTTATTTAAAGTAATTACTTTATATTATATACATGAATGAGTATTAGTATATGAGTCAAAATTATGCGCCCCCCTCCCCCACGCTTGAATGCTACGCAGTGACTGTCACTTTGCTTTCACGTCAAGAATAAACATTTTTCTTGATGCAAAGTCTACGGCCGTATACTAACATCTAACCTACTGCTAACTATATAACCATGTAACGTTACCGGTGGGTTCGTGTCCTGGTACACGTCGTCTAGATTCGGAATGTTGAATTTTTTCCCGCCGTCCGCCATGTTGGTTACGTCACAGGTTAAAGTTCACCTGTAGATTCCTTGTTGGTTTGTGACGTCACCAGCTAGCAGGTGTTCAACTCTGGTTGGAGAAGCGCCAATGTAGACAACGTTATAAACTGCAAAGTCGTGCCATGTTTTTATTATAAAGAAAGATTTTCTATCTTGTAAACTAAATGCTCGATCTCTAGATCTGCGGTTGAATTTGCGATACTTTTACATAAGAAAATATTAAAGTTGATTCATTCTTCAAGAGCTGGTTTTGATATTTCTAATATTTGATATCTTACTAAATGTATGCAGTGCAATGGTGGGTTTGTATTACTTCTTTTAAATTTGAAGGTTAGTGCTATTTCAAAATTGAATCAAATGACACTATATCGCCAAAATGTTTGCTTTAGCGAAGTCACGTCTCTGTACATATAACCAGCAGTTATATATTCTTAAAAGTCGTATTGAAACGGTATATACCGTGTTTCCAACCAAGGATCCGAATGTCAAAATGTCTTGCTGAAATACATGTACATCGTTAACGTTTAATATCCAAATACGCTCCATTGCAGATGTCGACACCACGGGACAAATTTTCCAAACTACGGGTAGATTTCTGATGGCTACACCGATTTAATTATTCCTGCTGAACCTGGATCGTGAACGCAACCCAACAGCACATGCCGGAGACAAAAATAGTCCAAAAGACGACGCCATGTTTAAATCAAAAGGCATTTTTGTCTTCCTATACTATTAAAGGCACAAATCTCACATAATGGACCTTTAAGAGTGCTGCAATTTGTTTCCTAGAAAAGATCAGAAAATGGCAAGACGTGCGTCAGCAGCACCCAGGCGACCTAGCCTCGGGCGAAACATTGGAGGATAGTTGGGTCATGCCTATGGCAACTGCGGCACAGCGGGCAAAGTATCGTCTGATTAGGTATTGATTGCTTTTAGGGACGGTTCACAAACAACCTCAGGGGATGGAACAGAAACCGACGTATACCCTTAAATTGGAACCCCTCCATGTATAGAAACGGATTACTACAAAAAGAGACACGTTTAATGTAGTTATATTTCAAAAAGAGATTACGGTTTCGTTATTTCATTACCTGCGCATTCCGGCCGTTGATTACTATTGGATCTCCCCTCTAATAGCATAACGGATGACCTTATTATGTATAGGACCTGAGGAGCTCATCTAATTGCAATTCTTCACGATAGACGATCGCAAGACAAGATAGCCATGGGCGTAGGTTAAGTTTATCCTTTTCGATCTATCGTTCTATTCGCGGTTTTTCTGATGCTGAAGATAAAGGCCTGTCTCCCGATGTATTCGCATTTTCTTTATTAATCAGAACGAACGACATTAATCTGAAAGATCTGTTTTCACAATACCCAACCGTTCCCCGCCCTTTAAACTATTATAAGACCGCCGCTGAATGCATTTTCTGACCAGAAACCGTTATGGTCTATTAGGATTCAAACGCCGATTGAATGGATCCGATTGGTCAATATTTGACGAACAACAACGCATCAGACAGACGACCTAAATCGAAATGACCTTCGCACCAAAAAAGGTTTATTTATAATAAAATAATCGATTCAATCACAAAACATTGTACCAGACAGTTTCCTTCTAACGTCACTGTGTCTTTATTCAAACCAGTTCAAACTATATTTGGAATGTGTGTTCAATTCAAAGATAGACTGTGTGGTTTAGTAAGTCACCGAAGGTAACGTAAATACCTTTTGTAATCATGACTGTATTGTTTTCTGCTACGAAGTTTGCATTGTGTTCACTGCACCTGCCCCTTCTCCTAAAACATTTGTCATTTTCATCATCGAGTACCACAAGGAGGAGGCAAAGAACTAATAATCATCCAATAACAAAAATATACAGGATGCCATAACAAATGTAACTTTTTTCTCTGATATGACAAATGCTCTTGCCATGACCAGTAAATACAGCAGCCCAAACGCATCGTATGCTCTGTAACATCTAACCTCCCATAGAAATCGTTTGCACTCACGTGACTATGACGTCAGCAGTCGGCCATCTTGGATGATTAAACCTTGAAGTTGTCAGGTGAATTTGAATTTGCATCTGTGATTATAGTTAGGTAATCAGCCCATCACACACATGCAAATTTATAGATGACTTTCAGGTTTAACCAACCAAAATGGCGACTGTACTGTTACGTGCAAACTTCTTATTGGGTTCTCATCTTATGTAAAGCGAAACACGTTATGTACACATTCGACTACACTCAACATCTTTCAATTGGTCCTGTTGACAGATAAAGTAATTCAATTAGTCTACAATCTTTACATGCACTCCAAGGCACTGTTTGACAGTAAGAATACTGCTGATTTTTCTTTTGCTAGCTATCAACCATATTCCTTCATCAAAGTCGAGCATACATAAATACATAATTAAATCAAAATCAACAGATGTCGGCAACAATTAAGAGAAACCGAATAACAAAATAATTTAAGACGTAATCACAGCAATTGCACCACATTTGATCTGTGGGTCTAGTTTCTACTTAATAACACTGCAATACTTAAGAATTGTTTCTGTTCCTTTTCTCTTTTTTACAAAATATGTCTTTCTAGGGCTGTGTACCTAATACCCATACCTGTACCTGTACATGTACCTGTAAAAAAATCTAGGTACAGATCGAGAGCTGAACATCTGGTGTACATGTACCTGAACAAAATAAATGCTTCAGGATACCATTTTTTTTACTAGAAATAGGTAAATTTCATCATAAAGATGGCAATGTTGACAATTAAGCACCTGAAAATCAGAACACCTTCTTGTTTTTAAAATATGCAAAACTTCAAGTTCATACAAAGACAATTTACTACTTGTAAAAATAATTAGAGTACATTATGATTTGGCTACTAGTACTTGTTTAGGTACAGTACACAGCTCTATATAAGTCTTTCACTTGTCTGTTGTGAATATAAAGAAAGGAGTCTTGTAACAAAAAGCTTAAGTAGTAAGCACTTCCACCACGTAATGTCAAACATTTAACATAGGAGAAGAAATACAGAATTTGTCAAGTAACAAAAATACCCTGAATAAAAATATACACCAGATAGATTGTAGAAACCATTTACAAACAAGAGTAGAAATTCTCATCATTGCAAACCTAGTAAAACAGCACCTTTTGTTTTTATCTGTATCTTTTGTGGAAATTTGAGCTGCCTTGTGTTCGGACATATTGTTAGAAAACCTGGAAAATCGGCACATAGTCTCTCTCTCCTATCTTATTTCCTGAAATTTGCATAAGAGATGTTTCTGTAAAGAGAGGAGTCCAGGCTGATGAGGGCCTCTGCTGGTAGTGATGTGAGCGGCACCAGTTTGGCTTGGTGAGCGGGGAGTTCTGTCTCGTCCACCCACACGTCCGGGAGGACGTTCTCCGGGATCCACCGTAGCAGCAGCTTGACCTGTCCGCTCGGCTCCACCCGCCTCCCCAGTACCTGACTACGGAACACCACGTTCTGCCCGCGCCCCACCGTGTCCACGTACGTCATCATGTTGAACGTCACCAGCTTCTGTCGTATCATGTCCATGATCCGCGTGTCGAAGAAGTCCTCCGTCCGCACGATGGAGCCGCGGCGGCGAAACCGTGTCTTCTTCCGCTTGGTGCTCTTGCTCGGGCTCTCGTCCTTCTTGTTTGGCGTCGATTTCGGGGTGTTGGGCTCGACGAAGTGAGTAGGCACGTGGCGGGCGAGTCCTCCCTGAGAGGCGAAGGCTGCGCGGCATCCCTCGATCATACACTTGAAGGGCCGGTCTCCGCTGTGCTGTAACACATGCCTGCTTAACCAGCCCCTGCTGCGCGCCGGCATGTTATACACACGGCAACCCTGCCACAGACACACCACCTTCTCCCCTTCCTCACGCGCGTGCACGTTCGATAAATGGTCCGCTAAGTCGCTACTACTAGCTACGCTTTGGTCGCACTGTTCCCACTTGCACGCGTACGAGTTCTGACTGGCGCTCGAGTTCTGGTCGTTCCCAGAAGAGTGGCTGGACTGGCTTTCGTCGTCCATCGTCATTCGGCTGTCTTCGGAATCCTGCTGACTGTTGGTTTCCTGGTTTTGTTGCATCTCCGGCTTTTGAACAGATGGTATACTGGCGAGTGTTGTTGTTGCTTCTTCTTTAACACTTTCTCCTCCGGATTCTGACTGTGAGGGTGTTGAAATACCGTTCATCGACACTTTCTCGCTCGAATCTACAGGCATGTTTCTTCCTTTAACTCCTAGAAGTGTGGTGTTTTCTATTGTCTTATTGTTGGCAGACTCGTGTTGGCCAACTTCCATGCTTTCTTCCTCCACTCTGTGGTTAAGTATTGATGTTGTTCCGAGTTTCTCATTTTCCTTTTCTTCTGTATTTTCATCATCTTCAGTTATTTCGCGCTTAACACAGTTCAGTTGCAATGTTTGGTTTGCATTTTTATCGGGCCCACTTCTACGATCTTCACAAGTCGAGGCTAGCACAGAATCCCCACTAAGTCTGTTGGAAGAGTCTAGTTTTGTACCTGAGATACCGTTGTGTTTGGAGGTAGTAGTAGTAGAAGATTTACGTTGGTCAGTTGTTGTTGTAGTGGTGGTGGTCACTCTCCCCTTGGCTGGACACTCCAGCTTCTGTAGGCTGACCACTGCTCGCAGGTTGGTGCCCGGGTGGAGGTCAGAGTCCGTGACCGTAGCCCTTGTTGCGGACAGTTTCTCCCGTAACCTTGTCGCTATCCTGAAGGCTTGTTCGCCGGTGCTCGGGCCGGTACTTCCGTGGTTGGCCCCCAAACTTCGGCTCCTCTTGCGGGTGCCGTACGGCGATGCATCCGTCTCAGAAAACCGTCTCCCGTGCTTTGCTGAAAGAGGAGGGATCGTAGCAGCAGTGTTTTCCTTCAGCCTAGCGCTAACTCGGACGGGGGAGGTTGGTGGTTGGGTGGGTTTCTTTGTTCTCTGACCACCCCTCCCCACCATACCGCATTCCTCTCTTTTTTCCGGGCGGATATCCCTCGATCGTAACGTCCTAATCTCTCCAGTAGGCACCTTAGTTGTAGCCACGGTTCTCTCGCGAGCGGAGAGTCGCTCTGAATGCCTCAAACACTGGGAATTGTCCAAGTGTTTAGATCGCAAGGAATGTTCTTTTGGCCTGGAGTCCGCCATTGTGACTGAGTGAGTGAGTGATGAGGGGACAAAGGTCAAAACAAGCCTACTCGACTTCTGATTGGTGGACAAAAGACGGACGTGATCATATTACAAGAGGGGGTGGAAGCATTGGTTTAGAGACAATGTACAGGTGAGGGCTTGTGAATGTGGGCCTGGGCTTCCCCATTACAGTTCATTGTCTCTCATCAATGAACATTAAAATTGTACACCAATTAATTAGCCATCAAACCTGATGTGGTGATGATAAATTGCACAGAAACAGTTTCTTCTTTTCTCATCTTTATTAAGTGATACAACTTCAATTGACGTTCAATCACTTTCCATGGAGTTGCACTAGCTACTTCTGTAGATGTGTGCTAAAAATAAAGACACCTTCACCTAGTCAATTTAAACACGGTATGTCAATATCCAGAAATACTGAAAAATATATTTATGTAGGAACATAGGGGTGTCCAAACATTGGGTGTGACCACCACATTCCCACATTCTACATGTATTTAAAAAATTATATATTGCATGCAAGTTATTGTCTTTCCACAATATCTTGTTTCTTCTATCCAAAACTATGTCCATCAAGAGTTTCAAATAACCAATTCATAATCAGGAGGCATGATGATGATGATGAATTCATTACACAATGTTCTAAAGAAATTTAAACCCTGAATAGCTGATTATATATAGCCATTCAGCGGAAACAAAATATACATTCAATTTTATATACATTCTGTATAATACACTTAGTTTAACTACCATGTTAACACAGTGTTGTTTCTTAATAATTGACAGCAAAGAGCCACTCACATCCAAACATGGTGGCAATATACACTCAGTAAGTCAGTTATCATTACTTTTTAATAAGTCTATCTTTGAATCATTTTTAAGCTGACTCCTTCATATCGGTTTTGTATAGCAATGCAGAATATATGTCCATTTTAAATCAACATATTCTTATTTCATACAGGTCTGCTCACAAATAGTCATCCATTAGGTCATAGTCCAAGGCATGATCCTCCAAGACCACTTCATCTTGAAACTTGTCCTCTGAAAAAAAAAGAAGACATCACACAGTTAGACACAGTATAACAGGTGTAATGGCCAAGTGGGCAGAGTGCTCACAGTGCATTTTGTCATGAGTTCATTCTCTGTCTTAAGTCATACCTTGACTGTAAAAATGGTACATACAAATGTACTGCTTTCTCGGCTTAGCACTCAGCATGTGAGAAAGAGTATGAGAGTTAAACACATTCCACAATCAGTGGACTAGCCCCTTTCTTTTGGTCATGTTTTCTGTAAACGATTTTTTTAGAAGTTATAGTAAAAGCACTTCAATAAAGGGCAAGTTTAATTGCCCTATTTTAGAACACCTGCATACATGTATTGTATTACCTTGTGTTTTAACTTGTTCTCTCAGAGTTTCTACTTCTTCCAGCAGTTTCTTGTACTCTGCGTTACACTGCTGTAGAGAAGTGAAGTCCCCATCCTTAGTTTTATCCTGAATGGACACAGCTGCCTTCAGTTCTTCCTGCTTCTTCTGTGAGAGTTGGTACCCTGCTGCTTCAAATATTCTTCTCAGTCTTTTCTTGTACCCCTGAAAAATAGAAAGAGAAAAATTGAAAATGGTATTTGAGACCACATTAATGTTATTTCTTGGTTCCTGGTTGTGCCGCTGGGCTCTAGCTAGCTTGGATTTTTTCTTTTTCTGTCAGCTCAATGCTCAGGTTCATGATTGAATGATTGAGGGAGTGTGCTGGCAATCTAGATAGGAACTGGGGATGCAATTTCCTACATTTTGAGAGGCATATCATGGGGTTGTGAGTACTTGTTTCTCTTGGTGCTTTATATTTTTTCCAAGGTATTTGTCAATTTTGTCCATCAAGGTTGATGGATTGGTTTAAAAATTTTCCCTGCAATTAACAGAAATACGGGTGCTGGCTACAGCCCTAATTATATATATATTGTGCCCACTTCATTTATTTCTGATTTGAAAGAAAAAACATGTACAGCTACCATTCTGATTTGGAATCAACCCCCAAGTGATCATGTTTTGGCACGATCAGTTGCAGAAAGTTCTTGTCTTCCAAGTTGTTACAGTTTGTACAGTGATTTGATCAAAGTTCAAAATTTATTGTCTGAATTAATAAATCCGCCCGGTATATTCCCTTTGTGGCTCCTATCGTAGCATTTGAGACTACTAGTATCACACTGGAAGCCTAAGTTTCCTGAATAAATCCAAGAACAGATCAAATTAGTGTGGCCTTACAACCTCATGAGTTAACAAGACAAAAAAGAAATCCACCTTTTGAGTGATTTGTTCCTCATACAGCTCCTGTTCTAACTGGTCCCACTGAGACTGGAGGTCTTCACTCAAGGTTGGATACACTGGAGAAAAATAATAAGGGATCAGTCATTAGATAGTTAGGGGAGGTTGGCGGTGGTTGGTCGAGAGGAAAGAGTAAGCATTTTCTACACACCAGTAAGGGACTAAGGAGACTTCAGAGTAATTCTATTTGAACTCCTGAGACACAGCTATACAGAAAAGCACAAAACTAAAACTTCAATCCTTCTTGGTGAAGTAAAAATCATGTCATACAATATTGATACATATAATTTTTTAATAGCTGATACATGTATCGAGTAACAGATAGATGTTCACCAAACATACCTAACATGACGTGAGGATGGCACACCAGAGGAGTTTTAAACTCTAACATGTAGTTACATGTGGTCGGTTCTGTCACGTTCATAACCTGGTTCTTGTTCCCACATCTAAAATAAACCTGTACAAACAGAAACATTATTGTAAGAGCTAAAACATAAGTATTCCATAAAGAGCCTCTGTCAGGCTTCAGAGGTGGCTGAAATGAGGATAAATTAGCCAAATAGACAGATAACATGCCAGGGGAGTTGGTCATAGGATTGAGCAGCAAACAATACGGTACTCCTATAGTGGACTAACTCCCCTGGCATGTTATCTGGCCAATTTCTGCTCTTTCCAGCTGCCTCCAAAGACTGGTAGACGCAATCTCATGGAGACCAAAGATCATCAACAAATCATCACAAAGTGTTAGAAGGGGAATGGTAAGTTTACATTACACCTATTGAAAGGTCTTGTAAAGGTGATGTGAGGAGTGCAAAAATGTTTGTGATTGGCCAATGTACAACCTGCTTTATTGCTTTTATCTCAGGGAGATAATCTAAACCAGGATAGTGAGTAGTGAGTGATAGACAGGCAGACAGAAGAAAAGAGGGAAGAAGAGAGACAGACAGAGTGAGAGAAAGTTAGAGAGGAGTAAGAGTAAGGAAGAAGGAAGGAGTCTAATTAAAGAAAGGAGGGAAGATAGAAAGAAATGAAGGAAGGGATGGATGGAAAGGGAGGAATGAATGAAGAAATTGTATATAATGAAGGAAGGAAGAAAGAAGATTGAAAGAGACAGAGATTCGCTGTGTTTTGACACATCAAAAGCCTTTGAAAAGTGTTGACCAGTATACCTTGACTTGTCTCCTCTTACTGCCACAGTCATCCCCCTCAGGCATGACCATGGATGTAAAGGTGTTATTCTCTATCTCCCACTCCTGCCATACACTGGGGGAAACAAGAAATTAGACATTTCAGACCTCTGGGCAGCATGCAATCCTTTAGCTTCCTGAATTCCTCCATGTTGAGAACTAATTCTGGAACCTTCACATTCATTCTATTCTATAGACTTTTGAGCAGATCCTATCATTCTGCCCGTCAATCTTACACCCACCAAAGTGCTGTCAACCTACTCTATCCAGACAAATAGATACCAGCTCGACACATAAAATAATACTTCTGAACCCTTACCTTTTTTAGTTTGAGGTACAGAAGTTCTGTACAGAAGTTCTGTACCTCAAACTAAAAAAGGGGGGTTTGAAATTTGAATGTAACTTGTACTTACCCCAGTATGCCACTGTATGGGTTCCACCTTAGACTCTGCTCATATTGTGTGACATTGTGGAATGGGCAGAACTTGTATTTGTAACTGTGGAATGAAATATACAAGGAATTATTACACATGTTAAGCTCAAATTTCTTCAGGACATATTAGATTGATTGAAACAGATCAAGAGAAAAAATGTGCATACAGGAATACATGTACAAATTTAACGTTAACACCTAATCAGAAATACTTACTTGCCAAGTACTTTTGAATAACATCTTCCTGCTAGTTGCTGTAAAGGATCAGGGCCTGGAAAATAAGATACACAAGTGATGTTAAAAAATGTGCAGTTTAGGGGACAAAGAATTTTTTCTTCCTTTCTTTGCTATTAATATATGGCACCCTCTTCAGCTCTAGTCTAAAAAGCAGACTACAACCAAAAGTAAAATTAAAAAAATCATAAGAAATGCAGTTCCAAGCATAAAAACATAGTTAAGACCTCACCTGATACATTTGAAGCTTTGACCCGTGGAGTCAGTGTCCTCACACCAGAATTGGCCTGATTACCTGCATATCTGAAAAGGAACAAATGCAGCAACATGGTTTTATTTTTCTCCTTGTGTGAGAGAGAGTGTGTGTCCATGTATGACTATGAGTATCTGACATATAAAAAGGTGCTAAAGTTTGCCATCTCTGATTTCATGCACTGGTTATATAGTTTGTCTCCATAAGACGGTAGGATTATGGAGATTGGAAAGGGGTCTATTATTATAAATTTTTGTGCCAGGTGTTATGTGTCATTACGTCATGTCATGAAAAGAATTTCCACTATTGAAAAAATAGCATTACCCGTAATTAGATGGCTCTTCTACGATCCTCATGGAGATTTTCCGAGGTTTGTCTTCTGCGTGACCATCTGAAAAAAAAACACATTTTTCCCGAAATCCATACTACTAGCATGGAGGTAGACCTCCATGCTACTAGTATAAAAACCTAGCTCATACAGTGACTCATACGTATGCGTTTGCGCCCCCCCCCCCACAATCAACAAATGATGACTTTATGTTTCGTTTTTCTTATCAATAAGGAAATACTAGTAAAATGAAAAGCCAAAAGGTAAAATGACTTCTGAACTTTCCTTCCTCACTTTTAATCTGACATAAACACATATTTTACCTTGTAAAAGCAGAAAAAGTAGGAACACTGAGGTCCAACACAGTCTCATGACTTCCATGTTGGCAGGAATAGTTCATTATTTCGCGGGGGGCAACAGAAACAAAAAAATCTATCAATACCAGAAAAAAGTGATAGAACCATTTAATTTCCATCTATTAATAGTAAAATTAGCTTGAAGTTTATCATATAAATAATATTTTCTAAAATTTTTGAAAATCAATATCATAAGGATTTGGCAGTTCCCCTTTATCAATAACGTCATAGAAGATTCCAGTGACTTTTGACCCATCAGCATTGCTGATACAGCCACGTGAAAATCAAGTCTAAACCTTTGACTGAATTTATGATTTTTCTAGTGATATCGCCGTCGTGATGGGGAAACGGAAGGGCCATGGGAAGCCTGGAAAACACGGCAGACAGGAGAAACGTGCAGGGAAGTTTCAGGAAGGAAACTTTGAGCGTTTCTCGGCTCAGATGAGAGAGGCTGTCGAGGAGGCTGCAAGAGGAGACACATGTGAAGGTAGGCCAGACCAAGGTGTTGAACGTCCTTGGCCAGACACAAGTTTGTGGTTTATATGAAGGAAAGTTTAATATTTTCCTGGGTGTGGAAGTATTGTTTTGGGTGGCTGAACTGTGAACTGTGGGCTTGTGTGTCTGTTTGTCCAGACTGGTACTGTTGATGGCAGATGGATGGGAAAAGATTGACAGGGAGTCGATGATTATTATGACGGGATGGGAGTGTGCGTGAGAGTAGGTTGACAGCACACAGGTAGGGGCAGATTGACAGGCAGAAGGTTAAAGAGTCAGGCAGTCAAAGGGTCTGCTTGGAGATAATATAATTAAATAAGTTGTCAACTACATGTATTGCATATGTCTTTTTTTTTGCTACTAAAACTTGTAAAAGGTGGAGAGGACCTCAGCCAATCAGAGGGAGCAACATCTCAGTCCCACCAATCAGATGACAGCATCCCTGTTGCCATGGCGATGTGGGACCTGAACCACTGTGACCCCAAGAGATGCACTGGTAGGAAGCTGGAGAGACTGGGTTATGTCAGGACACTGAAGCTGTCTCAGAGGTTCGGAGGTCTCATCCTCACACCTGTAGGGACCAGGTGTGTCTCACCTCAGGACAGGTGAGGGCTTTGTTGTTATACGCTGATTGTCCTTATATTATATTACAATTGTACAATACATGTTAAACATGTAGTTATACATGTATTATTACTTTGTAATACTTTTTAGAAATAGAAGTTTTCTGCCTTACGATTATCGTAAGTAACTGTTCATAATTTCTGATGGAATGTAACTTTCATTTTGTTCATTTCACTTTCATTACAGCCCAGCCACCCAAAACAATACTTCCATATATGAATGTAATAACCTGTATTTCAGGGAGATCGTGCTCCACAGTGGCCTTGCTGTAGTGGACTGTTCCTGGGCTAAGTTGGAGGAGACTCCATTTGGGAAGATGAGGGGAGGCTACCCCCGCCTCCTGCCTTACTTGGTAGCTGCCAACCCCATCAACTATGGCCGGCCCTGTAAACTGTCCTGTGTGGAGGCATTTGCGGCAACCTTCTACATAGTTGGTAAGTGCTAGTGGCACTTTACAGCATCAGTTACTTGTTTTGTATACAAGAAAACTGTTAGTCAAGAGACTACATGTACATGGATTTAAAGTTGAATGTAACAACTTAGATTATGTTATAGGCATATGATGGGGGAACTACTCAGCATCCACCAGACTCCTTTGCAGGCTGAAAAAAATGTAGAAGTCGGCCATTAAAAAATCTTATTGGCCAGGGGAATTCATCTGACATAGAGGGTCCAATTTGCAGTGCTGTCCAATTATATATATACATTAGTAATCAGGAATTATTTGTAAGAATTCAATTAACAATTGTTGTTTCATTGTTTGTTTTTGTCAGGTTTGAAGGAGTACGCTTTCAAGTGCCTGCAGAAGTTCAAGTGGGGAAAAGGTTTTCTGGAGGTGAACAGGGAACTGTTGGACAGATATGCTGCCTGCAGTGACGGGGCTGCTGTAGTGGCTGCACAGCAGGATTGGATGGAAAAACTTCAGCAGGAAGCAGCTGACCAATCAGGTCTACTAGCTCTTGATGATGGTTTAAAGTGGCTGAACTATCAACTATCAACTAGGTCAACTATCTCTAAAATGTTTCAAGTGACTGACCAATCAGTTTAGCTACATGTATCACTGAAATGATTCAAGTGGCTGGCCAATCACAGCAACTGTAGTTGACCAATCAAGTGAACTGTATCCATCTAAGATTATCAAAATGACTGACCAATCATATCAACTATCTCAAAATTAGATTAAGTGGCTGACCAATCATGCCATCTCAGCTCTATAAACTAATCTTAGAGATGTCAAAATGTCTATTCTGTGCTTAATCTCACTTTCAGTCTTTGTAAGTCTTTGTATCTGCTTACCACAAAGTTTTGTCTCAGTCATGTATAATGTGTCAATGTTTTTTTAACAACAGAACCTGCTGAAATGGACATGAGTCTAGAGCACTACAATCCCAACAGACCAGTGTACAACTTCCCAGAGTCAAGGTAAGTTATCATGTAGGCCTTTCCACATATTGTAAGCTCCAACCTTTCCAGAAGATAGATGTTATATACAACATTTTCAATACTAGTATAGAGCAAGGCAAGCTATGAATATGGCATATACCATTTGTACATGAGCAGTGGTCCTTCCCAGTGTGGGTGAATCAAAAGCTTGCAGTCTGGTCTTATAATGCAGCTTTTACTTACTGTGTTCAAAACTGGTGTGTTACATCTACAGGTGGTTTATGCGTGAAACAAACAGAAATAATTCCTCACTCATCTTTCTTACTGATTGGTACAGCTCAGAAGAGGAGGAAGAAGAGGAAGAAGAAGATGGGAATGAAGAAAATGAAAAAGACGCACAGCCTGATAATGAGGAGAACAGATGTGAAGTTGAGGAAAGTGCAACCTCAACAAGAGACGAGGACAGTAAAGAAGATACAGAAAGTGAAAATGAGGAAGAAGATGTGAGATGGAAAGGACAAAAAGGATGGGTTAAACATAGGAGGTGAAAACTATGTCAACTGAAACACTACATGTACCATATTGTGCATTACAGTTAGATATGATAGAATACTGCTCTGCAAAACTTGATATTTTGGATCTCATAAAGAATTTAAGAGAACAAAGAGGAGAGACACATTGATAGCAATTTAGGGAACAGGATTATTTTAATGGAAGTTTGCAAACTGGAACAGATATACATGTGCAGTATACTGTTACAGTATACAATATAAATATTTTGAAAAGTTTCACTTTTCTTTCATTCTGGCGTACTAGTACTTTCATTTAGTTACCTACAATGAGTGCTAGAAATATACATGTATCAATTTATTATTTCATTACTGGACAGGTGCACTGTTGAAATAAGCGTCATACAGTACTAAGAATAACCAGCCCTAGTACTTTTAAGTAGTTTACTGTGAATTAATTTCATGTCTTTCAATGTCCAAAACATACATAGCTTGTATACATGTATTTGTGGGATAGCACTGTGTTTGCTACAGTGCCGGAACACATACTTTGCAACCATTGCATACAGCATTTCATATAACCTAGGCATCCTATATGTCTTTTATATAACCTTGAGTCAAAAAGAGGTCTTTAATTGTTTGTTTTTTCAGCACTGCTTGCCAATGGTTAGAATTCATGAAGGAAGGGTGACTGCACAGGCCCCGACCCCCTGTAGTGGCTCAGGAAGGCTCTTGTAGTACCACCAGGTGTTCTCATCAGGGCGGTACACCTGCACTGTTTTCATTGGCTCCTGGCTCTGCCAACTGTACCCGCCGACGAGAAAGATCCCACAGTCCGTCACGACTGACCCAGCTTCACACTGCGAGTGGATGAGCGGCCGTTTCATGACGGTCCACTCGTTTCTGGCGGGATCGAAAGACTCAACGAGGTGCGGGATGGTGTGAAAGCCCAATCTCATGTTCGGGTAGTTTTCATTTTCATTCGTCTTACCACCCATCACGAGAAGTTTGTCCTGCATGGCCGCCATCGCATGCCATCCTCTCCGATAGTTCATGTTCCGGGAGCGTTGCCACCCGTCTACTGTTTGGTCGTATACCCAGACGTCTTTATGAAACCTGCCATCTCGTGCACCACCACTGATGTACAGTTTATTGTCAAGGACAACGCTAGCGTGAGCGTAGCACGGCTGTAACAGACTCCCCACAAACGACCATTTGTTCGTTTTAGGGTTATACTTTTCTACAGAGTTGAGAATCTCATAAGAGTTTCCGCCTCCTGTTACATATATGCATCCGTTGAGTACGCTCGTGGCGAAGCATGCCCTCGCTTGCATGAACGGCGCAACTTCGATCCACGTGTTGGTACGAGGGTCATATCTCACCACCCTGTTTGTCGTTGACAACCCAGTGGGGTCTGTCCTAGTCTGCCCTCCTATGACATAAACGAAGTTGTCGATTGCTGCAACACCGTGGTGACTGACCGCATACTGTTGGGGTAAACCTGGTCCGACAAGCCAGGCATCACTCTTGCCTTCTGAAAGTCGGTAGACAGTGTTTCTTGCCACACCTCCTCTTGCTCCACCAATGACAAGGATGTCCTGCATGGTCTGACTTGCGCGTACTTGTGTCTTGGCTGTCTGCAGTAGCGGCATAGCCAACGGGAAGCTCAAGTACGATACGGCGTCGGCAACCATCTGTCTGCATCTCACGTCCTCCATCATGAAGTCAACTGCCTCCACGTGACAGGTCAGGTCTGCCCGCGAAATCAGCACGAACCTGATGTTTTCTATGACACGACTCGCAAAACTCTCATGCGAACTGTCGTGTTTAAGCCACCGTACCGCCAAATGAAAGAGCTGAAGTTCTGACAACTTCTCAATCTCGTTACTCCCCAGCAGTAGCTCAATTTGCTCCACTGGTAGATCGCACAGCTTATCTTCAAAACATGACACACCTTCTCCTGACTTGTTGATTGTCTCTAACAGATAACAATGCACGGCATGTCTAAGATGCTGAAGGTCATACAGGGAAGCAATCTGTGCCAAATTATCCCAGTTCTCTTCGTCCACCTTGACTTCTTTCGCCACAAACTCTTCGCAACACTTGACCAGCTTGGAGATCTGAAAATGATGTGCTGTCACCAGCACTTCGTGTACATTGTCAGCTGTCAAGACAGCCTTAGTGGTATAGATAAACTGTAAGATGACTTTTAAACCCTCTGCTGTCACTCCGTGTAACACCACTTCTTCTTGTGTCTTCTCCTTCATATCGGTAGAGAACATGATCTTGAAGTATTCGCTTGCAGACGTGATGACGATTTTGTGAACAGGAAAGCGCTTGTCCTCTGCTACGAGCACCACATCGCAGAGGTACTCCTCATTGCGACTCTTGTTTAGACTCTCCAAGAAAGTTGACAACTGGGTCTCGTCGCAAACTTCAGAGCTGCAAGCTGAGGACGTCTCATCCTTTGATTCGGCCATGGCTAATCACTGGAACAGGAACAAGAAATAATTGATCTTACACTCCCAGGGAGTATTCTGGGTTTTCATCACCTTCAAGTTGCCCGCACTGTTTGCCCCATTTCCTGTGTCTGACTTTTAACTTCATTGGTTGGGGGTAGAAAATTTTGGCTTGCAAAACAATATTTCCGGACAACAAATATCTGCCATATACCTGCCAAAGTAAATTTTCCTTTGTTTAGATTTGAATGTAAGATTTTCTATTGCTTTATGAGAGTGATCAAATGTAAGTACGATATGTGAAGGCCTGAAGGAACAACACAACGTAACATGAAACCGTAAACGCCCATAAATACCTGAGTGTTGAAACGCATTTTCCTTCCAATGCTGAAACACCGCTGTAATCTTTAGCAAGCGGTTCTAGAACAAAGTTTCGAACCAGATTACGTAATAAATGTCATTATGAAACTGCAAGACGAAACTATCACTAGTTTCGCGGGAAATTTACCATCAACATCCGGGTCAAAGGTCATGACCGGAGTTGACCTTTACGCTCCAAGCGAAATCAGCTGATCGGCAGTTCTCGTCTTTGTCCCGTGGTTTTTGTTGAGTCAAGATCATGTGATGGGACTGTTAGCGAAGTCATACGGAGCAGTTTCCCAAAATCCAGGTGAGCAAATACAGTATATCATGTTGAGTTTGTGCTGCGGACATTTTGAAGGGATTTGCAAAGAGCTGAGCTGTTTTGGAGGATGCAAAACATGCTGTTGCGCAGCTGGAAATATATGTAGTGTTTTGCGTTATGCGAATTGGCACATAAGCAAAAACTGCCTAAGAAAAAAGTGGCATGGCGTTCTTTGTTCCCTTTTTGCTCTGAGAAGAATCAATGACATAAGCTGTTATGATAATATACTTATTCTACATAATGCCATTATAAATTATTCCACCGACACTATGATTGGTTGTTTGGTAGGTAAATCATAATATAACGTTACATAGTATACACGTCATAATGCTCAATTTAAAATCAGTGTGCAAAAGTAAAAATTACTAAATATTGATAGTTCTGTAAGAAATAACAAGAGACTGTAAACCAAATTGTTCTTGAACTTCTTTTTGTCCTATCAAATTTTTCCTTCTAGTCTGGACAGACATAAGATATTATGTTTTACCATTGAAAGGTTCCAGATCTTGTCAAAACTATTGTCCACTCATATAACGGGGGGTGCCCTAATTCCGACCCATCCCTAATACCGAACTAGTTTGAAAAATCCTTGTTGCGGCGTTATGCATGGGAGCACGTGCCTAAAAATAACCACAAGAATGGACAAAGTTTTTGTGTTGATATCGGTAATCTCACAAAGTTTGTTGTAGTTCGTACACTCCGACAACAGACGAGTGAAAAATCTGTGTGAATTCGACGCTTGTTCGTGGGTTGACGAGCGTGTCAAAAATGCAGGTTTTGCTTTTCAAACAGCCACTTTGGAGCAAGTCGCGTAATAGTAAAAAGAGGACTTGTTTGGGACAGAAAAGCAGTTGTAGATAGTTTTAGTCATAATTTGTGTATTATAATTTCTAAACTCTCTTCTCAGATCGACCTGTGTTAAACACTAGGTCGGAATTAGGGCACCCCTATTGCGATAGAACGTTCCACCGGCAAAATGACCGAAAACCTGCCGTGCGTTTCGCGAACCATTACGCTTGGGTGCAAGCCGCTACACTCAAGTGAAATACACAGCTGTACAGCTTTAATCGTTGTAATCTTTATCTGTCAATATTATGTCTCATGTTGCGCGGGTTTTTGGTCAGATAAACTATTACCAAAGGTCTGTGCGTTTGCATGGAACATAGGTCGGAATTAGGGCACCCCCCGTTACATGTATGTTCACAACCAGAAATTTTCTTTTTCCTTTCCTTTTTTCCCTGGTTGCTAAGCCTCTTTTTTTTTTCTTTAAATGACGGCTCAGCTAGTTTTCGTTGCAAGTGGTATTAAAGAGAGCATTTAATTTGCTTTAATAACAGTGGCTGTTGCCAGTACTAATGTGTGCTGTTCCATTCTATGCCCATTAGTTGTGTATTAAACAGACAGGCTCGGAATTCTTCACCACTGGATCCTGAGACCGCTGCACACGGGACCGAGAGCCATGCTAGCCGCCGTGGGAGTGTGTGTCGTGTTCGCGGGATTCTCCGCCGTTCTTTCACAGCCTTTCAACGGCGTGCAATTGGAGCCGGGCCAGAGCACAAGGTTGGATGTATTATTTAAAGCTGAATGCCATTGGTTGAATGTTGTTCAATTCATTCATAGGTATTTGGTAATTAATATGGTAAAGCTGAGTACCATTGGTTGAATGTTGTGCAATTTATTCACAACGTACATTTTTAGATAGTTGTCTGCCATTGGTTGCCGATGTCTCCCATGTAATTTGTAAAGATGATTCCCATTGGTCCAAGGAAGGAGGGAGTGGTCACTGAATGATTTACATGACTGTATGCATTATAGTAGTTGTATTAATATGATAAGATAGATTTTGAAAGATATTAACTTACAATTTATTTGGTTATTTTATCAGAGTTCCTGATGGCTGGAAGCAGCTTGAGCGAGTTGGAGACAGTGACAGTGTTGTGTTGACCTTTGCCCTGAAACAGCAGAATGTGGACCAATTAGAGGACCTGTTCTGGAGGGTATCTGACCCGGACAATGAAAAATATGGTTTGTCTACATTAAAATTTTATAAATCGCAAGCTAAAATATATGGCATTTACAGTGTGTTATACATAAGGAATTCCCCCTGTACACTGTACCTAAGCATAATGTTTATAAATACAGTACATTGCATCTATCTTGACAAGTAGAAGAGTAGCTCTTCAGTGAGTTAAACTCTGCAGTAACTCGCATTTCCTCTCTCTTGACTGAAGGCAAGTACCTGAGTCTAGAAGACGTCACTTCACTGGTGGAACCGTCTAAGGAGACTGTAGAGACTGTGGGAAAATGGCTGCAGGGGTCAGGGGTCACAGACTGTAGGGTCGTCCTTTCAAGGGACTTTGTGGAGTGTTCCATGTCTGCAAGGTAAACCAGAAATCAGAGACTTCATACCTCTCTTAAATATTTTGAGAGTGAATTTCTTGGTAAATCACTCTCTTGGTAAATTATTGCTTCATTATTATCATTTCTGTGTTTATATCTCTCATGCATTTTCCCATCGACATCCGGACAACAGACTCACTCACTCACTCACTATCCTGGTTTACTATACAGACTTCCAGATTAATTCCTGCCAGCTCCCAGTAAGCTTCTCAGACCTTATGTTCTGTGTCTCACCTTTTGTGGTCTGTGGTTAGGGAATTCATCCCACCCAACTGTAGGAAAAGTTAAGCAAATACACACCACAGATTATACCCAAGAAACAATAAAGTCTTTAATCACCCTGCTGAGTGTGATGGTGTACATGACATTTTTTTTTTATCTTTAGGATAGCAGAGAGGCTGCTGGGAGGAGTAAAGTTTCACAGGTACACAGATGGGAAAAGAACAGTCATCAGGTCTGAGGTAAAATACCTCGTACCCAGACATCTCAAGAACCATCTGGACTTTGGTAAGATATTAATTTCGGCCAAATTTCTATGTTTCTACTGTAACTTGCATGATGGTATAATAGAAGTCAATAGATAAATAAAAAGAAAAACATTTAGACTGTATTATATACAAATTATGTATTATTTACATACATTCTGAGGGTCATGTACTTGTTGCTTTACCCAATTAGTAAGCAGGTTGTAAATTTTCATCTTCACCTTTCCACCCCCACACCCCTCTCTAGTTGGTGGAGTCCACAGGTTCCCCTCCGGATTCAAACTTCAGGTGAAAGAGAAGAATTACCAACCAAACTTTCACCTGGGGGTGTATCCAAGCATCATCCGGGAAAGGTACAACTTGTCCAAAACTGACGTGGGCTCCGATCCCAAAAATGCCCAAGCTGTAGCCCAGGTAAGTACTAATTTAAGATCAACTGTCTTTGAAATGCCATGTACATGCAGCTGCAGTTTGCATCAATTCTGCAAGGTGGTGTGCATGCCTTGTCATTTTCTGTGAGAAATTCTTCACTAGAAGTCCATGTAAAATCTGAATATTTCTTCTATCATACATTAATACAGTACATTGTGTATTACAGTCTGTTAACATATTATTTTCCTGCTATTCTTGTTTTCTTAGGCTATGCTTCATTTTATATTTAAAGATTTAAACCAATATGACTGCATCAAATATTTTTGATACAAATATATATAACATTGATCTTCGCAGTTCCTGGAGCAGTTCTATCATGCCACTGATCTGGAAGAGTTCATGCGTGTGTATGGGGGAGGTTTTCCTCATATGACAGAGACAGCGAAGGTGGTAGGTCCCGACAGCGGGGGTGCAGGGTTGGAGGCCAGTCTGGATGTACAGTACATCATGAGCAGTGGTGCCAACATTTCTACATGGTTCTGGAGTACTGCAGGTCTGTATGTGTTATACACATTGTAGGGCTATGTACCTACCAGGTACTGTAGTAACTCGAGAGCCAGGGTCATTCTCAATCACTATGAAATCAGTCCAAGATTCTCTGTCACTCTGAAAACCAGTCACCTTAGCCTCCAACACTATGGTAATAGACACACTCTGGCAATAATTGGTCCAATATTATGTGAGCTGATACACATTCAAACTTCTAGGGCTGACCAATGGAATCGCTGTTGGAATGGTAATTTAAAATGTATCAGTATTATTGGTATAATTCTAGTAGGTGCAGCTCTGGACCCAAATACAATGTATGTATCTGTTTTACCTGTACCTTAACACTACAAACACTAGTGGACAGTATTTGATTATACTAGAGATAGGTACAAAATTTATTGAAAATATTGGATCTCTAAGATGAGAGTTTAGAATGTAAATACAATACTGAAAATTCTCTCAAAATCAAAATTTGAGATTACATGTGCCCCTTCGCACCACGTGCAAGAGGATTGAGTGAGTGAGTGAGTGAGTGTGCCCCTTCTTTCATCATGTAAGGCAGAGAATAATTGTCCCTGGTACCTTACCCCACAGGTCGTCACGAGTCCCAGGAGCCATTCCTGGTGTGGCTGACTGGTGTGAGTAACATGACATCAGTACCCTGGGTCCACAGTGTGAGCTATGGGGATGATGAGGACTCTCTGGATCCAGACTACATGCAGAGGGTCAACACTGAGTTCATGAAGGCTGGGACCAGGGGACTCACTATTCTGTTTGCTTCAGGTGAGTATCAAAAGTTTTAATGAGGAGCCTATTTTTTTCCAGTAGAGTATGTATCGCACTTATAAAACATATAAAGCTTTGTCAACACTGAATGTTTTGTTTATTGAATGCAGGTGACAGTGGTGCAGGGTGTCGAGAAGTCTCAAAAGACAAGAACGTCTTCAGACCAAGCTTTCCTGCTTCCAGGTGAGACAGTCTTGATCTCTTGAGGTGTCATGAATTTGTAGTGATGCAGCAACTGAATGTATTTTTACCTCACTAGTCACAGACATTAGTATGTTGTGGGTCTGCATGGGTTGATTCAACTTGCTACTGTTAAAAAAATCACTAGTTTGACTGCCCTGAAATCAGTTTGGGTACCTTTAAGATACATTTTGAGGATTCAAAACCTTAAGTTGTCAATGTAATGTTATCTATTCAGAGAGCTCATTGATAAGAGTTTATAGTATACCAGTGTATCCTGTCTGAAGTTTCTAATGTATTTTCCCCCAGTCCCTATGTCACCACAGTAGGAGGGACGATGTTCCACTCACCATATGAAGTAGGGGATGAGGATGCAGACTACATCAGTGGGGGAGGGTTCAGTAACATCTTTGACATGCCAGACTATCAGGTATGGCTTATCTTAAGTTTTCAGTGTGTTGGTCTGGACATATAGGTGTTTTCTCATTATTTGAGTGCCGTAGATTCACAAGAATAGAGAGGGAAAGTTGTGTAACCGCAAAATGTCAAATTGGAGGTCAAAGTGGTCTCATCACAGACTTGGAAGAAGTGAGGTCAAGTTGGTCTTCCCACAGGCTGTGAAGAAGTGACAGTGAACTTTGCTTAGTCAGCGAGAAATTCACAAGAATGACAATAAATTGACAACTCCAAATACAGAGGTGTGAAATCTTAGTTGTTTAAATTTCAATTTTAAATAGTTAAGTATGTGTTTGTTTAACTTACTACAGACAAGTGCAGTGAAGACCTATCTGAACAAGAGTACCAAGTTGCCCCCTGAGTCGTACTACAATGCGACAGGCCGGGCATATCCAGATGTCGCAGCCCTCTCTGATAACTACTGGGTGGTCATAGACCTGATACCTACTCCTTTCATCTCTGGAACCTCTGTAAGTACCTTATAAATCATCCATTTATGAATTGGGCTTTTGATTTTGCATAGGGAGAAATTTTCCATCTTTGGACAGGATGTCATTTATATAGGAGGTAAATACTAGTATTCAGTATTTTCACACAAAAAAATGTATGCAGTTTAGGGACTTTTGTGACTTTCCTAATACATGTATTGTACTCTGTGTACTTCCACAGGCTGCTACCCCAGTGTTTGCTGGGATTCTATCCCTGATAAATGACCTGAAGTTCCAACAAGGGAAGCCTCCGCTGGGCTTCTTCAACCCGCTACTGTACAAGTCTGGCTGGGATCTTCTCTATGATGTAAGTACTTGATTTGCATGTACAGGAAAAACCTGATGCAATGCATGTGAGCATACGAAAAGTGGGCACATCAAAATTAATGTTTCCTATAATTGATTATGCCAGGAACGTACATGTACGTTCAGATCGTATGCCAGCCCTTGAGGTAACGTATGATCTGGAAATATATTCTCGATGTGTCTAAGCAGGTCGATTTAAATGCAGGAAAAAATTTGACATACAATGTACGAAATTTTGTACGGTTCTTTTCAGTGCAGTTTTCGAAAACCACATGTAAATCAATACATCTTGTGTGCCTTTAATTTTTCGAAGCTCCATGGTATATTTGTTTATCTCCAAGATGTAGAGTCCAGCTAGTTTTCATGTCTTTGTAGTGGTAAGAATTTTTCTCTCTTTGCCCTCCCCCATACCAATGCAAGTACCTCTGTTTGGAGATAATTTACTTTCTTTTTTTTTTATTGACAGGTGACAGTTGGGTGTAACGAAGGTTGTCTGGATGAGCTGACTAATCTGCAGGGGTTCTGTCCCACGGAGGGCTGGGACCCTGTGACAGGGTGGGGAACTCCTAACTTCACCCTCATGAAAAAACTGGTGTAAACTACTGTAAGACTCCATTTCTACTAGACGACAATCGCTGAGCGATCGTACAGTAAATGAGACTGGATTTGTGTAAGCTTTGATTTCATGATTGGTAAATGTGATGATTTATATGAAGCAGAATGGAAAAGTATGACTTAAAAGACATCTGATATGTTTGTATACATCGTTCTGTATGATTTATCTAAGAGATGAATGTCGTTTAGAAATCTGTCAAATCTCTAGTAGAAAGGTGTGTGACTGTTAGGTTTGATATGTTAAAACTATTTCTGTAAAGTGTAAGGTCATTGTTTTCACTTGATCACTTCTCTGCTGCAAAGTCGTCATGACTGTAAACAGTAGTGTTTTACCACAAGCTCAAGAAAATTATGATTTTCAGCAACTGCAAACTGAAATAAATTTACATAACATTGTCCATTATCTAATAAGAGTACTTGTATTTGTTACGCAGTGTGCTGCTTTAATTTGAATATACATATATGAATGTAGTACATTTGTATACAGACATTTTATATGTGAAGCTTATGCTGACAATAACATGGCTTACACATAACTTTTATCATGAATATCAGTTGGCTGTGCACATCCTGACCCTTTTGCAACAGGGGGCTGTGGTAAGTGCGTGCCATGTGCAGCAAAAATGAGAAAAGGGTTTCAAGGGTCCAGGTTTAATGACACTTGTAATGACGTCAGATACTGACATGGCTAAAACATGTAAGAAGTCCTTTGTATTCAGTGAAAACATTTTTTTAAATTAAAAACATGAGCTATGTGCATGCTTCAACTCTTTTGCCCAAGACTAACCAGTTCTGTGGCATATGACATAAAGTTATTACTAACATGGCTTAAACATAATTGCTAGCTAATACACTATTTTTTTCAACTACCATTGCTTTATCATAATTCTGTTTAAAATTTGAAGTATACACTTCACGCATGATATTTCAGAAAAAAGTTGACTATCCTATAAAAAAATTGACACTGAAGACAACAACTACTCTATAGGTTTGCATGCAAGCAAGGTAATAAGGGAATGTGCTTTATCTTGAACAAGAACGGTTTCACTTAAACAGGGGCGTGTGTATTACTAAAGCTGAACTGATAAAGGAATGATACTACAAGTACTTTCTTTGATAGACAAAATATCTCTAAAACCATCGTATTTTCTATTCGGCCATAGGTTACACCACAACTAGTACTAGTAAGTATCAATTGAAAGCATGCAAGGACTGACCCAAACCCATCATACTATTATGGACAAGTACAGTGATTTTTGGGTATATTTTGTCTATTATTATTAGTATTATAGAAAGAGGAGATCTCTAGGGTTCACTATCATATCCCATTGCTAGTTCCTGAAGCCTTCAAATCCTTCAGAAATTTCTCCGACTCCTCCTTCCTCTTCTTCAACCTCCCCGGCTCGTACGCGTCCCACAGCCTCTGGAACTCCTGCGTGTACGGCCGTACGATCCGCCGGCTGTTGGTGACCAGGAGGTTCTCGGAGTTTCCGGTGATGGCCTGTCGCGTCCAGTTGAAGGACCCGTTGATGAGGAGAGAGTTGTCAATGATGGCAAACTTGTGGTGCATGAAGTATGGACTGTTGTCATGTCTCACTTGGATACCTGGTATACAAATCAAATGCAAAACTTAGTGAGTAAAACAGATCTAGCCTATAGCAGAGTTTTAAAACTGAGAAAAAGTAAAAGAAATCTAAGCAAATCTTTGTCTGATTATTTGACCTCTTGTCATTCTGCCCCTACCCTTGTGCTGTCAACCTGCTCCCCAGTTCACCCCATTTCCTGCGTCTGACTCAAACATATTTTTTGACCTGTCATTCTGCCTGTCAATCTTCTCCAACCACATGTGACATGCTGTCAAGTGTCAACCTACTCTGTTCAGACACACAAAGCGAGAGTGCAGCCACTCAAAACAAGACTTTCAAACAACTATTAACATGGCATTTAGATTTACAATACTGTGTGTAGTCCTGTAATTAGCAACTGTGCCTCTGGACCAAGAGGTTGGGAGTACGAATCCTGACTGTTGTCGTTTACCCAGCATGGAAATGTTGCAGTCTGTCGGACTCACTGGATCATTGAATTTTTAGCTACTAGTATGGTCCTCTTTTCATTGTACATGAATATCAGTACCCACCTTCACTCCTGAAGTACCATACTTGGCTGCCTGTCTGTTCCATCTGTTCCTTGTCTGTGAGGATTCTCACTACGACTCCCTTCTGGTGCAGCTCCACCACAGTTTTGGCCAGGTCAAGACAGGATATCGTGTACACACACAAGTCTAATGTGTTCTTGGCGCTGTTTGGAACAATGGCATTAGAACAAAAGTCAGACAAATGTTCTTATAGAAAGAGAGTGAGAGAGTTGTTTTGTGTGGAAATTTCACGAACTAAATTCATTTCTTGAATCTACAATTGCAATCTCATGTCATGGCACCAATAGAATATACATTGTGGTGTTATGAGGTCTCTATGAAAACTGCAAAAGTAAAAACAGTGCAAACATTTAAGATTTACAGTAAATTATAAGCATTGTAGCTACTTTAGTCTAGTCAATCAACAAAACTATAGAGCAAGACAATGAGTATGGGCACAAACCTGCATAAGTACTGTTTTAACTGACTGAGAGAAGTGGTGTCGTGCGTGAACTTGCATCTCCTCATCTTACAGCCACCTGGCTGCGACTGTCGGGGACAGGACACCTGCGCATCTGGAAAAAACAGCACCTGCACAGATATAAGTTGGCTATAAATATGAAGAATAATAGATGCAAACAGCAGGCTTTCTAAGAAAATGTGCAACATTTCATTCGAAATGTAAATATGATTTTTTTTTTGGGGGGGGGGCCTTTGCAAAGAGCAGGTGCAATGTACAATTCAAGAAACTGACACTCTGACAGAATGACAGAAAAGGGGAAATGAAAGACAATGAAGTAGAAAAATGATAGCTAACCAGAAGATAAGTTGGAAAAGTTTCAATGGAAAAAAGTTATATTTCTGGCTGGGATATACAAAAACACAACAGTGGGTACCCGACTGCTTGCCATTCTACCGCTTTCTGCCAGGGGGCGTAATTACACACAGAAAATGTGAGACTGCCTTTTCCACCCCCTCACAAGTCGGGTACGGACAACTTTTTCCACCAACCCGTTTCTTATCATTCTCATTTCAAACATCAAAGTAGCAGTACTAGCAGACACTAAAAAATCATTTATGGGTTTTGATCAAGCAAACAGCGTTAAAATCTGTAAAATATGAAATGCAAAAGAAACTGTAGACTTTGCAGACGACAGATGTGATATGTGACCTGCCTTGTGTATCACGCGTCCTTTCTGTGCCTTCTCTACAGAACCAACCCTCTTCCGCCGCCGGAAAACAAGAAGATACAGAAGGTCCACCGCAAGGCTGGCTGCTAAGGCAAGGCCAAACAACTTCAGATACCCCATTTCAAAAAAACCGTGCACCGAGATCGTGTAGGAAAAGAATTATTTGTGACGAAAAGTTTGACAGATGCTACTGATGATTTGCCGCCATTTTCTTTAAATTTGCATCAATCAGAAGACGTCAAATGAGATAATTTTGGGGGGTTAATAGTAAAAGTAGCATGGATACTTTGCTTTAAAGATTTCAAAATATTGCCTTAAAACTAATAAAAATTTAAAAAATTATTAGTTGACTGCATAATTTAATATTATTAATGAAATTCGCTTTGTTAACTTTGAAAATTAATTTTCTAATTTAAGATACATCCCTACAAAAGGTGGTATAGTCCGTTATTGTCACCTTTGACCACAGCGGAATTGTGGGTAGTCGTTTTTTATCGTCCATCTTTGTAAGAAGCAGAATGGCGTACATCTTTCGACTCGGGTCCAGACAGGTGAGTGTTTTTCCTCAGAACTTCAACATTTATCGTTTTTGTACGCTTGGAGGTACACTTTTGCAAGTTTTGTTTCTTTTCACAAAGTAGTACTCAATATAGTTTGCCCTCTGGTGTAGAAAATAGCCCGCAATGTCAGCTGTACCATATGACCTTGGTGAGGGCACTTTCACGTGAAAAGTTTGGACTTTACGCTTCAAATTATAATAACTATAACCTATTGAAAGAGTATTGATAAATCCTGAAGGTTTGTCTGTGCTCTTCAAGTTGAAGTCGCCGTTTAACATGTAGTTAAAAGTTCAAAGTGACGTTGAACTGACCAAAAAAAATATGGAAAACTGTACAGAAAAGTACCGAGTAAAAGTTAAAGGTACATGAATAAAATTATGATTTTATTTAACAATCACGTACAGACAGTGTTCACCTTAAAACGCCATTTTCTTAAGTAAACAGATGCATATTTTGTATCATTCAAGCCCCCAACTGCAAAATATTAGTTAGAGTACATCTTGAGTTGTTGCAACATTGGTGCAAAGTTGCATAATCATGAGTCGTATATCATAATTAATAATAATATCCTGTCAACAGATACATGGTTTTGGCTAATGTTACTAGTATTGTTGTGGACTGGAGAAGTTCAAGTATGCCTTGTCTTGGTGTTGTTGACTCCATATGGAAGTTGCAATGGCCTATTTGAGTCAGGGCAAGCTAGATAATTATGTCAAAAATGTCTTGTCCAGCTGCTTGCCCAGGGTTTCAAAGTACAAACTTAAAACTCTTCCAAATATATAAAGATCTATTCTAACGTACTAACTAGTACTACTAGTAGAAGCTGATGCCCATGTCCAAGCTGATTTCTGTTCTTAGTTCCAATTTGAAATGTTTGGTGTATAATTATATGTACATGTACTACATGGTACTGTTGTACATAGTTTTATGATCTTTGTAATGGTTGTTGTTCCCTTCCACAGGCCAAACGTCTGGCTGAACATGTCAGCTACGCACGGTTCTTCCACTCCAGCAGTACCCTGGCACAGAAGGTGAGATAAACCTGCAGAGTGAAAGTGAAAAGGGAAAGTGATCTTGAACAAAGGGTTGCTATTTGCAAAGATAACACTTTCATACTTTGGACAACTTTTTTTTTAAAAAGCTTGTTCTGGGGATCTGTCTTTGCACCTATAAATCAAGGTCGTTTATAATAGATCTGCCTGACATTTGGCATGTAAGTAGTAGTTACTTAACTACTAGTCGTTAGCCACACCTCAAAGTTCAAACATTGCATCTCATGGATTCTTCTCACATTATTTCTAGGCGGCTATGAGCCGCTTTGAGCCAGACAGATTCATCGAGTATGAAACGCTGGACAAGAAAATCAACATCGTACGGAAGAGGTATGTGTACAGGTGTTTCATTTTACTCAAACTGAAGATTCATGAATAACTAGAAAGGCCAATATTTGCTTTGGAGCAAATACAGCGATGGCTTCACCACATTTTACGACATGGCAGGGAAAGAATGAGAAACACAAGGGAAAACAATGCTTTACATTGATATAACTATAATATGAAGTAACATACAACTAAGACTACAACAGTTGGCTAGCTATTCCCTACATTATTGGTTAGGATTTTTAATTGCATAATGCAAACTGTTGATTTTCAAAAAAAAAACGTTCATGCCCCGCATTCCAATGCTGGAGCAGGAAAGCTTGAAATACCTACCAAAACACTTGAATACAGACATACTGTCAGTATGGAAATGGTCTGTGCAGGTGTTAATCAAGTTAAATCCCAACAGCCAATCAGCAAGAAATGCTCTGTGCAGGTGGAAATGGTCTGTGCAGGTGTTAATCAAGTTAAATCCCAACAGCCAATCAGCAAGAAGAAGAGAGGAAAGCTGCATGCCTATTGGTTGATGCCCTGCATTCCATTGTGATGACTCATGCCAAATGTGGTTAACACTGCCCACTGACACAGTAATACATTTGCTATAATACAGCCAAAAAACTCAAATAAAACCATTCTAAAAGCCTGTATCACAAAAATTTAAAAACGCCTAAGGGTATTTGCCCACTGTACCTCCATACCAAATTTCAGATCCTTAGGCCCCAAAATGAAGAAGCTGAATCCATTTTAAAAAATGGCAGGAGAAGAAGAAGGAGGAGAAGAAACATCAGAGAAAACAATATGGTTTCACCAGACCACTTCGTGGTCTGGTGAAGCCATAAATAGATAAGAGATGTGAACTACATGTAAATGTTATAGCCAAACTTAACAGAGAAAGTGGATCATGTGCTGATTAAACTTTGTAAATATGTAACTGAAAATACATTTCCTTTCCACAATTACATACATGACAGTTATATAGAAAAAGTTTGTTTTCGCCTTTGTAGCAAGTCTAATGCAATATTGCGTACAGAGCTTGTACTATCCCTATAAGCTATTGTTTTTCGATGTCTCCTTCCAAGTCTAATTACATATTGAAATCTTGTATCTTGCAATTGCAGACTTGATGCCCCCATGACACTGGCAGAGAAGATTGTGTATGGGCATCTTGATGATCCAGTCAAACAGGTTTGTACAACAACAACAACAACAACAACAACAACAATACTTCAAGTTACATACCAAGATAAATAAACAAGATAAACACCCATTACAACTCATAGTGTCATTAGCATTTTATAGACTTATAGACTTTCTCTTCAGTAGTACCCTACCATTTATGACATTCTCCTCAGTGTTACATACTCAGTGAGTAGTACATTGCAAGAGTCTACATGTATCCTACCATGCAGTACCTGGAAGAGTTGATAGGTGGTGCTAATGAGTGCAAACTGTGTTGTTGTATTTCCCATCCCAGGACATTGAAAGAGGTGTATCCTACCTGAAGTTGCGGCCAGACAGAGTAGCCATGCAAGATGCCACTGCCCAGGTACATCTTCTTATTCTACCCTTAAGATTACCGACTATTATCTCAATAGTATCATCCTTTAGACAAGAAACTATTACCGTTTTACACTATCTTATCCTCAAGTCCTTTCTTTCCATTTATGTTAACATCTGTGTTTGTTATTTATAGATGGCTATGCTACAGTTCATCTCAAGTGGTCTACCAAAGGTATGAGCCTACTTTAATTTCACAAGACGAAGTGCTTTGAACAAACTTATGACTAGCTACAGATGCCACACTAAGTCTTTTTTGTTGTTAGAGGTCGACATGTGGGAATTAAGTAAGCCAAGTACTACTAGTACATACTTCCTGTAAGACTGAAATCCCCCAATTCTTGTTGCAAAGTAAGACATGTTGTATATGTAAGTTTGGTTCTTCCAATGTTGATCAGGTTGCGGTCCCCTCCACCATTCACTGTGACCACTTGATTGAGGCTCAGATTGGAGGAGACAAGGATCTCAGCCGTGCCAAGGTAAGTCACAACACAGGCTCCAAGTCTTATGCAATTAAAAAAAAAAAAAGAAAACAAGATGGTAAAAATGTCTTATTTTTCAAAACGAATGACAGATTAATTTGGGACTGCTAAAAACATAGGGTTGATACACAGTAAGGTCAAAAGCATTTACAATATTATTGGGACGAGATAGAAAAAAAGCCCTCCAATCCTTTTTTCCTTCCTTCATTCTCTCCCTCCCATTTTCCATACTTACCTCCCTCCCCCTTCCATCCATCCTTCCTTCCTTCCATCCTCTCTGCCATCTTTCCTTCTTTTCATCCTTATTGTATCTTCTTAACTTCATTCTTTTATCTTTCCATATTTATTCATTCCTTTTTCTCTTTATACTTCTTTCACCTCTTGTGACCTTCTTTTCCTCCTTTGGTTCTTTCGTTCCTTCATTACTGACATCTTCCCTTCTTGCAGGACCTGAACAAGGAGGTGTACAACTTCCTTCAGACAGCAGCGGCAAAGTACGGTGTAGGTTTCTGGAAGCCTGGCAGCGGGATTATCCACCAGATCGTACTGGAGAACTACGCCTTTCCTGGGGTCATGCTGATTGGTACAGACAGCCACACCCCCAACGGAGGTCAGTCTACCTCCTTTTGTGTCACACTTTACTCAGTAGACTTCGAAAAAAGATGAAAATTCAAAAACCATCCTGAGGCCATAGGGGCAATGAATAATGTTACATTAATCCACTCTGTCTAGGTTATGGTATTAGAAGGCCGAGCCCTCTCTTTCCTCCATCTGAACTTGGAATACTGGTGGTAACATTGACATTTCCCGCACCAGACAAGTTTAACCTGCGTAACTTAGAATTTAGTATAGCAGACTAAAAACTATTCAGAAACCATTGTAATGATTTTTTTTACACTTCATACACATATAGATTGACTAGTACTAAGTCAATGCAGCATATTAAAATCCACATCTATTGTATTATATAACCCTTGGCCAGTACATGGACTGGTGCAGGTTAGGTGCAGGTTATCAGAAATACCTGCACAGCCTCAATGTTACCTGCACTAACCTGCATATGCAGGTGTGATTTCCAGCCTTGTAGAACAATGATAATGTGTATTTACTGTTGATTCTCCAAATAGCGCCCCTTAGGGGTTAAGTACATGAGTGTAGGACCTGAAGTATTATGGCTGGAGATCTAACAAGTTTTCCCTGTGTGCAGGTGGCCTGGGAGGTGTGTGTGTAGGTGTGGGGGGTGCTGATGCTGTAGACGTCATGGCGGGAATACCATGGGAACTCAAGTGTCCTAAGGTTAGTCTAGAGTAGGTTTTTTTATACCTTTATTTGGATCTTTTAGTCCCAATTTTCCATATTAGTATTATTACATGGCTTGTATTGTATTGATAATAACACTATTAACAGCTATAAATTATGTAACTACTGAACACATATACATGTATACTACTTGAAAATTTTGGACTAACATTAACATTAACTCTTGTTTTCCAGGTTATTGGTGTGAAACTTACAGGTGAAATCAGTGGATGGACCTCACCCAAAGGTAATAGTACTTGCATGCTTATATGTGAAGTGACCATTTCTTTTCCTTGAATTTACTGTATAAGAATTTCAGAATTTGTTATCTCAAAATGTCAAATTATTATAAAATAAAGTTTTGATGAATTCTCACCGATAACTTTTATTTCATACCATTTATAACAATTCTTGTATCACCATTGCAATTTTGAAATGAAAGCATTTTTTACAGTGTTTTATGCAAGTCCTCAAAGTGAAATATACATCTACATGAACTTACCCGGTAGATTGTGTGTTTTAGCCATGTATTACAAACTTACCTAGAACATGTCTATGTTTATGGTTATAGATGTCATATTGAAGGTGGCTGATATCCTGACCGTGAAGGGCGGTACGGGCGCCATCGTAGAGTACCACGGTCCTGGCGTGGACTCCATCTCATGTACCGGTATGGGAACCATCTGTAACATGGGCGCTGAGATCGGCGCTACGACCTCCATCTTCCCGTACAACAAGCGTATGAAGGACTACCTCGTCTCCACCGGACGGGAAGGTACGGTTTTATTTGTTTGGAGAAAATAAAATAACGATTTGTGGTGTTTCCTGTTCATCACAACTCTAAGACTTCTACAACAGTTGTTATTATATACATATGTATATGCATTACTGTCAGGGTTCTCACTTGCACTAGGCTGTTTTAGTGTAGGGGCCCCCTATGCTGTGATTTGGACCCCCTATGCCATGATTTAGCCCCCACACTGTCTTCCAACCAGCTAAGGGGCATTTCTTTTTGGAAAGAACCCTGTGAGTCTGTGACCCTTCTTAAATGTTTGAAAAATCAAAATTTGATTTGAAGCTATCACGGAAGGAATACAATGGCCTCAATGAAGCTATTACAGAGGGAAAGCATAAAAGTTGTCCTTGAAAAAGCAGCAAATGTATCACAGATACATGAGTTTCAAAATTTTTCAGGGAGAATACTAGACACCCTACTTTGGACTCAATGCACAGCTTGATTCAGCTATGAAAAAATTCTGTCAAGAACCCTGAATTTGATTGGTTAAGGTTTTTGCAGATTGTAAGGAATAACATCATCTTACTTTTACAGAGATCTCTAACCTTGCTGATGAATTCTCGGAGCATCTCAAACCAGATGAAGGGTGTGAATATGACCAACTCATCGAGATCAATCTCAGTGAAGTAAGTATCCAGAACCACTTTCCTTGTTTGAAAAAGATAAAGCTTTGGTTTCCTCGCTGCAATATGTATGTTTAATGATTTGTGTTAGAAATGAAGTGTTTTTAATTCAAACATCTGACCCTTCTAGCTGAAGCCCCACATCAATGGTCCGTTCACCCCTGACCTGGCCACACCTGTGGCTGAAGTTGGAGAGAGAGCCAAGAAGAGCGGCTGGCCACTGGACATCAGAGTCGGTAAGTCACTGGACATGTAGGTACATGTACACTTACATGTATATAAGAATGGTATAATTAATGTACATTAAATGTATTGATTAAGAGTTATTGAATGATGTTGCCTTCGCTAGATGCAGATGTAATGTAGTTTGTATACTATACTAAAGATTTTGATTTATTTTAAAATTTTTGTCCAGGTTTGATTGGAAGCTGCACCAACAGTAGCTATGAGGACATGGGTCGGGCAGCCAGCATAGCCAAACAGGCCTTAGCACATGGAGTCAAGTCAAAGTAGGTGGACACAAATAAAAATGGAGTAAAATCCTTTATTGCATCCTAGTCTAGCTCTGGTTTGCTCCAAGGGTCATTTCTAAGCAGAATAGTCTGTCCCTACTTCCTGCATTTTTTGGAAGCAGTGTTCATTTGACAGAATTTTGCCTCTCAGCACTTTTCTAGAATTTGAAATTGTAACAATTGCTGTATTTCATAACGTTCATTATTTCACTTCAGGTCGAAATTATTGTTATATTGTTTTTAGGTCGTTGTTTACAGTGACTCCTGGTTCAGAACAGATCCGAGCAACGATTGAGAGAGACGGCATTGTAAGTAAAATCTTGTGAAATGCTAATGACAGTATTTTACATTAAATAAAAGGAAAATTAGTTGTTTTATATTTGGTTAGTTATTCACATACATCATGTATTTACCTTTGACAAGAACTGTGAGTACTGCAAAAGAATTTTTGGTTTTGATATCTCATGTTCTGGACATGCCATGGTCAAGATTTTTGGTGGCAGAGTTTTGGGGCTAAGGTTGAAGTTACATCGGTTTGATCCCCGTGCAGCTTTTGGAGAACTGCAGAGCCTTTTTTCTCCTGTCTGATTTGATGAATCTGTATCGGTATAGCCGGTATAACCGCCTTCGGCGTAGCACACCAGCTTCACAGGCACGTTGGCAGCTAGCTGTATTACAGGGAACAACTTGTTTTACCTTGAACATTACCTAACCTTTGAACAACTAACTCTAAACATTGTTTAAAGCTATCTAATGATAGACTGAACTGAAGACTATAAAGTTGTACATTTTGTGTGCTTCCATAGGCTGAAGTACTAAGGGACATGGGAGGTGTAGTCCTGGCCAACGCCTGTGGACCGTGTATCGGTCAGTGGGACAGGCAGGACATCAAGAAGGGCGAGAAGAACACCATCGTCACGTCCTACAACCGCAACTTCACCGGGCGCAACGACGCAAACCCTGCTACACATGCCTTCGTCACATCTCCAGAGGTCTGTGTTGACTTTTGTTTTTAGTGCTAACAATAAGCTATTCTGCTTTGTTATTGTCCTACACTTGTATTTCAATTTATTAAGGATATGGTTATGTTTTTAGCGACATCAATTGCCTAAAAGATTAGGCTAGTGAAGAGGTCACAGGTTTGATTCGCAGAAAAGGGCATTTTCCTCACGCACACAGGTGTAAATAGGTACCTAACTTCAGTTGGGGAGGTAAAAAGCAGTTACCAATAGCATCAGGCCCATTACACACATCACTACAGCCCAAGAAATGTGCCAACTGTCAACTTTGTATCATTAATGAGATTGTTCTGTAACTCTGCTCACAGATTGTGACGGCCCTGTCCATAGCTGGCACCCTGGATTTCAACCCAGAGACAGATGAACTAACTGGTGCCAATGGTCAGTATGGAAGACTAAATAATTTATAAACATTTCAGCCTTCCATGTGGGGCTCAGTTCTGTTATTGTGGAAGAAAGTTCAGATTAAGATTACCAAGTATAAACTTAATGATATTTCTCTCTCTAATGATAAACTCATTTAATTTTAGAAAGTTTGTAAAATTGTTTAACAAATCTTTTTACATTATCTGTGACGGTTTTCACAAAATATAGGCTAATGTGTTGTTTTTTGTGTCACTTTTCAGGTGAGAAGTTTAAGCTGGAGAGCCCATTTGGGGATGAGCTACCTGCAAAGGTAAATGCCATCTGAAATGAAGTATTTAAGGCATACCTTCAATGGGTTGATTTCTCCTATCAATACCTTGTTAATTTATGGGTATTTTCAGTAGCAGAGTAAGTTTGTGTCCTAATAATGATTGCTTCAATAGCATGGTGGGTGGGAGGTGATTCTGACGGATGATTATTATAGAAATTTATATAATAGGAACATTAAACCTGAACGTGACCCAGCTGGATGAAAGTGGGCTGTATTTGGAGCAATTCAGGAAGTGGTGTAATACCCAATCGATTTACACCATACGATCTCCAGACCTTTTCCACAGTTCCAAGTATACATTGTACATTCACAAAAACCCCAAATACCACCCATAAAATTGTAAGTCTGCAGTGGCGTAATACCTGATTGATTTACATCATGCATCCCCTCCACAGTTCCAATCATACACAAAAACCCCACATACTTCCCGGAAGTCATAAACCTTGGATTTCTTGTCCTGTAGGGCTTTGACCCCGGGCAGGACACGTACCAGCACCCTCCGCAGGACGGCACGTCGCTGGCCGTCGACGTGGATCCAAAGAGCGACCGGCTCCAACTGCTCAGTCCCTTCGACAAGTGGGACGGCAAGGACCATGAGGACATGGCTGTACTCATCAAGGTCTGTCTGTCTGTCTGGAACATTGTTTTATTATAGGTTGATTTATTTGTAGGTGGGAGGGGAGATTGACAGGCAGAATGGCAGGTCAAAAGTTCAGACTAAGGAAATGGGATGAAGTTGAAGGTCCCAGTCTGCATGTGTTGAAAAGTACATCATTGCACCTGGAAATGAACACTTTGTATGGCTGCATTAAGTCTTTCCCAAAAGGAGAAGATTGTATGCTTGCAACAATGTCTACTAGGAAACTTTAAAGGAATACGAAAAGGAACTTAAGTGAAGTCACAATATTAGTTATACGTATAGTAAAACAAAATAAAGCATTCAGCTGTTACAAATAATAGGGAATACATAATGTACATGTATTTAAAGTAGAAATTTAAAATTATCTTATTTACAGTGCATCAGGATATGATATTATTGTGGTTTGTGCTGTAGTTTTATTCTTACGAAAGTTGACCCCCTCCCCCCAAGGTAAGGGGCAAGTGTACTACTGACCACATCAGTGCGGCCGGCCCCTGGCTCAAGTACCGTGGACATCTGGACAACATCTCCAACAACTGTTTCATCGGGTGAGTGAAAAAATGGACAAACATACCAGGGCTACAAATTCATTCAGGACATTTCAGGTGTATCCAACCTCAAGATAAAATAAAGTAGAATTTCAGCAAGACCTAATTACAGCACTTACTGCATCTCTTGATGGCTTGACTCTGAAATTATAGAGCTAAGATTAAAAATTCTAAAGAAGAAGTGCAACTTTTCACAGTTTTTCTTATGCTTTTAAATTTCAAGAATATGGTGTACCTTTACATGTACATGCGAGATGCTACACAGATATCTAGTTTCATAGGTACGCCCTCAATTGAAATTTAGGTGCACAGCTCCAATTTTGGGTTAACAAAATACATTAAGCCCTGCATTCTATTGTTGACCAGAAAATGAATGGACACAGAATATTTATCACTTAGATAAAGTTTTCTAGAGATGTGAGTTTCTGTTTGTGGTTGAAAAGAATGTGTTCCTTGTGTTTATTTCAGAGCCATCAACATTGTGAATGGAGAAGCCAACAATGTGGAGAACGTGTTAACAGGAAACTGGGGAGGCGTCCCTGACGCTGCTAGACATTACAAGGTAATGGAAACAGGCAACAATTGTCTCTTGTTTTGGTGAAATATAATTTTTAGACAATAAGCTGACAGAAAGGTGGTTCTGGGTTTGAATCCCTAGCAGACCCCATTGTTGTAACTTGACTTAGGTGAAAGAGAGCTTTTTTTTGTTTTCTCCATAGGCACATGGTCTGAAGTGGGTGGTAGTGGGAGATGAGAACTACGGTGAGGGCAGCAGCAGAGAGCACGCCGCGCTGGAGCCCAGGCACCTCGGGGGCCGCGCCATCATCGTCAAGAGCTTTGCACGTATTCACGGTACGCCAACGCTAAGACTTGTACATCAACTTACAGTTTAACACATGGAATTTTCTGTATTTTTTTCTGTGTAGGTGCACTGCTTTGCGAAGAAGTAGATTTTACGCTCCAATTTACCTGCACTAACCTGCATATTCAACTAGAATTTAGCCAGCCCTAAACTGTATAGTGTTAGTGTTTAGATGCATAGAATTTTGCAGCTCACAAATACAGCACAATCTCATTTTGTGCCAATTTTTTTTCTCTCGACAGAAACCAATCTGAAGAAGCAAGGCATGCTTCCACTTACTTTTGCAAACCCTGCCGACTACGATAAGGTCCAACCAAGCGACAGAATCTCCCTTCTGGGGCTCGACGGCTTGGCGCCAGGATCGGTAAGATTTCACCTCTACATGTATCTCTGAACACTGGATAAGAAATCTATTGTTTCTGGTGACTGGGCTCTGGGTTGACAGCACATGGGTTGGGAAAAGATTGACAGGCAGAATGACAGGTCAAAAGTTCAGACAGAGGAAATGGGGTGAACTTGAGAATAGGTTGACAGCACATGGGTCGGGGAAGATTGATAGGCACAACGACAGGAGATCACAAGATCAGACACAGGAAATGGGGTGAACTTGAAAGTCATGAAAACCCAGAATACTTCCCAGAAATCTAAAATACCTGATTTCTTGTTTCCAAAGAAGTGTTTTCATGAAGTTTAGTAATCTCCAAGCAGATCTTTTGGTGGGGGTAAGACAGTATCAAATTGGCCAGTCTGTATCCATTTCCCACTTCGGTGGGGAAATGGATACAGACTGGCCAATTTGATACTGTCTTACCGGTACCCCCACCAAAAGATCTGCTTGGAGATTAGAAGTTTAGTGCAATGCATTTTACAAGGCTTGTTTACGCGATGTATCGTAAACCTTTTCTGTATCTCGTCCTTGCAGCAAGTGGAGTGTGTTCTGAAGCACGCGGACGGCAGCCAGGACATCATCCTGCTCAACCACACCTTCAACGAGGGACAGATCGAGTGGTTCAAAGCAGGCAGCGCTCTCAACAGGATGAAAGAACTACAGGCCTAGAAATCAGCTACAGTTAGCAAAATAGGACATTTTAACCACACCAGATTTGTTTTAGAACCCTTTGCCTGAAATGCTGAATGAAATTTCTTATCATATCACACCATAAGCCAACAATACAATATGATAAACCGGTAATGTAAAGATAAACTGAATGTGTATGATGTTTACATTTCTGTATACAATTCTGTATACAGGCCAGAGGACCGTTGGTATACCATTGTACTCTGTTTGCCATTATAGCTTTGAGTGCTGTATAGTGCTGTGATTTGTGGCCTTAAATTATCCTTGGTGGCTGAGTATACAATATTACAATAGTCTTCTTTACTGTGTACATTTGATGGTTTATTAAAAGACGCGCCAATAAACACACTTATTGTACCTGACCTATTAATTCAGTTCAACTTTATTGAAAGAGAAAGCTTTTTGATTTTCTGTTTTCGATTTTAAGTCTAGTTCACCAAAGCTTAGTCTGCTCCTGTTTAAATTTCTCAAACTGTGACTATGGAATGAAATGCACTTCAGACTGGCACCAGTGACAACTATACATTCATTATCTAGCTAATGTATTCAAGTTTAAGTATCATCAGACATAAACCTTTTACTGTTTGTTTTGAAAGTGTTTTCAACAAACAATGCAAGTAAACAACAGCGTTGAGTCTGTTGACTAAAGATCTTGTGTTAACAATGACAATGACGATTCTTGGTTAAGTTTTGACACATTATAACAGTTGAAGATGAATTATATTCCATGAAATTTAATATAATTTTGATTTTCTCAGCAGTGAACCTCATACATGTCTGTCTCTACAAATGTTTAAAATGAATATAAAATGTTTTGGCTATTTCCAAGAGAGAGATAAAAATATTTACAATTGTCACACAGTTGTCTAGAAACA
Organism: Branchiostoma belcheri; assembly: GCF_001625305.1. Lineage (NCBI taxonomy): Eukaryota > Metazoa > Chordata > Leptocardii > Amphioxiformes > Branchiostomatidae > Branchiostoma > Branchiostoma belcheri. The sequence goes on along the minus strand of NW_017804287.1, from coordinate 1,365,043 downwards.
TGTTTAACTTACCTTCTGTCACGTACCGTGTGATAAAGACTGAAAAATAAACTTTTGGAAAAAAAATTTCGGCTTGGCTTTCGCCTTTTTGTAAAGCTATTCATTAATATTCCTCTACGTACCCCTTATCGTTGTTATCCATATTTGGTATTTGAGAGCTACATGTTTCAGGCAGGGTTGTGATTGGTTGCTACGTTGATATGGTTAAACTTCTTGACGCCTATTGGTTGGCTTCTGTCCAATGAAATGGCGCGTTGAAACCATGCAGGTGCAGTTTGGATTCACGGCATTGATTCTGGCCTGTGGGGGACACTCGTGGCGGCAGCCATGCCGGAGAGAGGCACGCAGTTTCCCCTGCCAGAAAAAGGGGTACAAACCCCGGATAACTGGCCGCCTCCTCCACCAAAGTCTGCGGTGGTGTGGGGGACAAGATACAAGAACCCTCAGCGACCAACTCTGAGGGTATCCGCGCTCTCTCCCGTGCAAGAATGCTCCGAGCCAGACGAGACACCCGGCCGGGGTGGTGGTCGGCGTCGCCGCCGCAGACGACGTAACTCGGCCCCGCCGGATCCCGGAAAGGGCCCCGCCGAGGAGGGTCAACAGAAGTCTCGCCCTCGCCGCCGTAAGAAGAAAACCGACCCGCAGGCGCCTTTCGATGAAACGTACGAAACCGTGCCTTTTGACGAGACGTACTCCGTCACCAGCGAGTCCGGAACCGACCAGATCGGTACGACAACGGGTGATGGGGAAAATGTCGACGAAGCAAAAGCGCCATCTACCGACCAGCCATCAGATCAGCATCAGGATGAGCGTCCAATGCCAAAACCCCAGAGGACGCGCACTCGACGATCCAAGCAGAAGAAACGACAAGAGGCCGTCGACAATCTTGAAGAAGGTAAAGAAACGGAGGCGAAAGAAGAGACCACGAGAGAGGAGACCCCCACGGCATCACCGGAGGACGTGAAAGGGGTTGCAGGGGACACAGGACGTACGGAGAGGTCTGGGCGCCGCCTGTTCTCAGAGTCCTCTACTGGATCCACCGAACACAGGGTAGGTTATGTTCTAAATATTAGCATATACAATATAACACATACACATGTTAATGTTGAGTAATGGACTACCTTTGATTGTCAGTCGTGCGCTAATATGCAGAATTCGAATCGTACAATTTTCATAGTTTCTTTAGCTTTACACGTTAAGTAAGTTATGATGTAACGTTAAGTGTAGAATGTCGTAGAATACCGAAGTCAATTCCAAGGGAAAAGCGGAAAATGTGAAGATGAGTGTTATTTACCATACCATACGTTTTATCATTTGTTAAATCTTCATGGTCACGTAGATTTGATAATGATATGAAGGCAACTTTTTCCCAGAGGATGATGCCATCCATGTAATCAAATTAAATCAACCTGGCTTAAGACGTATACAAAACACAACTATGGGCTGGACATGAAGTGTTTACAATAGGGGGCAATTCTAACGGTTAACCCGTTTATCCCAATAACAGGACGACTGTACCAGTCAAGACGAAGACGCTACCGGCGAGAATAAGAAGCCAAGACGGGAGCGCAAACGGCTGTTCTTTGAGCAGAAGTACGGATACTTCCACTGCCACAACTGTGACTGGCGCTGGGAGAGCGCGTACGTGTGGTGTGTGGCAGGGACGGATAAGGTAAATACTGACGGTACAACTTGATTAGCAGCTCTACCAATCATGGCGTGGTAATTATCAGTTTTACAAATCATATAGCATGACCTTTTACGATTGACACATTGATATAAATGATGCATTGATGAATCCCCTAGATTAATTTGTTTGTATTAGGCACTTTTCCTTTTGCATGTTACTGCAGTCACAAAACATATAAAACAGTCCAACAAGTAAACAAGAGACTTTGGATTAGATATTAGCTATTTTGTTCTATTAATTATAACGTTCGTCAATAGAGGCATTATTTTAAAATTAACTGTCTGATGGCTTTTCAATGTCTCATATGCACAGGTATATTTCAAGCAGGACTGCCGCCTATGCCAGAACGCTATCAACCCGTATTTTGTGGAGGGTCTCTACTGTGGTCGCTGCCGAGGGTCTCCGTGCAAGTGTACGCAGCGCCCCCGTGCGGACATGGCCAGGCAGTACAACCAGGGCGAGCCCAACTCACGAAAGCTGCACCGCCGGGAGCTATGCCATCGTTGTCGAGACAAGCCTATCCCTTGTAATGCTATCCCGAGTTTCAAGTACCAAGTCTAGAGAAACTGCCCTAATATGAAATGTGAATATGATATGAATTGATAAAGAACAATGTACGATAATTTTTGTTCGTATTCACTCAAAAGGTTATGATAGCGATTTTGACATGCTGATTCCTTGATACCAAATCTCTACTGTTCATTGAACATTGTTTTGTATTTTTATTGCTTATGTTCGACGAAAATTACATCAAGAAAGGTTGACCAAAAATAAAGTTAAGTCCAATGCATGTCAGAGACTTGCTTACGCGTTTCTGTATTTACACCCTTGACATGGTTTTATCATTTCTGATTAGTTTTATTTCTTTTTGATAGTAAAGCCATGTGACGGTGAATGGAAATGCAGAATTATATACTAGAATGGTACCCCAAGAAAAGTCATAATGTGATTATATATATCATGAGGCAGATACTTAAAAGAAGTGATTATTTCGTACTGATGGCATAATTTTTGTCGCCGTTTATAAGAAATAAAGAAAGGGAAGAGACAAGAAAAATCAGCTGTTGTTGATTACGTATATCATGAGGCATTGATTATTAAAAGTTATAATCTTGTTCTGATGTTATCGTTTTTGTCGCTGATCTATATAAAAAATAAACAGTGGAAACAGACAAATTTAAATATCCAGCTTCAGGTAATAAACAACCACCATATATATAATAAATGCGGAGAAGCGTCTAAAGCAGTAATTTATTTTGCACGCACAACGGCACAAAGGGCACGGAAAGACCATGTTTGCAATTAACGTCCTGTTTAGACGGTGGCAACTGAACAATGCAATGCATTCTGTGAAATTTCAAGCAAAGAACAAACCACGTCATTCGACATTATAGAATCATGTATCCAAAATCCCAGCTCCAGACAATTAACACCATCATATGAATAAAACTGTTTGTCACACTGCATTGCGGATCAGCTACTGTGGCAGCTGGTTTCCTACGAGACGAACAGAAACATTGAGGCCAAAAAATACTTTGTTGGTAACTAAGTAAACGTAACTACCTTCCCAGAAAGTGCCAACTGAAGACTAAACTCAAACTTCAGTGAAAGGTAAGTTTGAATCAGCCTATTAGGCAAGTCGGCTCTCTAGGAAAAAGAAGTACATTATGTGTGCACATGTACATCTGCTTCCCAAGAGCGAGAGGGTCCCTTCATACATGAAGTCTCGAAACGAATGTAAAAACCTTACCACAAGGACTTTTCCATCTTCCCAGAAACTTGCTGTGTATTATACAGGTACGTATGCTTACATATAAAGGAAAATGTTGAAAACGTTTCTGCAATCAGTGTATGAAAATTATGAAAATATGTTTATAGTCTATGTTAATTGCTTATTGTTTTCGAAAAATAACAGGATGGCGAAACACATATGTAGCCTTAGATAAAATGCCACACCAGACAATAAAATGTAAAAAAATGATTTAAACATTATATAACGTGAAAACATTATGGTTACACATTCATGACAATACGTGAATGTTATGATATCCTTCACATTTGCCCCCCCCCCTCTCCTAGCCACTAAAAACATACTGACATGTAAACATATGAATGGCAAGAAGCAGAGTGAAATGGGAGGTAGCCGCATACTTGGGTGGATAAATTCCTACACCCGAATGTTGTGTTTAGTTGGCAGGACAACATGGGAGAAAAGCTGGGACACGTGCTGATTCTCCTTCTCGTCATCCTGACGGAACTCAACATGCCAGGAGCTGGACGCGGCTGTTTAAAAGCCACTCGTGAAAACTGCAAAATATACATTCAGAATCTACAGACGAACCCAATTTTGCTGCAATTACTATAGGCAGGGCTACTCAAGTATCCCCCAGAAACTCCCAAAGTCGACCGTTTACCTGGATTTAACACAAAATCGGATAACTAGCATTCCTCCAAACGCATTCTCCAGTGTACCTCATCTAGGTTACTTATACCTGTCCGAAAACAGAATACATATCATTACGTCTGGTGCGTTCTCAAACCATGATATAGACTTCATCAATATGTCTTCAAACTCCATAACACAACTCCCGAGTGGTGCATTCTCCAATCTTCACGATCTTCAAGAGTTATATTTGGATAGAAACCGAATAAATTCCATCGATCCAAATGCATTCTCCAAATTACCCAGACTTCATTCATTGCACCTGACGTCAAACTCCATAACACACCTCCCGAGTGGTGCATTCTACAATCTTCGTGGCCTTCAAAAGTTGCATTTGGATAGAAACCGAATACATTGCATCCATCCAGATGCATTCTCCAAATTACTCAAACTCTATTCATTGTACATGAGGTCAAACCAAATAACTTCCATCCAGCCAGGCACATTTTCTAACCTACCAAGCCATCGAGTCAGTACATCTAATCGTACCTTGTACCTCTCCTCCAACCAAATAACTTCCATCCAGTCAGGTACATTTTCTAATCTACCAAAACTCTATACCTTGTACCTCTCCTCCAACCTGATAACTTCCATCCAGCCAGGTACTTTCACTAATACACCCAAGCTCAAATCTTTGCGTCTAGAGTCAAACCGAATATCTATCCTTCCCCTGTATACTTATGACATGTTCGTAGCCATTGGATGGGTACGCACTACCAAAAACCCCTTGCATTGTGACTGTAGCATGCGTCCCTTTAGGCTCAAAATGACTGGGTCTGTTTGGTTCGAAAAGCGGATAACCTGTGAGACACCTGCCAACCTCTTTGGACAAAAGCTCAAAGAAATTAATCCTGATGACCTGATATGTCTTAAGACCACAGAATCAATATTGTCTTCTAGTATTCATACCTCATTCACTTCTGCTGTAGTGGCAACGTCTTCTTCATTTGGCAACACAGAGAGCAAAAATGCTAAACCAACAGTATCTTCAGTAGGCTCCACATCTGACACACGGCCCCTCGATAAACAACTCGAAAGAGCTCAGAACTGTTACAACGGCACCACAATTTCTTCACATTACCACTGGTTCTTCAAAACCAATGCTGACTCAAGAGCGTATCATGCAGGCATAACGAAAGAAACACCTACTACAACCCTTGTAATTCCTGTAGTTTGTTACAACGGCACCACCATTTCTTCACATTACCACTGGTACTTCAAAAGCAATGCTGACTCAACAGCGCATTATGTAGACACAATGAAAGAACCACCTGCTACATATCTTGTCATTCTTTTAGACAGCTTCCTTAGATCTACTCCAAGTTACCTGATACCACTATCTGTTACCATAGGCTTTACCTGTGGTGCATTCGCTAGCATTGTTCTTTTTTGCAGTATCTTTTTCATCATCAGGTGGAAGAGAAAGATCAGAAATCTTCCTTCAGGCCCAAATCCTACAGCTATTGTAACTAACACAAACACCACAGCTGTAGTGGCGAGTGACCATGATAACCAGTATGAAGATATAGACCAACATGATCAGGCAGGACAGTCTCAGGCCATTGCAAATCACCAATATGAAGATATAGACCAACGCCATCAGACAGGACAAGGTCAGTCTCAGGCTATCACTGACACCTGTCCAAAAACACCAGTAACTTGTGACCCTGATCACCAGTACGAAAATATGAACCAACATGATCAAAAAGGGCAGGGCGAGTCCAAACCCTTAGATGCTACAAATCCAGCATATAACGTCCGTCCATCCGCTCCACAGAAAAATCCACAAAGCCTGTATAAAGGTGGGGTTAAGTCTCAGGCCAATACAAAGTTGTACACAAAACCTACAGCTACAGCTACAGCTACTGCAATGATGAGTGGTAATGATCAGGCAGGGCAGGGTCCGTATCAGGACACAACTGAACCTTTGGGGGTTAGAAATCCAACATATAGCACATGACCTATAGAAAGGTGTGTACAACAAATATAATGATGCCCCCTCCCCAACCCTAACACAAAAATGCCGAATTTTCCTCAACCCTACCCCCCCTTCCCACACACTTACACACACACACACACACACACACACACACACACATACACGATGAATGAGCCCAGCCTCCCTCGCCTTCCTCCTACAAGCAGCAAATATACTGCTGTCTAGCCTCCCCCACTGCCCCTAGATGGCAAATATACTCATGCCCAGCCTCTTTCCCA
>NW_017804287.1:1354032-1358673 GCF_001625305.1 Branchiostoma belcheri | reverse complement strand
TTGATTGATGCTTGATTGACTTATTTGAAATAGTGTTTTGAAATTACAATAAAATAAGAAAAATAACTGCTTCGAGAGAATTCTTTCTTGCTGTACCATTTTGAAGTGCTACCCTCTCAGGACTAGCAGTAAAGTACAAGTACTTCAATTGAGTATAATATGAGGGTATATACATTATAGCACTACAGGAAGGTTTTTTCTTTATTTTCTGGAAACTAAGTAATCAAATCGGTATTGCCTTACTGATAACCTACGCTATTGCTAACCGTTATATAAAAGATTAGGCAACATGAATGGTGTGTACCATGAAATTCATAAAAACAGTGGACCATACTCTGACGTCCTACTCACATTTTTACAAAGATATTTCTCTGCTTGTTCTTCGACCAGAGCGGAGGTTGAAGCAGCACAGGGTGTGAAAAACAACAGGTTAAAAAATACTAGTAATCTTCCAGATATATTAAGTATATTTTTCAGCTAATGTATAGTGCAGACTTCCATGCAGATTTTTTACCCTCAACATTCTTTGGATATAGTTCTATTCAAATATTGAAGACGATGTGTAATATTAACAACAAAGCAATACCATGCGACGGCCTTCGAAATTTGCAAAACCATGCCTTGACTTTTTATCATAACAAAATTCATATATTCAAATCCATCTTCAGACAATAAACACCAGCCTATAAATAAAACAAAACCAAAACTGTTTGGCACACCGCATTCCGGATAAGCGTCTAAAAAATAATTCATTCTACAAATGCAACGGCAGAATTCGGCTTGCTTGATTTAGTTACTTGCAGTCTTGACTCTTGAGTCGAAATTTCAAAGTATCACAATGGAGTGCATGTTCTGCGCTGAAATAATCGCATGTATATGCAAGGAGGTTAAAAAAAGGACCTTGGTATATGTATGATGTCCAGCCTTTTACTAAGTTAAAAAAAATGCAAGGCCACCAAAGTACACAGTGTTTAGATCTCATCTGGGCAGCATCACTCCATTTCGACATCATTTTTAGCCTGCTAACAGGCTAATTCAGTCAACGTTTATGTTCTGTACACCAGCTTCATTTTTCACAAGATGCCTACGGTTATTTCTTTATTTAGTCGGATGCCTTCGGTTCTTTGTAACTTATTAGCATGTCCTTGTTGCTACTATATGGTCAGATTTCGAGCACATTATTGTTTAGTTAATTGTTTAAACTTACAAGGATGACGAAACATGTGTACAGTCAGTCTGACCTTCATAAGTTGCCACCCCAGACAATAAAATATGATTTAAAAATTAGATGACGTGTAAACCAGATTATTACATATTCATGACAATAAATGGATGTTAGGAAATCCTATACATTAAACATATTGAGAATCGCAAGATGGAGAGTGGGAAGGGGCATCTGTACAGTCGGGTGGATACATTTTTGCTCCTGAATGATCTGTTTAAGTGGCCGGATAACATGGACCAGTAAACAGCTAAGGTAGCTGATTCTCCTTCTCATCATTCTGAAGCAATCCAGATTGCCAGAAGCTGGACGTGGATGTTCAATAGCCATACTTGAAAATTGCTTAATAGAAAATATATTCTACAAACAAACTATTGCTGCAAATACGATTGGCGGAGCCGCCTTAGTATCCCTCAGAACCTTCCAAAATAAACAATTTACATGGATTTAACACGTAATCAAAAAACTAGACCCTGTATAGAAGGTGCCAACTGAAATGCATTCTAGAAAATTCTAACCAACGAATAAACGACGCCATTCATCATTATGGAATTCATGTATTCAAATACCCAGCTTCAGACAATTAACACTACCATATAAATAAGACTCACCAAACCTGTCTGTCACACTGCATTGCGGATCATCTGCTGTGGCAGGTTTCCTGCAAGAACAACAGAAAGGGGCACAAAAATACCTAGTTCGTTACTAACTTCCTAAAAGGTGCCAGCTGAAGACTACTGAAACTTCAGTAAAAGGTAAGTTTGAATCAAGGTAAGTTACTAATAGGCAAGTCGACTCTCTTGGCAGAAGTGATACATTATGTGTACACGTGTAAATATGCCCACAAGCGAGAGGGTTCCTTCATACATCTTGAAGTCTTGAATTGTAAAAGACTTTGTTCATCTTCCCATAGACTTAATGTGCATTATCAGGGCAAGGATTTTCTATCACATCTTTCATCAGGGCAAGAATTGTCACACACAAAAGGAAATTTGAAAGACATTTCTGCAAACAGTGTATGAAAATTATGAAAATATGTGCACAGTCTAGGTGCTTCATTTTTCAACATTTTTCAACATATCTAATAGCATATAGCCACTAGAATTCGCTTGATTTTGTTACCTGCAGTTTGACCCTTCAGTCTAAATTTCACGTTGTGTAACATTGTGCAGACAGTGTATGAGCTGCACCGTGAAATCATCGCATGTATATATGCAAGGAGGTTACAAAAAGGACCTTCACATGTATATGCATATGAATACAAGGTGTCCAGCCTTTCTTCTAACTCAAGGCCACCAAAGTATATTGTGTACCAAAGTATAAGACGTTTTCATTCAACTTTTCTTTCTCTTTTCTTTATTTTTCACCGGATGTTTTCTGTAATATATTTATTTATTCGGATGCCTTCGGTATGCCTTATTTGTAAGTTTTTAACATGTCTTTGTTACTGCTCTATGGTCAGACTTCCAGCACCTTATTTTTTTACTTGTTTATTGTTTTTGAAAACTAACGGGACAGTAAAACCGGTGTACAGACTTTCTTAGACGCCACCCCAGACAAAAAAGTGAAAACATTTATGATTTGAAGATTAGATGACATGTACACCTTATTATATATGCTTGAATGCTATGATATCCTTTAAATCTGCAAGAAGCGGAGTGGAGAGGGGCACCTGCATACTTGGGTGGATAAATTCCTGCTCCTGAATGTTGTGTTTAGTTGGCAGGACAACATGGGAGAAAGCTGGGACACGTGCTGATTCTCCTTCTCATCATCCTGACGGAACTCAACATGCCAGAAGCTGGGCGCGGCCGCGGCTGTTCAACAGCCACACGCGAAAACTGCAAGATAAAAGACTCGTTGTACAGACGGTACTACTTCTGCTGCAATTACAATAGGCGGACCTACCCAAGTATCCCCCAGAACCTCCCAACGTACACGATCTACCTAGATTTAACCCGTAATTGGATAACTAACATTCCTCTAAACGCATTCTCTAGGGTACCCGAGCTCGCTTACTTATACCTGTCCGAAAACAGCATACATAACATTACGCCTGGTGCATTCTCAAACCATCGTAAGCTGTACTCCGTCAAGCTGACCGCAAACTCCATAACACACCTCACAAATGGTTCATTCTCCAATCTTTGCGATCTTCAAGAGTTATATTTGGATAGAAACCAATAAGTTACATCCATCCAGGTGCATTCTCTAAATTACCTAAACTCGTGTTCTTGTACCTGACGTCAAACCAAATAACTTCCATCCAGTCGGGCACATTTTCTAACCTACCAAGACTCGACATTTTACACCTGTGCTCCAACCTGATAACTTTCATCCAGCCAGGTGCATTCACGAATACAACCAAGCTCCGATATTTGTTCCTAGATTCAAACCGGATATCTGTCCTTCCCAAGTATGCTTATAGCATGTTCTCAGCAATTGACGCAGTACATATTAAAAACAACCCCTTTCATTGTGACTGTAGCATGCGTCCCTTCAGGCTCAAAATGACTGGGTCTGCTTGGTTCGAAAAACGAATAACCTGTAAAACACCTGACAACCTCTCTGGACAAATGCTCAAAGATATTAATCCTGATGACCTGATTTGTGTTGAGACCACCACATCAACATTGTCTTCTAGTATTTATACCTCATTCACTTCATCTGTAGTGTCAACGTCTTCTTCATTTGACAACATAGAAATCAATGCTAGCCCAACAACATCTTCTGCAGGCTATACATATGACACACAGCCCCTTGTTACACATTCTGAAACAGCTAATAACTATTACAATGGCACCACTCTTTCTTCATATTACCACTGGCACTTCAAAACCAATGCTGACTCAACAGCGCATTATTATGTAGACATAACGAACGAGTCACCAACTACAACCCTTCCAATTACTTCAGAAAGTTCCCTTAAATCTACTCCCAGATACCCACTACCTGTTACCATAGGCTACACCACTGGTTCAATAGTTGTCCTTTTCGGCAGTATCTTTTACATCATTAGGTGGACGAGAAAGATCAGAAATCTTCCTTCAGGCCCAAGTCCCAAAGCTATTGTAACTAACACAAACACCACAGCTGTAGTGGCTAGTGAGCATGATAACCAATATGCAGATATAGACCAACATGATCAGGCAGGACAGTCTCAGGCCATCGCTAACCCAAAAGAAAACACCTCATCTGTTGTTGTAACTCATCACCAGTATGAAGACATAGACCAACATAATCAGACAGGGCAGAGCACGTCTCACACCATGACTGAACCCAACACAGTCACTGCAGCTGTTGTAGTAACTTGTGGTGCTGATAACCAACATGATCAGCAGATCGGACAAGGTCAGTCTCAGGCCATCACTGAATCCAGCCCAAGAACACCAGGAACTTGTGACCTTGATCACCAGCAC
>NW_017804287.1:1336206-1354012 GCF_001625305.1 Branchiostoma belcheri | reverse complement strand
GCTGACTCAAGAGCGTATCATGCAGGCATAACCGAAGAAACACCTACTACAACCCTTGTAATTCCTGTAGTTTGTTACAACGGCACCACCATTTCTTCACATTACCACTGGTACTTCAAAACCAATGCTGACTCAACAGCGCATTATGCAGACACAATGAAAGAACCACCTGCTACATATCTTGTCATTCTTTTAGACAGCTTCCTTAGATCTACTCCAAGTTACCTGATACCACTATCTGTTACCATAGCCATAGGCTTTACCTGTGGTGCAATCGCTAGCATTGTTCTTTTTGCAGTATCTTTTTCATCATCAGGTGGAAGAGAAAGATCAGAAATCTTCCTTCAGGCCCAAATCCCACAGCTATTGTAACTAACACAAGCACCACAGCTGTAGTGGCGAGTGACCTTGATAATCAGTATGAAGATATAGACCAACATGATCAGGCAGGACAGTCTCAGGCCATTGCAAATCACCAATATGAAGATATAGACCAACGCCATCAGACAGGACAAGGTCAGTCTCAGGCCATCACTGACACCTTTCCAAAACACCAGTAACTTGTGACCCTGATCACCAGTACGAAAATATGAACCAACATGATCAGACAGGGCAGGGCGAGTCCAAACCCTTAGATGCTACAAATCCAGCATATAACGTCCGCCCTTCTGCTCCACAGAGAAATCCACAAAGCCTGTATAAAGGTGGGGTTAAGTCTCAGGCCAATACAAAGTTGTACACAAAACCTACAGCTACAGCTACAGCTACTGCAATGATGAGTGGTAATGATCAGGCAGGGCAGGGTCCGTATCAGGACACAACTCAACCTTTGGGGGTTAGAAATCCAACATATAGCACATGACCTATAGAAAGGTGTGTACAACAAATATAATGATGTCCACCCTCCCCAACCCTAACACAAAAATGCCGAATTTTCCTCAACCCTACCCCCCCTTCCCACACACACACACACACACACACACACACACACACACACATACACGATGAATGAGCCCAGCCTCTCGCCTTCCTCCTACAAGCAGCAAATATACTGCTGTCCAGCCTCCCCCACTGCCCCTAGATGGCAAATATACTCATGCCCAGCCTCTTTCCCACTCCTCCCATTTGGCAGATGTAGTCTAATGCTCAGCTTGCCTTGCTGCCCCACACTGTAAATGCACTGATGCCCAGGCTCCCCCACTACCCCCACATAGCAAATGTGCTGATGTCCAGCCCCCCCCTCCCGTACACGACAGATTTGTGTATATGGACGCACCACAAAAGAGCCCCAAATTTGAAGGTGCCGATCTGAGGCAATTTGTTAAGGACAGGGTCCTTGGAACAGCTAATCAAAAGAACCGTCCTGAAGATGCCCCCTCCCACACACACAATCTGCATGCCTATGTAAATAAAAACCTTGAATATAATGCTAAAGGTAAAAACCCCTCTTCAAGGTTTACAAATGACTGATTTTATTCAGATACATTTGTATGAAAAACACCGACTCTGTGAACAAACCAACAGGCGTATTCGCTTCTTTATGCTCCTTGGACCTAAATGCGTTTGAATTAAGATCATCTGTTTGGTGCAAATGCAGTTCTGCAGTAACCAAACCGAGATAACATGTTGGCAGAATATATGTTCCCTGTCAACCTCGTAGAACAGTTCAAAGCTTTGCTTTCTAGACATGGCATGTTAAAATCTTCCTAAAATTCTTGAACAGTACTTCAAGTGTACATTTCAATCGACTGTCACTGTAGTATACATTGGTGTGACACTGTACTGTTACAGTAGTAACTACTTTCGATGGAAGGGCATGCATTCTGTCCATCCTTTTGAATGGCTATAAAATTTGGGAAATTATAGAAAACCTTTGTGAACTTTTGTCTTTTAACCCTGTATTTAACGAGTTTATATCTTAACTTGACGAATTGTACAAAATAACTTGTCGCACCATCATGAACATACAACTCATCATAATACAACTACTACTCTGGGTATTCATGTACGACGGAACGCCTGCAACCCTTTCCATCAAATTCGAGCAACCGTTCCTTACGTTTCCTTGTCAACTTTCTGTGGCCGTACTAAGAAAAATTGCAACCTCCTACACGCCTATGGAAATAACGACCTTGAACCGTATTTTGCAGTTTAAACGCCATTCTTTAAGGTTTACAAATAAATAGGTTTTATTCAGACACATTTCTATAAAAAAACAACGGCTCTGTAGACAAAACATCGTGCGTATAAGCTTCATTTTTTTTCCTTGAACCTAAACGCATTTGAATCAAAACCATCTGTATTATGCAGTACTGTAGTATTCAACCAGAGCCAAAGCTGATCCGATATGTTGGCAGAACGTATTTTCACTGACAACCTCCTAAAGCAGTTCGTAACTTTGTATAGTATTTGGTTGAGTCGTAGACTGGCATGTTAAAAATTCCTAGAACAGTACTAGAGTGTACCTTAAGTGTAAATTTCAATTTACGTTTACCGTAGTATCTATTGCAAATTAGTCAGCTTCATGTGAGCTAAATTATTCCAGATTTATTGAAAGAAGGGTGTTCGGAAAACCGTCTGCAAATAAAATACTTACTTACTCACTTAGTCTATAGAAATAAAATAATTTTGTTGATATTGTAAACAAATGCAGTGGAAACAGAAGAACAATCTATTAGTTATCATTATTGCAAAGTCATGCATGTGAACGTACTGAACGTCAATACTTATTATCAATAAATGGTACATGGAAAGTGAACAGTGCATACGGTAAAAGCAGAACTGAACTGAACTGCAAGTACATTGTATATATAGAAACTTTAATCCACAGTCATTGTAATTTCTAGTTTCACTTATGACCTTTTAAATAATTGGACAATTGAAGAATTTAAGAAGTTTTGGACAATGTATTGGAGACAGCATTGTCCCAGATTTTGAGTAATAAGTGAGGTTGAAAAACAAAACTTGATTGATGTTTGGTTGACTTATTTTGAATAGTGTTTTGCAATTACAATAAAATAAAATAAAAAACTGCTTCGAGAGAATTCTTTCTTTCTGTACCATTTTGAAGTGCTACCCTCTCAGGACTAGCAGTAAAGTACAAGTATAATATGAGGGTATATACATTATAGCACTACAGGAAGGTTTTTTCTTCATTTTCTGAGAACTAAGTAATCAAATCGGTATTGCCTTACTGATAACCTACGCTATTGCTAACCGTTATATAAAAGATAGGCAACATGAATTGTATATGTACCACTAGTAATATTCCAGATATATTAAGTAATACTATATTTTTCAGCTAATGTATAGTGCAGACTTCCATGCAGATTTTTCACCCTCAACATTCTTTGGATATAGTTCTTTTCAAATATTGAAGACGGTGTGTAATATTAACAACAAAGCAATACCATGCGACGGCCTTCGAAATTTGCAAAACCAGGCCTTGACTTTTTATCATAACAAAAAATTCATAAATTCAAATCCAGCTTCAGACAATAACCACCAGCCTATAAATAAAACAAAACCAAAACTGTTTGGCACACCACATTCCGGATAAGCGTTTGAAAAATTAATTCATTCTACAAATGCAACGGCAGAATTCAGCTTGCTTTATTTAGTTACTTGCAGTCTTGTCTCTTGAGTCGAAATTTCATGCCAAGTATCACAATGGACATAGTGCATGTTCTGCGCTGAAATAATCGCATGTATATGCAAGGAGGTTAAAAAAAGGACCTTGGTATATGTATGATGTCCAGCCTTTTACTAAGTTAAAAAAAATGCAAGGCCACCAAAGTACACAGTGTTTAGATCTCATCTGGGCAGCATCACTCCATTTCGACATCATTTTTAGCCTGCTAACAGGCTAATTCAGTCAACGTTTATGTTCTGTACACCAGCTTTATTTTTCACAAGATGCCTACGGTTATTTCTTTATTTAGTCGGATGCCTTCGGTTCTTTGTAACTTATTAGCATGTCCTTGTTGCTACTATATGGTCAGATTTCGAGCACATTATTGTTTAGTTAATTGTTTAAACTTACAAGGATGACGAAACATGTGTACAGTCAGTCTGACCTTCATAAGTTGCCACCCCAGACAATAAAATATGATTTAAAAATTAGATGACGTGTAAACCAGATTATTACATATTCATGACAATAAATGGATGTTAGGAAATCCTATACATTAAACATATTGAGAATCGCAAGATGGAGAGTGGTGAGGGGCATCTGTACAGTCGGGTGGATAAATGTTTGCTCCAGAATGATCTGTTTAGGTGGCCGGATAACATGGACCAGTAAACAGCTAAGGCAGCTGATTCTCCTTCTATTCATTCTGAATCCAGATTGCCAGAAGCTGGACGTGGATGTTCAATAACAATACTTGAAAATTGCTTAATAAAAAATATATCCTACAAACAAACTATTGCTGCCAATACGATTGGCGGGGCCGCCTTAGTATCCCTCAGAACCTTCAAAAATAAACAATTTACATGGATTTAAAACGTAATCAAACAACTAGACCCTGTATAGAAGGTGCCAACTGAAATGCATTCTAGAAAATTCTAACCAACGAATAAACCACGTCATTCATCATTATGGAATTCATGTATTCAAATACCCAGCTTCAGACAATTAACACTACCATATAAATAAGACTCACCAAACCTGTCTGTCACACTGCATTGCGGATCATCTGCTGTGGCAGGTTCCTACAAGAACAACAGAAAGGGGCACAAAAGTACCTAGTTCGTTACTAACTTCCTAGAAGGTGCCAGCTGAAGACTACTGAAACTTCAGTAAAAGGTAAGTTTGAATCAAGGTAAGTTACTAATAGGCAAGTCGACTCTCTTGGCAGAAGTGCGATACATTATGTGTACACGTGTAAATATGCGTCCCACAAGCGAGAGGGTCGCTTCATACATGTAGCGAGCCTTGAATTCTAAAAGACTTATCACAAGGTCTTTTTTATCTTCCCAGAAACTTAACAGGGCAAGGATGTTCTATCACATCAGGGCAAGAATTGTCACACACAAAAGAAAATTTGAAAGACATTTCTGCAAACAGTGTATGAAAATTACGAAAATATGTTTATAGTCTAGGTGCTTCATTTTTCAACATATCTAATATGGCCACTAGAATTCGCTTGATTTTGTTACTTGCTACTGTTGGAGTTTGACCCTTCAGTCTAAATTTTACGTTGTGTAACATGGTGCAGACAGTGTATGAGCTGCGCTGAAATCATCGCATGTATATGCCAGTCTTTCTACTAACGCAAGGCCACCAAGTATATTGTGTACCAAAGTATAAGGCTCGGAGGCTTATTCATTCAACTGGTCGTTCTCTTTATTTTTCACCATATCTTTTCTGTAATATATCTATTTATTTGGATGTCTTTGGTATGCCTTTTTTTTACACCTTTTTAATATGTCTTTGTTGCTTCTCTATGGTCAGACTTCTAGCACCTTTTTTTTACTTGTTTACTGTTTTTAAAAACTAACAGGATGGTAAAAACGGTGTAAAGTCAGACTCTCTCAAGATGCCACCCCAGACAAAAAGTGAACACTGTTATGACTTGAAGATTAGATAACGTGTAAACCTTATTATATATGCTTGAATGTTATGATATCCTTTAAATCTGCAAGAAGCGGAGTGGAGAGGGGCACCTGCATACTTGGGTGGATAAATTCCTACACCCGAATGTTGTGTTTCGTTGGCAGAACAACATGGGAGAAAAGCTGAGACACGTGCTGATTCTCCTTCTCATCATCCTGACGGAACTCAACATGCCAGGAGCTGGACGCGGCCGCGGCTGTTCAACAGCCACACGCGAAAACTGCAAGATAAAAGACTCGTTGTACAGACGAGCCTTCAAGTGCTGCAACTACGATGGGCGGACCTACCCAAGTATCCCCCAGAACCTCCCATGGTCCACGATGTACCTAGATTTAACCCGTAATCGGATAACTAACATTCCTCTTAACGCATTCTCCAGGGTACCAGAGCTCGCTTACTTATATCTGTCCGAAAACAGGATACATAACATTACGCCTGGTGCGTTCTCAAACCATAATAGACTAAACTCCGTCAAGCTGACCGCAAACTCCATAACACACCTCCCGAGTGGTGCATTCTACAATCTTCGCAATCTTCAAGAGTTATATTTGGATAGAAACCGAATAAGTTACATCCATCCAGGTGCATTCTCCACATTACCCATCCTCATGTCCTTGCACCTGTCGTCAAACCAAATAACTTCCATCCAGTCGGGCACATTTTCTAACCTACCAAGACTCGATGCTTTGCACCTGAAGTCCAACCTGATAAGTTCCATCCAGCCAGGTACATTCACGAATACAACCAAGCTCACATATTTGTCTATACTGAAGAATCGGATATCTGTCCTTCCAAAGTATGCTCATAGCATGTTCTCAGCAATTGACGCAGTACGTATTGAAAACAACCCCTTTCATTGTGACTGTAGCATGCGTCCCTTCAGACTTAAAATGACTGGGTCTGCTCGGTTCGAAAAATGGATAACCTGTAAAACACCTGACAACCTCTCCGGACAAATGCTCAAAGATATTAATCCTGATGACCTGATTTGTGTTGAGACCACCACATCAACATTGTCTTCTAGTATTTATACCTCATTCACTTCATCTGTAGTGTCAACGTCTTCTTCATTTGACAACATAGAAATCAATGCTAGCCCAACAACATCTTCTGCCAGCTCCACATCTGACACACAGCCCCTTGTTACACATTCTGAAACAGCTAATAACTATTACAATGGCACCACTCTTTCTTCATATTACCACTGGCACTTCAAAACCAATGCTGACTCAACAGCGCATTATTATGTAGACATAACGAACGGGTCACCAACTACAACCCTTCCAATTACTTCAGAAAGTTCCCTTAAATCTACTCCCAGTTACCCACTACCTGTTACCATAGGCTACACCACTGGTCCCATAGTTGGCATTGTCCTTTTCGGCAGTATCTTTTTCATCATCAGGTGGAAGAGAAAGATCAGAAATCTTCCTTCAGGCCCAAGTCCCAAAGCTATTGTAACTAACACAAACCCCACAGCTGTAGTGGCTAGTGAGCATGATAACCAATTTGAAGATATAGATCAACATGATCAGGCAGGACAGTCTCAGACCATCGCTAACCCAAAAGAAAACTCCTCATCTGTTGTTGTAACTGATCACCAGTATGAAGATATAGACCAACATAATCAGACAGGGCAGAGCACGTCTCACACCATCACTGAACCCAGCACAGTCACTGCAGCTGTTGTAGTAACTTGTGGTGCTGATAACCAACATGATCAGACAGGACAAGGTCAGTCTCAGGCCATCACTGATTCCAATACAAAAACACCAGTAACTTGTGACCTCGATCACCAGTACGAAAACTTTAACCAACATGATCAGACAGGACAGGGCGAGTCTCAACCCTTTGATGTTATAAATCCAACATATAACATCGATGAAACTGTTCCACAGAGAAATCCACAAAGCCTGTATAAAGGTGGGGTTAAGTCTCAGGCCAATACAAAGTTGTACACAAAACCTACAGCTACAGCTACACCTACAGCTACTGCAATGATGAGTGGTAATGATCAGGCAGGGCAGGGTCCGTATCAGGACACAACTCAACCTTTGGGGGTTAGAAATCCAACATATAGCAGATGACCTATAGAAAGGTGTGTACAACAAATATAATGATGTCCACCCTCCCCAACCCTAACACAAAAATGCCAAATTTTCCTCAACCCTACCCCCCCCCCTCCACACACACACACACACACCACACACACACACACACGATGAATGTGCCCAGCCTCCCTCGCCTTCCTCCCACAGGCAGCTAATATACTGCTGTCCAACCTCCCCCACTGCCCCTAGATGGCAAATATACTCATGCCCAGCCTCTTTCGCGCTCCTTCCATTTGGCAGATGTAGTGTAATGCTCAGCCCACATTGTAAATGCACTGATGCCCAGGCTCCCCCACAACACTCACATAGCAAATGTGCTGATGCCCAGTCCCCCTTTCCGTACACGATACATTTGTGTATATGGACGCACCACAAAAGAGCCCCAAATTTTAAGGTGCCGATCTAAGGCAATTTGTTAAGGACAGGGTCCTTGGAACAGGTAATCAAAAGAACCGTCCTGAAGATGCCCCCTCCCACACACACAATCTGCATGCCTATGTAAATAAAAACCTTGAATATAATGCTAAAGGTAAAAACCCCTCTTCAAGGTTTACAAATGACTGATTTTATTCAGATACATTTGTATGAAAAACACCGACTCTGTGAACAAACCAACAGGCGTATTCGCTTCTTTATGCTCCTTGGACCTAAATGCATTTGAATTAAGATCATCTGTTTGGTACAAATGCAGTTCTGCAGTATCCAAACCCAGACAACATATTGGCAGAACATATGTTCCCTGACAACCTCGTAGAACAGTTCAAAACTTTGCTTTCTAGACATGGCATGTTAAAATCTTCCTAAAATTCTTGAACAGTACTTCAGGTGTACATTTCAATCGACTGTCACTGTAGTATACATATGGTGTGACACTGTACTGTTACAGTAGTAACTACTTTCGATGGAAGGGCATTTATTCTCTCCATCATTTTGAATGGCTATAAAATTTGGGAAATTATAGAAAACCTTTGTGAACTTTTGTCTTTTAATCCTGTATTTAACGAGTTTATATCTTAACTTGACGAATTGTACAAAATAACTTGTCGCACCATCATGAACATACAACTCATCATAATACAACTACTATTCTGGGTATTCATGTACGACGGGACGCCTGCAACCCTTTCCATCAAATTCGAGCAACCGTTCCTTACGTTTCCTTGTCAACTTTCTGTGGCCGTACTAAGAAAAATGGCAACCTCCTACACGCCTATGGAAATAACGACCTTGAACCGTATTTTGAAGGTCAAACGCCATTCTTTAAGGTTTACAAATAAATAGGTTTTATTCAGACACATTTCTATGAAAAAAACACGGCTCTGTAGACAAAACATCATGCGTATAAGCTTCATTTTTTTTCATTTAACCTAAACGCATTTGAATCAAAACCATCTGTATTATTTTATTAAATGCAGTACTGTAGTATTCAACCAGAGCCAAAGCTGATCCGATATGTTGGCAGAACGTATTTTCACTGACAACCTCCTAAAGCAGTTCGTAACTTTGTATAGTATTTGTTTGAGTTGTAGACTGGCATGTAAAAAATTCCTAGAACAGTACTAGAGTGTACCTTAAGTGTAAATTTCAATTTACTGTTACCGTAGTATCTATTGCAAATTAGTCAGCTTCGTGTGAGCTAAATTATTACAGATCTATTGGAAGAAGGGTGTTCAGAAAACGGTCTGCAAATAAAATACTTACTTACTCACTTAGTCTACAGAAATAAAACAATTTTGTTGATATTTTAAACAAATGCAGTGGAAACAGAAGAACAATCTATTAGTTATCATTATTGCAAAGTCACGCATGAGAACGTACTGAAAGTCAATACTTATTATCAATTGTTATTATTTAATTTTATGTTATTTATGTCATCCTTATCAGTTTATATCGGTGGGGGCATTAAAAAGGAGCATGTTCCTGTTTCCCCCAACCTTTTACATTTTTTGTTGTAATAAAGCTGAAATAAATAAATCAATAAATGGCACATGGAAAGTGAACAGTGCATACGGTAATAGCAGAGCTGAACTGCATGTACATTGTATATATAGAAACTTTAATCCACAGTCATTGAAATGTCTAGTTTCAGTTATGACCTTTTAAATAATTGGACAATTGAAGAATTTAAGAACTTTTGGACAATGTATTGGAGACAGCATTGTCCCAGATTTTGAGTAATAAGTGAGGTTGAAAAACAAAACTTGATTGATGTTTGGTTGACTTATTTTAAATAGTGTTTTGCAATTACAATAAAATAAAATAAAAAACTGCTTCGAGAGAATTCTTTTTTTCTGTACCATTTTGAAGTGCTACCCTCTCAGGACTAGCAGTAAAGTACAAGTATAATATGAGGGTATATACATTATAGCACTACAGGAAGGTTTTTTCTTCATTTTCTGAGAACTAAGTAATCAAATCGGTATTGCCTTACTGATAACCTACGCTATTGCTAACCGTTATATAAAAGATAGGCAACATGAATTGTATATGTACCACTAGTAATATTCCAGATATATTAAGTAATACTATATTTTTCAGCTAATGTATAGTGCAGACTTCCATGCAGATTTTTCACCCTCAACATTCTTTGGATATAGTTCTTTTCAAATATTGAAGACGATGTGTAATATTAACAACAAAGCAATACCATGCGACGGCCTTCGAAATTTGCAAAACCATGCCTTGACTTTTTATCATAACAAAATTCATATATTCAAATCCATCTTCAGACAATAAACACCAGCCTATAAATAAAACAAAACCAAAACCGTTTGGCACACCGCTTTCCGGATAAGCGTCTAAAAAATAATTCATTCTACAAATGCAACGGCAGAATTCGGCTTGCTTGATTTAGTTACTTGCAGTCTTGACTCTTGAGTCGAAATTTCAAAGTATCACAATGGAGTGCATGTTCTGCGCTGAAATAATCGCATGTATATGCAAGGAGGTTAAAAAAAGGACCTTGGTATATGTATGATGTCCAGCCTTTTACTAAGTTAAAAAAAATGCAAGGCCACCAAAGTACACAGTGTTTAGATCTCATCTGGGCAGCATCACTCCATTTCGACATCATTTTTAGCCTGCTAACAGGCTAATTCAGTCAACGTTTATGTTCTGTACATCAGCTTCATTTTTCACAAGATGCCTACGGTTATTTCTTTATTTAGTCGGATGCCTTCGGTTCTTTGTAACTTATTAGCATGTCCTTGTTGCTACTATATGGTCAGATTTCGAGCACATTATTGTTTAGTTAATTGTTTAAACTTACAAGGATGACGAAACGTGTGTACAGTCAGTCTGACCTTCATAGGTTGCCACCCCAGACAATAAAATATTATTTAAAAATTAGATGACGTGTAAACCAGATTATTACATATTCATGACAATAAATGGATGTTAGGAAATCCTATACATTAAACATATTGAGAATCGCAAGATGGAGAGTGGGAAGGGGCATCTGTACAGTCGGGTGGATACATTTTTTGCTCCTGAATGATCTGTTTAAGTGGCCGGATAACATGGACCAGTAAACAGCTAAGGTAGCTGATTCTCCTTCTCATCATTCTGAAGCAATCCAGATTGCCAGAAGCTGGACGTGGATGTTCAATAGCCATACTTGAAAATTGCTTAATAGAAAATATATTCTACAAACAAACTATTGCTGCAAATACGATTGGCGGAGCCGCCTTAGTATCCCTCAGAACCTTCCAAAATAAACAATTTACATGGATTTAACACGTAATCAAAAAACTAGACCCTGTATAGAAGGTGCCAACTGAAATGCATTCTAGAAAATTCTAACCAACGAATAAACGAAAATAATTCTACAAATGCAACGGCAGAATTCGGCTTGCTTGATTTAGTTACTTGCAGTCTTGACTCTTGAGTCGAAATTTCAAAGTATCACAATGGAGTGCATGTTCTGCGCTGAAATAATCGCATGTATATGCAAGAAGGTTAAAAAAAGGACCTTGGTATATGTATGATGTCCAGCCTTTTACTAAGTTAAAAAAAATGCAAGGCCACCAAAGTACACAGTGTTTAGATCTCATCTGGGCAGCATCACTCCATTTCGACATCATTTTTAGCCTGCTAACAGGCTAATTCAGTCAACGTTTATGTTCTGTACACCAGCTTCATTTTTCACAAGATGCCTACGGTTATTTCTTTATTTAGTCGGATGCCTTCGGTTCTTTGTAACTTATTAGCATGTCCTTGTTGCAACTATATGGTCAGATTTCGAGCACATTATTATTTAGTTAATTGTTTAAACTTACAAGGATGACGAAACGTGTGTACAGTCAGTCTGACCTTCATAAGTTGCCACCCCAGACAATAAAAAATGTGAAAACATTTATGATTTAAAAATTAGATGACGTGTAAACCAGATTATTACATATTCATGACAATAATTGGATGTTAGGAAATCCTATACATTAAACATATTGAGAATCGCAAGATGGAGAGTGGGGAGGGGCATCTCGGTACAGTCGGGTGGATAAATGTTTGCTCCAGAATGATCTGTTTAGGTGGCCGGATAACATGGACCAGTAAACAGCTAAGGCAGCTGATCCTCCTTCTCATCATTCTGAAGCAATCCAGATTGCCAGAAGCTGGACGTGGATGTTCAATAACAATACTTGAAAATTGCTTAATAGAAAATATATTCTACAAACTATTGCTGCAAACACGATTGGCGGGGCCGCCTTAGTATCCCTCAGAACCTTCCAAAATAGACAATTTACATGGATTTAACACGTAATCATATCACTAGACCCTGTATAGAAGGTGCCAACTGAAATGCATTCTAGAAAATTCTAACCAACGAACAAACCACGTCATTCATCATTATGGAATTCATGTATTCAAATACCCAGCTTCAGACAATTAACACTACCATATAAATAAGACTCATCAAACCTGTCTGTCACACTGCATTGCGGATCATCTGCTGTGGCAGGTTTCCTGCAAGAACAACAGAAAGGGGCACAAAAATACCTAGTTCGTTACTAACTTCCTAGAGGGTGCCAGCTGAAGACTACTGAAACTTCAGTAAAAGGTAAGTTTAAATCAGGGTAAGTTACTAATAGGTAAGTCGACTCTCTTGGCAGAAGTGATACATTATGAGTACACGTATAGATATGCGTCCCACAAGCGAGAGGGTTCCTTCATCTTGAAGTCTTGAATTGTAAAAGACTTTTTTCATCTTCCCAGAGACTTCATGTGCATTATCAGGGCAAGGATGTTCTATCACATCTTTCATCAGGGCAAGAATTGTCACACACAAAAGAAAATTTGAAAGACATTTCTGCAAACAGTGTATGAAAATTATGAAAATATGTGCACAGTCTAGGTGCTTCATTTTTCAACATTTTTCAACATATTTAATAGCATATAGCCACTAGAATTCGCTTGATTTTGTTACCTGCAGTTTGACCCTTCAGTCTAAATTTCACGTTGTGTAACATGGTGCAGACAGTGTATGAGCTGCACCGTGAAATCATCGCATGTATATATGCAAGGAGGTTACAAAAAGGACCTTCACATGTATATGCATATGAATACAAGGTGTCCAGCCTTTCTTCTAACTCAAGGCCACCAAAGTATATTGTGTACCAAAGTATAAGACGTTTTCATTCAACTTTTCTTTCTCTTTTCTTTATTTTTCACCGGATGTTTTCTGTAATACATTTATTTATTCGGATGCCTTCGGTATGCCTTATTTGTAAGTTTTTAACATGTCTTTGTTACTGCTCTATGGTCAGACTTCCAGCACCTTATTTTTTATTTGTTTATTGTTTTTGAAAACTAACGGGATGGTAAAAACTGTGTACAGACTTTCTTAAGATGCCACCCCAGACAAAAAAAAGTAAAAACATTTATGATTTGAAGATTAGATGACGTGTACACCTTATTATATATGCTTGAATGCTATGATATTCTTTAAATCTGCAAGAAGCGGAGTGGAGAGGGGCACCTGCATACTTGGGTGGATAAATTCCTACACCCGAATGTTGTGTTTAGTTGGCAGGACAACATGGGAGAAAAGCTGAGACACGTGTTGATTCTCCTTCTCATCATCCTGACGGAACTCAACATGCCAGGAGCTGGACGCGTCCGCGGCTGTTCAACAGCCACACGCGAAAACTGCAAGATAAAAGACTCGTTGTACAGACGGTACTACTTCTGCTGCAATTACAATAGGCGGACCTACCCAAGTATCCCCCAGAACCTCCCAATGTACACGATCTACCTAGATTTAACCCGTAATTGGATAACTAACATTCCTCTAAACGCATTCTCCAGGGTACCCGAGCTCGCTTACTTATACCTGTCCGAAAACAGCATACATAACATTACGCCTGGTGCGTTCTCAAACCATCGTAAGCTGTACTCCGTCAAGCTGACCGCAAACTCCATAACACACCTCACAAATGGTTCATTCTCCAATCTTTGCGATCTTCAAGAGTTATATTTGGATAGAAACCAAATAAGTTACATCCATCCAGGTGCATTCTCTAAATTACCTAAACTCGTGTCCTTGTACCTGACGTCAAACCAAATAACGTCCATCCAGTCGGGCACATTTTCTAACCTACCAAGACTCGACATTTTACACCTGTGCTCCAACCTGATAACTTCCATCCAGCCAGGTGCATTCACGAATACAACCAAGCTCCGGTGTTTGTTCCTAGATTCAAACCGGATATCTGTCCTTCCCAAGTATGCTTATAGCATGTTCTCAGCAATTGACGCAGTACGTATTAAAAACAACCCCTTTCATTGTGACTGTAGCATGCGTCCCTTCAGGCTCAAAATGACTGGGTCTGCTTGGTTCGAAAAACGAATAACCTGTAAAACACCTGACAACCTCTCTGGACAAATGCTCAAAGATATTAATCCTGATGACCTGATTTGTGTTGAGACCACCACATCAACATTGCCTTCTAGTATTTATACCTCATTCACTTCATCTGTAGTGTCAACGTCGTCTTCATTTGACAACATAGAAATCAATGCTAGCCCAACAACATCTTATGCAGGCTATACATATGACACACAGCCCCTTGTTACACATTCTGAAACAGCTAATAACTATTACAATGGCACCACTCTTTCTTCATATTACCACTGGCACTTCAAAACCAATGCTGACTCAACAGCGCATTATTATGTAGACATAACGAACGAGTCACCAACTACAACCCTTCCAATTACTTCAGAAAGTTCCCTTAAATCTACTCCCAGATACACACTACCTGTTACCATAGGCTACACCACTGGTTCAATAGTTGGCATTGTTCTTTTCGGCAGTATCTTTTACATCATTAGGTGGACGAGAAAGATCAGAAATCTCCCTTCAGGCCCAAGTCCCAAAGCTATTGTAACTAACACAAACACCACAGCTGTAGTGGCTAGTGAGCATGATAACCAATATGCAGATATAGACCAACATGATCAGGCAGGACAGTCTCAGGCCATCGCTAACCCAAAAGAAAACACCTCATCTGTTGTAACTCATCACCAGTATGAAGACATAGACCAACATAATCAGACTGGGCAGAGCACGTCTCACACCATGACTGAACCCAACACAGTCACTGCAGCTGTTGTAGTAACTTGTGGTGCTGATAACCAACATGATCAGCAGATCGGACAAGGTCAGTCTCAGGCCATCACTGAATCCAGCCCAAGAGTACCAGTAACTTGTGACCTTGATCACCAGCACGAAAATTTTAACCAACATGATCAGACAGGACAGGGCGAGTCTCAACCCTTTGATGTTATAAATCCAACATATAACATCGGTGAAACTGTTCCACAGAGAAATACACAGAGCCTGTACAAAGATGAGGAACAGTCCCAGTACATGACTGAGTCCTACACAACTCCAACAGCTAGTGTGGTTAATGGTAATGATCAGGCAGGGCAGGGTCTGTATGAGGCTACAACACAACCTTTGGAGGTTAGAAATCCAACATATAGCACATGACCTATATCCAACTTATAACATGACCTAGTCCAACTTATAACATCGGTGAAACTGTTCCACAGAGAAATACACAGAGCCTGTACAAAGGGGTGGGTCAGTCTCAGGCCATCACTGAGTCCCACATAAAAAAAACAGCTACTGCAATGATGAGGAGTCATGATCATGAAGGGCAGGGCTACACCTGAACCCTTGAAGGTAGGAAATTCAACATATAGCACATGACCTATAGAAAGGTGTGAGCAAGAAATGTACTGACACACAGCGTCCCCCACTCCCACAGGACAAATGAATTACTGATGCTAAGCCACCCCATTCCTACCACAGAAAATATACTAATGCCCATTTTCTCCATGAAAAAATGCAAACTTAGACAGCACCATGGCATGAAGTGCTAATAATCAATTATAGAAATGATGAATGATGCCAAGTTGATGACATTTAAAAAAACTAAATACAACTTACATACAGCCAAAACTACCTTGACAAGAATGGCGTTTGATATGTCAATTGGGAGAGGGCTGATTGGAAAAAAACTGCCGAAAAAAGGATGTGTTGATATAATTATACAACAAATTAAGTGGAAAAGGAAGAAAAATCGATTAGTCATCATTATTGCAAATCCAGACATGAGAGCTAACTGTAAGTTGATAAGTTAATACTTAAATGGTACATGGAGAGTAGAAAGTGCATGTGATAAAATTAGAAGTTAACTACATGTATGGTGTATCTTTAGAAACGCAACGTGCTACAGTTACTGAAAATTTCTATTTTCACTTTTATCCTTTTTTAGAAATTGAAGAATTGGATATTCGAAGAAGTATTTATTTATTTATTTATTCAAGCTTTGCCACAAGTGGAAGGGAAGGGAGAAACAGGTGGAGACCACCTTTACAGGCTCCCTCCCCAAAACAAGCATTTAGCAAGTATTTGGAGAATTATTGCTTTAAGTTTTGAGTATATATAAAACAGCGAGCAGATTATTATTGGAATGAGCAGAGCACTTTGGACTAATCTCTCTGGCTGTTCACAGCTTAGAGGTACATATCCAATATTTTGTCAAAAACATCTCTGTTACATAGCGGATCATAATGACCCCCAGCGGGGGTCTTCACACTTCGTTAAAAATGGAAAAATCTCAGGATTTATTCCAAAGATCTCAATATTTTAGACGAAATCTTGAGATCTTATGAGACAATCTTGAGATTTTTCATGACAATCTCAAGATCTTTAAGAAAATCTTAAGATGAAAATGAAAGGTCTCAAGATCTTTCCAAGTTGTTTTCATAGCATCTCGAGATGCTTTAAAAATCTCAAGATTACTTTATAAATCATGAGATCTTTAAAAAATCTTGATATTTTTTAAAGCATCTCGAGATGATATGGAAAAATCTCAAGATGGTTTAAAAATATCTTGAAAGATCTTGAGACCTTTCGTTTTCATCTTAAGATTTTCTTAAAGATCTTGAGATTGTCTCATATGATCTCAAGATTTCGTCTAAAATATTGAGATCTTTGGAATAAATCCTGAGATTTTTCCATTTTTAACGAAGCGTGAAGACTCCCGCTGGGGGTTATTATGATCCGCTATGTAACAGAGATGTTTTTGACAAAATATTGGATATGTACCTCTAAGCTGTGAACAGCCAGAGAGATTAGTCCAAAGTGCTCTGCTCATTCCAATAATAATCTGCTCGCTGTTATAATAAATGAGGTAGAACTTGCAATTGGGTTGATGTTTCGTCTGTTGACTTATTAGAAATGATTGTTTTACAATCAAGAAATAAAGGAGAAAAGGGCGAACAATTACATCAGTTGTTTTGAATGAATTATTTCCTTCTGTGGTATTTTGGTAGTGCAATACCCGACTAATATTCAAATCAGCAGATTCAGACATTCAATATGGCCACGATTTAATTTTTCAATTAGTGTTTAGTACAGGTTTTAATGCAGATTTTTCAAGTTATACTACATTCTTTGGGTATATTTCTTTTCAAACATTGACGAGGGTTTGTCATTTACAACAAAATAAATACCATGGGACGGTTTGCAAAATTTCCTTGACTATTTATTAATCATTATAAAATT
>NW_017804287.1:1331063-1336186 GCF_001625305.1 Branchiostoma belcheri | reverse complement strand
CCACAGAGAAATACACAGAGCCTGTACAAAAGGGGTGGGTCAGTCTCAGGCCATCACTGAGTCCCACATAAAAAAACAGCTACTGCAATGATGAGTGGTCATGATCATGAAGGGCAGGGCTACACCTGAACCCTTGAAGGTAGGAAATTCAACATATAGCACATGACCTATAGAAAGGTGTGAGCAAGAAATGTACTGACACACAGCGTCCCCCACTCCCACAGGACAAATGAATTACTGATGCTAAGCCACCCCATTCCTACCACAGAAAATATACTAATGCCCATTTTCTCCATGAAAAAATGCAAACTTAGACAGCACCATGGCATAAAGTGCTAATAATCAATTATAGAAATGATGAATGATGCCAAGTTGATGACATTTAAAAAAACTAAATACAACTTACATACAGCCAAAACTACCTTGACAAGAATGGCGTTTGATATGTCAATTGGGAGAGGGCTGATTGGAAAAAAACTGCCGAAAAAAGATATACAATGATTTACAAAATTGTATAGAAAGTTTATTGCAAAATCATGCCCGAAGGCTAATTGCTTTTACAATCAAGTATACAAAACATTAATGTAAGACAGACAACTGTCTGGGAAAACTTCTACTACTACGCTAGTTATTACTACTACTATGCTAGTTATTACGGGGTTCGACTTCTTCATATGTATATTGAAAGGCCGACATTTGCTTGGGAGCAAATACAGCATATTTCAGTCCATCTCCCTCCCACGCAAAAGTGGACTATTCCAAACTTACCCCAGTGCAAAACTGGCAAAGGTTCTCAAATAAATGAATTAAATAGTAGCTATGTAATTGAGAACAAAGATGCAAGAACAAGCACTTTGAATCTCGAAAGCTTTACTAATCTTATTACAGGTATGCAAATACTAACAATGATGAGATTTGATACATTTTGAAGGTCTTAGGCACATAAAATTGAATGTGTGGGTCATCACGCACGACTTATGTGCAATGTGACCTCAGGTAATCCGCAATGGAACACGTGTTCCATAGAAAACGGCAGATGGAACGGGCCATTCTTTAGATAGAACATTGAACGGGTATAGCACTTTTGGCCCTTTTTTTGCTGAAAATTGCCATTAAAGTTCCCCAAATGAGTCATTTGGAAGTGGTGTATGCCAAATATGTGACTGCTATTCTGTAGACACATGTTCAAGGTACCCTTATACCGAATTTAAGATCATTTGGTTGTAAAACCAGGGCTCAGGATCCAAAAATCCATTTTTTGGCAAAAAATGCCCCAAAAAACCTTCATAAAAATTTTTTAAAGGCATGTATCAAAAAAATGAAAAAAAAACGCCTGGGGGTATTGGCCCACTCTACCTCCATGCCAAATTTCAAGTCATTTGGCTGAATGATGGCGGAGTTGAATCCCTTTGACTGTTTGGCAGGAGAAGGAGAAGAAGAAGAAACATGAGAGAACACAATATATTTCATCCATACCATGGTATGGACTGAAATATAAAAAGGATGTGTTGATATAATTATACAACAAATTAAGTGGAAAAGGAAGAAAAATCGATTAGTCATCATTATTGCAAATCCAGACATGAGAGCTAACTGTAAGTTGATAAGTTAATACTTAAATGGTACATGGAGAGTATAAAGTGCATGTGATAAAATTAGAAGTTAACTACATGTATGGTGTATCTTTAGAAACGCAACGTGCTACAGTTACTGAAAATTTCTATTTTCACTTTTATCCTATTTTAAAAATTGAAGAATTGGAAATTCAAAGAAGTATTTAGCAAGTATTTGGAGAATTATTGCTTTAAGTTTTGAGTATATATAATAAGTGAGGTAGAACTTGTAATTGGGTTGATGTTTCGTCTGTTGACTTATTAGAAATGATTGTTTTACAATCAAGAAATAAAGGAGAAAAGGGCGAAAAATTACATCAGTTGTTTTGGGTGAATTATTTCCTTCTGTGGTATTTTGGTAGTGCAATACCCGACTAATATTCAAATCAGCAGATTCAGACATTCAATATGGCCACGATTTTATTTTTCAATTAGTGTTTAGTACAGGTTTTAATGCAGATTTTTCAACTTATACTACATTCTTTGGGTATATTTCTTTTCAAACATTGACGAGGGTTTGTCATTTACAACAAAATAATACCATGGGACGGTTTGCAAAATTTGCCTTGACTATTTATTAATCATTATAAAATTCATATATTCAAATATCTAGCTTCAGAAAATAAACACCACCATATAAAAAAACACAAAACATCTATACTGTTGGGCACACTGCATAGCGGATAAGCGTCTGAAACATTAATTTATTCTACAGGCAAAACGGCAAAATGGACACGAAAATACCCATGAACAATACTATGCATTCTGGGAAATTTCAAGCAAATAACGTAATTCATCATTATAGAAGTCATGTATTCAAATACCCAGCTTCAGACAATTAACCTGCCTGCCTGCCTACCTGCCTGAATGCTTAAGCCAGAGCTGGTGCATTGCTCCTGTTAACAACCAACACTACCATATAAATAAGACCAATTCAAAACTGTTTGTTACACTGCATTGCGGATCAGCTACCGTGACACGTTTCCTACAAGCACAACAGGAACAGGTCAGTAAAAGGTAAGATTGAATCAACGTCGACTCTCTTGGCGGAAGAAATTACAAATATATGTGCGTCTAGAAAACGAGATCGTTTCTTCATGGTCTCAAATTGTGAAAGCCTTTCTTATCACAAAGACTTTTTCATATTCCCAGAAACGCAATGTGCGTTATCTAGACAAGTCTGGTCACGCTCGGAAGAAAATTGCAAAGGCATTTCTGCAAACAGAGTATGAAATTTTTAATAAAAATGTTCATGGTCTATGTGCTCCATTTTTCAACATTCTGTATAGCTACTAGAAGTCCTTGCGATCTTGACTCTTCAGTCTAAATTTTATGCCGAGTAGTATAATGAAGATAGTGTATATGCTGCGCTAAAATCGCATATGCATATACAACGAGGTTAAAACAAAGGACCTTGGTATATGTTAACAAGATGTCAAGCTTTTCTACTAACGCGAGGCCACCAAAGTACCTTGTGTTCAGATCTCATCTGGATAATTCTATTCTACATCATTTTCGACTTAATTTTGCCAACGAACTGGTTTAGTCAACTTTTATTTTCTAAAAACCAGCTTAATTTTTGATAGATGCATTCGGTTTATTTATCTATTTAGTCGGGTCCGTACGGTTCTTTGTAACCTTTTAGCATGCCCTTGTTGCTGCTCTGTCGTCAGACTTAAAGCACCTCATTTTTTTTATTTATGTTAATTGTTTATTGTTTTTGAAAACTAACGAAATGGCAAGTGACAGGTGTACAGACCTTCGTAAGATGCCACACCAGGCAATAAAATGTGAAAATTAAAAAAATTAAAAGATTTTATGACGTGTAAAAATAATAATAATTATATATTCATAGCCAAAAACGGAATGTTATGATATGTTCCCAGCCCACACCCTGCCACTTAACATACTGACATGTGAAAATATGAATGGCAAAGTGTAGAGGGTGGCACCTGCAGAGTCAGGTGGGTAAATTTCTGCTCCTCAATGTTGTGTTTAGGCGACAAGACAACATGGGAGAAAAGCTGAGACACGTGCTGATTCTCCTTCTCATCATCCTGACGGAACTCAACATGCCAGGAGCTGGGCGCGGCTGTTCAAAAGCCACACGTGAAAGCTGCAAGATAGGAGACTGGTTGTACAGACGGCACTACTTCTGCTGCAACTACGATAGGCGGACCTACCCAAGTATCCCCCAGAACCTCCCAAGGTCCACGATCTACCTAGATTTAACCCGTAATTGGATAACTAACATTCCTCTAAACGCATTCTCCAGGGTACCCGAGCTCGCTTACTTATACCTGTCCGAAAACAGCATACATAACATTACGCCTGGTGCGTTCTCAAACCATCGTAAGCTGTACTCCGTCAAGCTGACCGCAAACTCCATAACACACCTCACAAATGGTTCATTCTCCAATCTTTGCGATCTTCAAGAGTTATATTTGGATAGAAACCAAATAAGTTACATCCATCCAGGTGCATTCTCTAAATTACCTAAACTCGTGTCCTTGTACCTGACGTCAAACCAAATAACGTCCATCCAGTCGGGCACATTTTCTAACCTACCAAGACTCGACATTTTACACCTGTGCTCCAACCTGATAACTTCCATCCAGCCAGGTGCATTCACGAATACAACCAAGCTCCGATATTTGTTCCTAGATTCAAACCGGATATCTGTCCTTCCCAAGTATGCTTATAGCATGTTCTCAGCAATTGACGCAGTACATATTAAAAACAACCCCTTTCATTGTGACTGTAGCATGCGTCCCTTCAGGCTCAAAATGACTGGGTCTGCTTGGTTCGAAAAACGAATAACCTGTAAAACACCTGACAACCTCTCTGGACAAATGCTCAAAGATATTAATCCTGATGACCTGATTTGTGTTGAGACCACCACATCAACATTGTCTTCTAGTATTTATACCTCATTCACTTCATCTGTAGTGTCAACGTCGTCTTCATTTGACAACATAGAAATCAATGCTAGCCCAACAACATCTTATGCAGGCTATACATATGACACACAGCCCCTTGTTACACATTCTGAAACAGCTAATAACTATTGCAATGGCACCACTCTTTCTTCATATTACCACTGGCACTTCAAAACCAATGCTGACTCAACAGCGCATTATTATGTAGACATAACGAACGAGTCACCAACTACAACCCTTCCAATTACTTCAGAAAGTTCCCTTAAATCTACTCCCAGATACCCACTACCTGTTACCATAGGCTACACCACTGGTCCAATAGTTGGCATTGTCCTTTTCGGCAGTATCTTTTACATCATTAGGTGGACGAGAAAGATCAGAAATCTTCCTTCAGGCCCAAGTCCCAAAGCTATTGTAACTAACACAAACACCACAGCTGTAGTGGCTAGTGAGCATGATAACCAATATGCAGATATAGATCAACATGATCAGGCAGGACAGTCTCAGGCCATCGCTAACCCAAAAGAAAACACCTCATCTGTTGTAACTCATCACCAGTATGAAGACATAG
>NW_017804287.1:1321058-1331043 GCF_001625305.1 Branchiostoma belcheri | reverse complement strand
CAACCTCCCCCTCTCCCCCAAAAGGCAAACGTACTAATGCCCAACCTCCCCCTCTCCCCCAAAAGGCAAACGCACTGATGCCCAACCTCCTCCACTCCCCCCAAAAGGCAAATGCACTGATGCGCAGCCTCCCCCATTACCCTTATCTGTTTAAAGAGGGCTTTTCCGTTAACCGTTATGGCCTATTTTAATTCACCGTTAATCGTTGCCGGCCTGGCAAATGTACTGATACTCCGTCTGACAAGCCAGCAGCAAGCTGTGACAACCTTCACTGCTATGAATAGAACGGCCTAAGGTTGCTTGACCTTCAGGATGCTATTCAAGGGCCTTGAATACCATCCTGAAGGCCAAGCAACCTCTTTTAAGGTCTGAAAATGGATATGCATTTTATCCAATGCATAATCATTTCGAATTCGTATTTTCGTCCTATGCATATGCCTCTTGAATCTCAATGTGGTATAATGGTTCTAACACGGTTCGGTTGTATCAAACTCCAGTCACAGCTGACCCAACATGTCAGCATGAGAGCAGAACAGATGCTCATTGTAAACTTCCTAGAACAGTTTAAAACTTACCGACCATTTTACCATTTTATTCTAGACTGGCGCATGTTAAAATCTTCCTAGAACAGCATTTTACGGTACCTATATCGTGCATTCCCATATATATCTATAAGTATCTGAGTGTATGTGTGGCGCTGTACTGCTACACTAATAATGGCGGTTACATGGTTGTAAAAAAAGCAGGAAGGCCTGCTTGACTATCAGATGATGTTGTGCAATTGAAGTTGTTTATTTATCATTAATTAGTACTGTATATATATATCAGCCAAAGGTCTGTTTATACATAGAAACTTTTTATTGCTGTAATAGTTGTAACAAGTATCGACGACTCACCACTTGGTATAAAGTTCTTATCAAATTGTATCATCATGTATATATTATCATCTTGCTACATGGCTGTTGAATTTTGGGCTAAATCTACTTAGAAAATTAAGTTTTCATACATTGTAAATATGCTTAGAAATGAAAGCAAGTTTGCATGTGAGAGATTTAGATGTGTTTTGTGCTTATCAGAAACTTTATTTGACCTAATTTTCATTGCTAGTGATGGTTGTGACTGTAAATTCATCATAAACAGACACACTCAACAATATGTACAGTAAATATTGCCAGAAGAAAACTGGTTACACCTCGTCATGGAATCACCTGACACTAGTTGTAATGGATGCATTCTCTTTTCGAACACTTACTGAACTGATGTAGACAATATCCGTGTAACTGTGTACGTTGTAAAGAAACATGCTATAATCAGCTTATCAGTTTCCTGTCACTCTATCACTTATCAGTCTAGATGAATTAGTGACGATGGGTTTGGTCACCAGTCTATCTACTATCTATCTTGATGTTTTAACCCGATGTTATTCTTGAGTTGTGTGTGGTGTTTCTGGAAGGTGTTTCTAAATCCGAACTTAAGAATAAACCACCACAAGTATTTTTACTTGTGGTGGTACTCTTTTAATGCATGAATCATGAAAAGCAAACCTGAAGGAAAATAAACATCATAAATGTGCAAAGAACAGAAAAGATGACTGTAAACGTATATTTTACGTCCATAGTATGGTTTTAAGACAAACGTGTACTTCTACTCGTCGTGGCGTCGGTGGCGCAACGGTTAGAGCGTTGGACTCGGAACCGAGAGGTCCCGGGTTCGATACTCACCGTGGCCCGACGTTGTGCCCTTAGGAAAGGCACTTTACACGACTTCCCCACCTATACGGTGGAGTGACGCCCACCGAGCCTCTTAGGCTAATCTGTCTGCCAAAAACACCTTACGGATTTGGTGCGCCGATGTGACAACATCTCGATATTGGCCACTGAGAACCATGAAAATTAATTAATTGTACTTCTACTGAAGCGTGTTCATAAGTAAGATATTTTTGAAGGTACAGAGCACACACAAACAAACAATCATATCGGCTCTGACGCCATGTTGTCAGTCGGCCCAGCAGGAGAACGATCCGCCATCGTCGACCTCCCTGCAGTACATGCCATCTGGACAGGGGGCGCTGCCGCACCCGTAAAATTCCGGCATGCGCAGGTTTGGTGGTGGAGCTACGAGAGGTGTAAAATGAAATATTTTCTTGGTTGTATAAACCTGTCTTTTGGTTCATGGAGTAACAAAGTTTCACAGAGGCTAGCAATTTGGTCATAACCAATGTGAAAACACAAAGCATACTTATTAAGCTCTATGAATTTTTCGACATGTATCTGTATCAATGTAGTCTCTCTACTTCCTTTTGTCTTTGCGAAGATAATACTTTACGCTCTGTTGTTTCATTCTATTTTTCTGGTTGCTTGGTTATGGGCATGCCTTAATCTAACCAATCGACTCCAAGACTGGCAACAATAACGAGGAAAAAGGCTCCGTTGAACCATACCTTTTCACTTGAAGACTTTTTATTCACCAAATCTAAACACAACACTTATGATGGACAAATGTTTACTTTCCTTTGCTATTCATGGTTCCCAAGTTGCACAGCTATTTTACTTGTTTACTTGTGCTCATTAAATTTACACAAACTATAACAAACCTAAAGAATATTTTAGACAACCCAAATTCGGGGATAAATCATGACCCTTTACATTTTCATAACGAAAATAATCATGTTAATGATAAATAAACTTCTCAGTTGATTTGGGTGTAGCCTTCCTTGGACGGACGGGAGGTCTTCCACTCCACCTACGTCAGGAAAACAGTAAGTATCATTTGTAGTAAGCAAGATTTTTAGTAGTAAGTAAGATATCATTTGTGGTGAGATCAAAGATACACCAGAGTACTTTTCACAAATCTTGTATACCTTAATTCAAATGGTGTGATACATTCATCAATACACCAAGCTACTTTGCTTATGCATTCTTTTTTATTACTATACTTCATTCAAGTAGTTAATTTCTTTCATGTATATATATATATTATTGTAATGCATGTAATAATCATGGCTCTTGAAATTAGTCGAAAGTGTCGATGGGCCAAGTTTCAGCCGATGCTGACTGTCCATTTTAATTAGCAGTTCAGCCAATGACAGCGTAGCAATTGAGAGAGTGACAAATGAGAGAGTGGCTGCAAATATGTGCATATTCATGTTTTAATTTTGTTTATATTTTATTTTTATTTTTATTTTATTTTGTGATCGGTTGTCATTATGTAAAAAGGCGACTTGTAGACATTTTACCTCAAAGAAGGCCAGTGTTCCCGCTACACAGAAAACCGCCACTATGAGCAGCTGCCATTGTAAAATCAGGTACGTGCTGTAGAAAAACCCTGCTGCTGCTGTCAGGGACTGGAAAACAGAAGAATCCGAATCGAAACAGGATAAATGCAATCCAGATAACCCTAGTCGAAGGCATTGTAACAGAAGGCATTGTTTTGGGTGTGTCTGTGGGTTTGTGTGTGTGCTTGCCCAGTTTCAGGGAGTGGATGAATGCTATAGCTAGTATTTGACGTTACGCCTGAAAGGAACTAAGCGCACCGGGTGGGAGTAAGTGGGTAGTACGAGGGGGAATGCAGGAAGTGATGACTTTACATGTGTAATACCCGATTGAGTTACCTCATACAATCCCTTCAACTACGTATACACCTCTCAGAGGTTTAAAATCTCCAATTTATTGTTACAAACAAAAGTTGCTGAAAAACGGGTGAGAACATAACAGATTCATTGTTTTACTGGCTGATTCAGTATGTAACGTTGCGTTTACAGGTTAATTCCTTTTTTTAATCATAGAGCAGAAAAGCGTTCAAGCTATTATTGTTTGAATAACCCAATATGTTACCTGAGTAAAGAAGAATAAAGCGAATGCCGACGCCGCGCTGTCTTCAGAGAACAGGGAGCCGAGGATGGAGTACACCTGAGTGTTGTAACAGGCGTCACCGAGTCCCAGCAGGAAACCGCACAGGACAGCCACGTACTTACTATCATGGTGGAACAAAAACATTATTGTCATGGTCTGTGTGTGTGTGTGTGTGTGTGTGTGTGTGTGTGTGTGTGTGTGTGTGTGTGTGTGTGTGTGTGTGTGTGTGTGTGTGTGTGTGTGTGTGTGTGTGTGTGTGTGTGTGTGTGTGTGTGTGTGTGTGCGCGCGCGCGCATGTGTGTGTGTCGTTATGATGTGTGCGCGCGAGCGCGCGTGCGATTCTACCAGTAACTGCTTTCTTCACAATTTTCGTCATGTTTGCTCCACAAATACCGATATATTGGAATAGTGCTGTAGTATGTAGATAAGTGACTAGAATATTGCCTTTCCAAAATCTATTTTTCAAGCCCTGGCCCTGCATTGGGCACTTTAATGCACTTGAGATATACATCGAGGACGTACTTAGACTGTATGAGTACAGGATAGTAGCTGGCATCAGTGACGATTTCTGTGATGGGTGAAGACTGCGGCAGGTTGATGTAGATGAGATAGTACGCCGTGGTGTGGACCAGGAACCCCAGCAGAATGATGGGATCGCGCCCGTGGCGGTTAGCTAACTTCCCGCTCAGACCAAACGCAGCTCCGCCTTCGTTAGAGTCAGGAATGTTTATGGATAAAATGTTCAGTAGATTCAAGCATAGACCATCCAAATTATTTGTCATTATGCTAACATTTGCAGTTGCTACGTATACAATGCCCCAAAATAAAAGTTGCTAGGTATCAAATTTTATCATTGCAACACAGCATCAGTTACACAGGGTTTTAGAGGCTCTTAACTGACGGTTTGTAATTTAGCCAGATATTGTCTGAGTTTATTTGAGAAAGTTGTATAATTTTTTTCCATTACAACCATTTTTTCGTGTTTCTTTTTTTTAAATCATAAATAAAGGCAAGTATAACTAAAACGTTCAGCCAATGTCCATCAGTCTATGTTACTGCTTCCCTTTTGGTAGAAAGCTAGTTTGTTTTCTGGTATGATCTGACAGTATAGTGTTTTTATTTACCTATAATTTCTCCTGCACCGAGGAAAGCACCTGAGATTCCTATGAGAGACTTCGCCTCGTCACCAAAGGCCTTTGTGTTCCCAATACATGTACCGTACACTCCGCTATAGAAATTCAGTTCCAATCCTGAAAAAAAGTAGAATGCAATTTCATAATAATTTCGTTATCATATAATCAAGATAAGGCCAGTGATTTGATTACATGGATGACATCCTCTGGGAGCCCCAAAACTGATGCGAGCGTGCGAATAAAAAAAAAAAGTTTGGCAAGAAAAAGTCGCGGACGAGAATTCATGCGCGCGCGGATGTCATCCATATATTCATATATAATCAAATCAACATGACCCAACTTAAAGCTAAATTAAAGGAGCACCTCAGCAGAACACATATATACTGAAATCCAGGACGTAATGTATATACATGTAGGACCTGTAATCATGTAATCTTACCCGTGTATGCAAAGCATATCCCGAGAAGAAGCATCTCTCTCGTTTTGAAAAGTTGTATAGACCGTTCTGTAAAACAATATTCATTTTATGACGTTCGATAACAATAATACTGAATTACTTTTCAATATGTACGTATATGTATGAATAAACGAAATTTATAAAAAGTGACAACAATATTTGGAGGCTACCACATAACAACAATGAAATTGGATTTCAACTTACTGAAAGCTTGCAGTGGTCCCTCTTTAGTCTCGACGTCGTTTTCACTGTTTGAAAGAACATTTCCATCACATATCAGATGCGTATTATTTCAAGAAGACTAAATTGGACCTTGAGTTGTTTAAAAACAGTAATTTATTAAAAACACAATCATAAAGTCCCTGTCCAAACCTGTTGACATTCAGAGACGCTGAATCTCCTGGTTTCTTGTTCCTCAGTGTGAACAACATGAGGGTTCCCACACAGGACACCACTAGTAGTGACACATACACCTGGATACGGGTTTTGGCTGGAGATAAGATGTATAAGCACAGGTAAGAGCACGCCTAGTAGGTTATGGCAAAACTGCACTGCCGTGCCATCATTAAAAACACTAGTAGTCATGTTGTGTATGTTTGATTCACTACGTACACTTGCATTCGGGTTTTGGCTGAAGATTAAAGGTGAAAACATGCATATGCGTGCGAACACCACTTAGCGGGTCATGATAAAACTGCAACCACGTCTCTTATCTGTACAAACTGTGCATCAATCACCATCAATATTAAATTGTTAATATGTAGAATAAAAAGAATGCGACTCACGATCAATGATCTCTTTTCCTGTAAACTCCTGCCAGACAAAAACGTTCCCAAACAGAAAACTGGAGGACAATGAAAGAAAACCAAATCCAACAACTGTGTATTGCAGGAGACTTAAGCTTTTAATGTTTGAAAGAGAACATTATTTTGTTTATCGTCGCAACCCCTCAGAATGTAAAACAGTTAGACTGTAAAATATCACCAATGTACAACACTATCCAGGAAGGTTGATCTCACCTGCTAGTCTGTAGTGCCCAGAAGAGGCCGCTGTTCCGTCCGATGGTTTCTGGTGTCGAGTTCAGCGTTAGATATGAACCTTCTCCGGTCCAAAGAACTGGTACAAAATCAGGATTTAAATTAAAAATATCATCAAGCCTTGCTATAAATTAGTATAATTGCTAATGAAGAAACAGAAGTCATTTAACTGTTTTACAGTTCTATGTACACACCTGACATAAAGGACATCTAACTACAGCATGTATTAGCCTTACTCGATGCGCCCAGTCCCAGTAACACAGACCCCACGTACAGAGCCCAGACCATCGGGTAGATGAACACGGCTATAAAGAGGCTGCAAAGACAAGAAGAAATGATCTTAGTCCATCGTAAATAATTAGCTAAGTCACCGACACCATGCCAGATATTGATAGAGAAACAATGTTTACATTATCTTGCATGACTGGTATAGCATCAGTTTTAAAGCATACTGCCGTTCTACCCTGATCGTTCTACTTTTACCCTTTTCGTGTGCAATCCTTTTAAATGCATCTTGTCAGGAGTATCTGTATTTTTTAATAATAATTTTTGATGTCCTACGCGTTATTGGATTCACTTGAGATATAGGATATTGTAAGGAAGGAAGTGTAGCCAGTCTCAAGGCCTCACCAGTACATGACCGCTCCGATGACCATGGAGTTCCGAGGTCCGCACACACTGACCACAGACGGGGCTCCCCAGTTAGCCATGGCAAATACTGTGTAGATGATGGCCAAACTGTAGTGGAGGTATAAATATATAACTAGTGTGTCAGAGAGGCACCATTACATGTCCAGTCACCTTATTCAAGACGTCGTTGTATATTAGTTGTGACCTAGAGAGGACCATAACAATCTTACTTCAACATTCATTTGTATTTGAATATACATATAGTGTCATTTTTATTTAGAGAAAATGCATGCATGGACGACAAAGATGCTCTCCGTTTGCAATTGTCCACATGTATAATATTCCCGGCCTTAATACATCGGTACTCGTATATACCTGATATAACCACTGCCTCCATCAAACTTTCCTTCCTCCTGAACACTTTGAATGACGGTTTCCTGTAAAGGGAGGAAAACAGCTGAACACCAGTATTCCACAGTTTAGGTTGTTTTCAGCATACATACGAGGATTCATAGGAAGGAAGAACGTATAAAACCGTTTTCACGGATGTCGTATAAGTTCTTCCTTCCTCGTAGGTATGTTGAAAACAACTTAAACTGTGGAAGAAGGGATACAACATAAAGTTTTATCATTGCAGTTGTCGAAGCTGAATAGTAGCCGAATTGCCGAACATTACGTACGTAAATTGAACACTAGTCCACTGACACAGCCGACTTTGAGCCGACTTACTCCGACTTGGCGAAGGGACACTCGGCCTACCGTATGCGGCCAAATTCGTGAATGTGTGACAGGCCTTTCTCTGACTATCACATGGATGCCTTTAATTTGCCATCGTACACGACGTGTGCAGTTATCGGGGTGACCTGGCCGGCACCTAACCTGAAGGCCCAAGGTCAAAGTTTGGCATGCTAGATGCCGGTGTTTCACCCGCTCAATTAGTAAGGTCAGATCAAGAATGTACCATAAATTCATCACGTACCTCAATCATTCCAGCAGTGTTGAAGGCGGTGAAAATAAACATAAACGATAAACCCAAAATAACAACATTGATGGTCGCTCTGTCCGCCATGTTGGGAGAGGGGACTGCCGGTAACTGCTGCTTTCTGTAGACTGAATGAAGTTACACGGGTCCAAAGTCCATGTGTACTATTCCGTCACGAGGCAGATGTGTTCTAGCTAAGGTGAGTTGACCTATCCATCACAATTGGCGTTTCAACCAATGAGAGAATGGCAATTGAAGGTTTGACCAATGAGTGGCCTTAAAATATTCCCTTTTTCATGTATTTAATTTCTTTGCTTTTTCACTGATGTTGGCTGAACTTTAGGATTAAGTTTGTGCCTTTCGTAAGATTATACTAGGCCTGGCTAGATTGTTAACAAGAAAAAGTTGAAGACGAAATCAAAGACAAATAGTCTTTATTCTTTGCTGTTGATCAAAATTACAAGACTATACAAATAGCCATCTCATACATTCAAGTACAATTAAATTCCATAACAGCTATATACACATTTACACCCTAGAGGTGCAGTAGACTTAGAACGTGTACATTAGCCAGTTTACGTGGATGTGGAAAAAAATTCTTAATGGGAGGCATTTTTCCAGAATGGCGGATACTGTGGTAGCTTTAGCAGCACTGTCACGTTTTTTTATACCATGTTCAAAAGTACATTAAAAGTTCATCTAATTCAGCAGAATAAGTAAACAGTGACATCTAAATAGTAAATAGTAAAGGCCAAAAAAATCAGGAATCAGAGTATATTACCGTATACATTGTATTTGGCAATAAAAGAATATATATACAGTTACTAGAAGTAAATCTCATGATCCTGTGCATGTACCTGCATACATTTAAGAGAAACAAGAAAAAAAAATTCCTGAATTTTACGTGGACCAGCAGAATTCTCGAACACTGAGTGTATTTATGCACAATAGCAGCATAACAATTTCTATTTCCACTGTTTTTTCCTTATTTCATATGAAATATCATGGTACATCAAGTTTTGTACATCTCATTTTATAGATCTATATTCAATTTTTCTGCAAAATCTAATAATAACTGTACTTTCATGTTACAAATGACAATAAATGTCTTAGGAAACAGACCTTAAAAAAAAATCGATGTGTGCATCAGAAGTGTTCTCGTCAGCATGAATTTTTTTTTCATTCATCATTTCAATTTTCCATCATGTCAATGTGATGCAAGTTGGGGGTCTGGGGCATGCTCTTTCCATATCATTACACACCGATTTTTGTCTGCCAAAGACAACAGATTGGGGAAATTTGTCTGTCAAATAGAGTAGCAGGATAGACGAATGCTGGCTAGAACACTGGTATGTACACAGAAAGAAATCTTTCAGTACAGCCCTCCCCCTACCACATTCATTAATGACCTGTCCCCTACAGCACTGATGTGAGTAGTCCCTGGGAGAAGCCGGCAGCTTCAAGTGTCCGTTCTTGCTCCTCCTCTGAGTCAGACAGTAGTCTCTCCTGGTCCTGCTTGTCTAGTCATCCTATCTGGGTATAGCCTTTCCTGGAGGCATTGGATGTCTTCCACTCCACCTGTGGGCAAACAGAGTTTTCCATGATACAAACTTCCAGACCCAATTGTATGGCAATACTGATAAAATATCTCAACCAGACTGTAAGGTTTGAACCCTTACACCGGGATGGCTGCCTTCTCTTTTCAATAAGTGTAGTGGGTTCTTTATCATACTTGTGATGTGGCTTTCCTCAGTTTTAAACTGTATCTGAG
The DNA here is from genome assembly GCF_001625305.1 of Branchiostoma belcheri. Taxonomy (NCBI): domain Eukaryota; kingdom Metazoa; phylum Chordata; class Leptocardii; order Amphioxiformes; family Branchiostomatidae; genus Branchiostoma; species Branchiostoma belcheri. Next base: position 1,321,182 of record NW_017804287.1, on the reverse strand, counting down.
AGGGTGTCCCTAACCAAAGCTTGGTACTCATTTCTAAGGTCAACTGCCCACTTAAGATAGAGCTTAATAATTAAAAATGTTACCAGAACTGCAGTGAATGGAACACATAATGTCTTACCTCAAA
>NW_017804287.1:1300875-1321038 GCF_001625305.1 Branchiostoma belcheri | reverse complement strand
ACCATGACTGAACCCAACACAGTCACTGCAGCTGTTGTAGTAACTTGTGGTGCTGATAACCAACATGATCAGCAGATCGGACAAGGTCAGTCTCAGGCCATCACTGAATCCAGCCCAAGAACACCAGGAACTTGTGACCTTGATCACCAGCACGAAAATTTTAACCAACATGATCAGACAGGACAGGGCGAGTCTCAACCCTTTGATGTTATAAATCCAACATATAACATCGGTGAAACTGTTCCACAGATAAATACACAGAGCCTGTACAAAGATGAGGAACAGTCCCAGGACATTACTGAGTCCTGCACAACTCCAACAGCTAGTGTGGTTAGTGGTAATGATCAGGCAGGGCAAGGTCTGTATGAGGCTACAACACAACCTTTGGAGGTTAGAAATCCAACATATAGCACATGACCTATACAAAAGTGTGTACAACAAATAGACTAATACACAGCGTCCCCCACTTCCCAACACGACATACTCATGCCCAGCCTCTTCCCCACTCCTCACACTCAGCAAATGTAGCCTAATGCTCAGCCACCCTGCTGCCCCACACTGTAAAATTAATGTGCTCATGCCCAACTTCCCCCACCCCATATAGCAAATGTGCTGATGTCCAGTCCCCCCTTCCCGTACACGACAAATTTGTGTATATGGACGCACCATAAAAGAGCCCCAAATTTGAAGGTGCCGATCTGAGGCAATTTGTTAAGGACAGGGTCCTTGAAATAGCTATTTAAAAGAACCGTCCTGAAGATACCCTCACACACACACACACACACACACACACACACACAAGGAAAATGTACTGATACTCCCTCTGACAAGCCAGCAGAGGCCTACAACCTGCATGCCTATGAAAATAATGACCTTGAATAGCATCCTGAAGATCAAACACCCTTCTTCAATGTTAACAAAATAAATATACTAGATTTTTTCAGATACATTAGTATGAAAAATAACCGCTCTATAGACAAACCAAAAGCCGTTTTCGTTTCTTCATGCTCGAGCTCCCTGAACCTAAATGCGTTCGAATTAAAATCAGCCTTTTGGTATAATATATCATTCCGGTTCTCTAGTATCCAAACCCAGCCACAGCTGACCCAACATATTTTCAGTGATAACCTCCTAGAACAGTTCAGAAGTTGCATTTGGTTCAGTTGTAGAGTGAAATGTTTTAAAGAATACTTCCTATAGAACAGTACTTAAGTGCACATCAAGTGTACATTTCAATATACTGTTAATGTAGTATCTATTGGTGTACCATTGTACGGTTACAGTATTGACTACTTTTTAATGGATGGTCATATATTGTATCCATTTTGTTAGTAATACATAGCTGTGAAAGTTGGCGCAAAACCTACTAAAATGGCAGATGCTGCTGGAGTTTTTTTAAGTATGGCAGATGTTGTTATATTCTATATACTCTGGATGTTCCTAGTAATACAAGGAAGTTTCTCAGCATGTTAAGTAGAAATAGATTTAGATGCGTTGTTGTTATTGTTGTGCTTTGAGAAAGTCATATTTGGCCTAATAGTTTTAGTCCTGGTTTTGATTGTAGTAGATGAAAACCCATCGCAAACACACAGACACACTCAACAAGCTGATGATAATGACGATCTGACGATACTCAACTGAATGTGTTAATATCAGACTTAAGACAATGTAAGCATGTAAAGTGTAAATGTTTGGCCTAGGAATAGTTTTCAATGTAAAAAAAAACAGACAAGCATTCGTCACAGACAATTACACTCTGAACAGTAAATATTGCCGAAAACTGGTTATATCACGTACAGAACATTGTATGATAGACACTGGCAAGTGTAGAAATTTCCTAGAGCAGTACTGCAGTTTAGTAATAAACGCACCGGTCCAACTGTACATGTGAATTACAATCTGCCACTACTTTACATGTAGTACTAGTATCTGATATCCGTGGTGTTGCTGTACTGTTACTTAACAGTAGTAACTTCTATGAATTAATGTATTGTATGTTACATGGCTGTAAACGTTGAGGCAAAGTCTAGACTTAACGGCAGCGTTATGGGCCCCCGGCAAAAAAGAGTCAATTGCTAATACATTATGATTTAACATTTAAAGCAATTCCTTGGCTTTTTCCTTTTTTTCTCCTGTTATTTACAATGTTAATGCATTAAAATGTTCCTTATTTGAAATTTCAACCGGACTGGTATGTTGACTTCATGGCTCCTGTAGTAGTATTGGGTTTTATAACATTACAAGATGTCTTGTTGCTTTTCCTCTTAATTTTTGTTTGGTCCTATCATTTCCTGCAAAATTCTGCGAGCCAAGTAAATAAAATCAGTATTGCATTTACTGATACGCGAGTAAACTAACCTTTTACTAACTATGACGAGAAAGATCGGAGAAATGATTTGTATTTAGTAATACAGTGTACCACACATTGACGCCCTGTCCACATTTTTATAATGATTATGCGTAAATATAATTTTAAGAATTCTTAAATTTAATCTTGTTTTAATTGTTTTCCAATAACTCTCACCAGAAAGGTCCAAGCAGCATAAGGTGCAAAATGCAACATATACAGGGTGTAAAGAACGTTAACCTGCCCATATGAACAATATTAATATTCAAATTTGCAGACTCAGACAATCAATGTTTCAAGGATATACATCTAAGCAAGTATATTTTTCAACAAACGTTTAGTGGCTTTCAAAAATTATAGCAGATTTCAACCTACATGCTTTTATATATTCTTTTTCAAATATCGAAGATGGTATAGAATGCTTTGCCCATCATGCGACGGTTTGCAACGTTTTGAGAAACAAAAAATAGGGTTATTCATCATTGTAAAATATGTATAATTATTCAAATACCCAGTTTCATTAAATCAACACAACCATATAAATAAGATTAATTCAAATTGTTTTTCCACACTGCACTCCGGATCAGAAACTGCGGCACGTGTATTACAAGCCCAACAGCAAAAGGGCAATAAAAGACATATAGTTAGTAACTTCCTGGCAAGAAGGGCCCAACTGAAGAGGTATTCTGACAAGACTGAAAGTTAAGTTTGGATCAACTTTATACTGGTAAGTCGTCTCTCTAGGCACCATATGACATGTCACGTACGCCATAACATACATATACATGTATTACGTCCAGTAGAACATACTATGCCTGTTCGAAGCCCGTATTGTGCCCAGTACTTGAATGGTGTCCTTTTTACCAAACCTATTTTAGCTCCCGAGTCCTACATCCTCTCCGCAAATAGTAGGACTCGGCAGCTAAAATAGGTTTGGTAACCAAGCTACCTGGGCGGAATGTCTCCTTTAAGGTCGAATTTGCCTATTTAAGGTGAAATCCTGTCTATATTTGTCAAATTTTGTGTCAAAAAATAGCGCCTGCAACGGGCATAATGTTGATGATCTAACGTTGACCAAATATTCAATAAGACCAGTGAGGAATCCTGGTTTCGCACAGGTGCAGTACGTTCTTCCGATCGACGTGCTTGTACTGATGCGCGTCTCACAAGCTGGAGGTTTCCTTCATAGCATTGAGCATTATAATTGTAAAACTATCAGTCAAACTGTCAGACCTTTGTATAGTATTCAAGATGACCTGCCGCTAAACTATAACGCAAGGCCACCAAAATACAATGTGTTTAAATCTCACCGGGGCAACATCAGCCTATGTGACATCGTTTTCGACCCACTGTTTACTTATATATTTCTTACGCCACCTCTAGTTTCACTAGTGGTGTTATCTGTTTCTTTGTTTTGTCTTTGTTGTTTATAGACAGAATGCGAGCAGCTTTTTTTTATTTTTATCTTACACGTCCGTTATCTACGCAAAATACAAGTTGCGCTAAATGTTTTTGCACTGGGCAAACTCGTTTTAAAATTGTGTTCAGACCTATACAAGTTGCCAACGCAGACAATCAAACCTGAAAACATTTATTATTTAAACATTAGATGACGTACAGACCTGTTGATAGTTGCATATTCATTTTGTCATGTTAAAGGATTGGCAATTATTCTACTTGCTTTAGGTGTTGAAAAACCCTCAGTAGCAACAAGTGGCTCTTTTTTGTTGTTTGCTACCACAGAGGCATCCAGCGACAAGAGAAGGTACTTGACAACACATGGCAGTAATACTCGATTTGGGACATCAGCTTGTCTCAATGTTTCAATCAGGTGAACGTATTCCTCTTCTTGTTCTGTTTAGGTGGCAGGACAACATGGGGAAACAGCTGAGACACGTGCTGATTCTCCTTCTCATCATCCTGAAGGAGTCTAAATCGCAAGAAGCTGAATGCAGATCACGTTGTTCCTACTCAGATTATTTACGTTGCTACTGTGGAGGACTGGGCCTCACTAGCGTCCCCTTGTTTAATTTGAGCAACCCCATCAATGTTTTTAAATTGTGTGATAATCAGATAACCAGCTTCCCCAATTTCCTCCTAAAAGACCTCCTTCAATTAGATTTGCAACGTAATAAGATATCTAGCATTCTGCCACATTCATTGTCCAATGTACCCCAGCTAGACGTATTAAACATGTGCAAAAACAGAATACATGGAATTAAGCCCGGTGTGTTCTCAAATCATTCAAAACTGAGACATGTGAAGCTGAATTCAAACAGCATAACACACCTCCCGAGTGGTGCATTCTCCAATCTACCTAAACTCGCATGGTTAAGTTTGTATAATAATCAGATAAAATCCATCCAACCAGGTGCATTCTATAATCTACCTAATCTCATGGCTCTATTTCTGAATTCCAACCAGATAACATTCATCCAGCCAGGTACACTATCTAATCTACCCAAACTCGCAAGCGTGAACCTGGACTACAACCAGATAACTTCCATCCAGGCAGATACATTCACCAATCTACCCTGGCTAGAAACCTTGAACGTCGTGGCAAACAGGATATCTGTATTTCATCCCTCTATTCACGGCATGTTGTCAGCACTTAGAGATGTACGTTTTGACGACAACCCCTTGCAGTGCGACTGTGGCATGCGTTCATTCAGGCTTAAAATGACCGGTTCTGTTTCGTTCGAAAAACGTTTAACTTGTGAAAGGCCTGCAAACTTCCACGGACGAAGGCTTTTAGATATTGATCCCGAAGACCTGATTTGCAATGAGACCACCGTATCAACGATGCCTTTTAATAGCCATATCTCAATCACGTCAATCTCAGCCACATCTCAATCTGTGGTGTCAACATTTTCTTCATTTGACACCGTAACTTCTTCGCATTATCATTGGTACTTCAAGGCCAATGCTGGCTCAACAGCACATTATGCAAACGTGACAAAAGAACCACCAACTACACCCCTTGCAATCACTTCAGACAGTTCCCTTAAATCTACTCCAAGTTACGCAATGCATGTACCTGTCGCCATAGGTTACACCTGTGGACCGGTAGCTGGTATTATCCTGATTGGCAGTATCATTTTCATCATCAGGTGGAACAGAAGGATAAAAAATCTACCTTTGGGCCCGAATCCCAAAGCTATTGTAACTACAAACACCACGGCTGTTACAGTAGCAAGTGAGAGCGAGAATCAGTATGAAGATGTAGACCAACAAGATCAGACAGGGCAGGGCCAGTATCAGTCCATCACTGAATCCAAAGCAATTATCACAGCTGTTCTTGTAACGAACCACCAGTATGATGATGTGAGCCAGCATGATCAGACAGGCCAGGGCAAGTCTCAGGCTAATCTTTTAACGAAACCCACAGATACTGCGATAACTAGTGGTCTTGATCAGGCAGGGAAGGGTCAGTATCAAGCTACAACTCACTCCTTGGATGCTACAAATCTATCATATAGCGCAAATTCATCTTATACTGCGATAACTAGTGGTCTTGATCAGGCAGAGAATAGTCAGCATAAAGCTACAACTCAATCCTTGGATGCTACAAATCTATCATATAGCGCAAATTCATCTGATACTGCGATAACTAGTGGTCTTGATCAGGCAGAGAATAGTCAGTATAAAGCTACAACTCAATCCTTGGATGCTACAAATCTAACATATAGCGCAGATTCATCTGTTTCAAAGGCAAATTTCCACAGCCTATACACGGGTCAGGCATCACAACCTAACATTTCGAAATGTACAGGCGCAGGTCACAAAACTGAACCAGGGGAAGGGACGATCTCAGTTGAAGCTGCCCAGCCTCCCCCACTCCCCCCAAAAGGCAAACGTACTGATGCTCAGCCTCCTCCACTCCCCCCAAAAGGCAAATGTGTACGCTGATGCCCAGCCTCCCTCATTACCCCAAAAGGCAAACGTACTGATGCCCAACCTCCCCCTCTCCCCCAAAAGGCAAACGTACTGATGCCCAACCTCCCCCTCTCCCCCAAAAGGCAAACGCACTGATGCGCAGCCTCCCCCATTACCCTTATCTGTTTAAAGAGGGCTTTTCCGTTAACCGTTATGGCCTATTTTAATTTTCCGTTAATCGTTGCCGGCCTGGCAAATGTACTGATACTCCGTCTGACAAGCCAGCAGCAAGCTGTGACAACCTGCACTGCTATGAATAGAACGGCCTAAGGTTGCTTGACCTTCAGGATGCTATTCAAGGGCCTTGAATAGCATCCTGAAGGTCAAGCAACCTCTTTTAAGGTCTGAAAATGGATATGCATTTTATCCAATGCATAATCATTTCGAATTCGTATTTTCGTCCTATGCATATGCCTCTTGAATCTCAATGTGGTATAATGGTTCTAACACGGTTCGGTTGTATCAAACTCCAGTCACAGCTGACCCAACATGTTAGCATGAGAGCAGAACAGATGCTCATTGTAAACCTCCTAGAACAGTTTAAAACTTACCGACCATTTTACCATTTTATTCTAGACTGGCATGTTAAAATCTTCCTAGAACAGCATTTTACGGTACCTATATCGTGCATTCCCATATATATCTATAAGTATCTGAGTGTATGTGTGGCGCTGTACTACTACACTAATAATGGCGGTTACATGGTTGTAAAAAAAAGGAGGAAGGCCTGCTTGACTATCAGATGATGTTGTGCAATTGAAGTTGTTTATTTATAATTAATTAGTACTGTATATATATCAGCCAAAGGTCTGTTTATACATAGAAAATTTTTATTGCTGTAATAGTTGTAACAAGTATCGACGATTCACCACTTGGTATAAAGTTCTTATCAAATTGTATCATCATGTATATATTATCATCTTGCTACATGGCTGTTGAATTTTGGGCTAAATCTACTTAGAAAATTAAGTTTTCATACATTGTAAATATGCTTAGAAATGAAAGCAAGTTTGCATGTGAGAGATTTAGATTTGTTTTGTGCTTATCAGAAACTTTATTTGACCCAATTTTCACTGCTAGTCCTGGTTGTGACTGTAAAATCATCATTAACAGACACACTCAACAATATGTACAGTAAATATTGCCAAAAGAAAAGAAAACTGGTTACACCTCGTCATGGAATCACTTGACACTAGTAATGGATGCATTCTCCTTTAGAACACTTACTGAACTGATGAAGACAATATCCGTGTAACTGTGTACATCGTAAAGAAACATGCTATAATCAGCTTATCAGTTTCCTGTCACTCTATCACTTATCAGTCTAGATGTACGAGTGACGATGGGTTTGGTCACCAATCTATCTACTATGATATCTTGATGTTTTAACCCGATGTTATTCTTGAGTTCTGTGTGGTATTTCTGAAGGTGTTTCTAAATTCTTAAGAATAAACCACCACAAGTAAAAATCACTGTGCAACTCTTTTAATGAATGAATCATGAAAAGCAAACTTGAAGGAAAATAAACATTTGTAAATCATAAATGTGCAAAAACAGAAAAGATGTAGAGTATGTTTTACGCCCATAGTATGGTGCATCGATACTTCTACTGAAGCGTGTTCATAAGTAAGATATTTCTGAAGGTACAGAGCACACACAAACAAACAATCATATCTGACGCCATGTTGTCAGTCGGCCCAGCACGAGAAGGATCCGCTTTCGTCGACCTCCCTGCAGTACATGCCATCTGGGCAGGGGGCGCTGCCGCACCCGTAAAATTCCGGCAGGCGCAGGTTTGGTGGTGGAGCTAGGTGTACAAATGAAATATTTTCTTGGTTGTATAAACCTGTCTTCTGCTTCATGGAGTAACAAAGTTTCACAAATTCGGCCATACCAAATGTGAAAACACAAAGCATACTTATTAAGCTCTATGAATTTTTCGACGTGTATGTGTATTAAAGTAGTCTCTCTACATTCATTTTGTCTTCGCGAAGATAATACTTTACGCTCTGTTGTTTCATTCTATTTTTCTGGTTGCTTGGTTATGGGCGTGCCTTAATTTAACCAATTGAATACTAGTACATCCAAGACTGGCAACATTAACGAGGAAAAAGGATCCGTTGAACCATACCTTTTTCACTTGAAGACTTTTTATTCACCAAATCTGAACACAACACTTATGATGGACAAATGTTTACTTTCCTTTGCTATTCATGGTTCCCAAGTTGCACAGCTATTTTATTTGTTTACTTGTGCTCATTAAATTTACAGAAACTATACCAAACCTAAAGAATATTTTAGACAACCCAAATTCGGGGATAAATCATGACCCCTTACATTATCATAACGAAAATAATCATGTTAATGATAAATAAACTTCTCAGTTGATTTGGGTGTAGCCTTCCTTGGACGGACGGGAGGTCTTCCACTCCACCTACGTCAGGAAAACAGAAGTAAGATATCATTTGTGGTGAGATCAAAGATACACCAGAGTCCTTTTTTACAAATCTTGTATACCTTCATTCAAATGGTGTGATACATTCATCAATACACCAAGCTACTTTGCTTATGCATTCTTTTTTATTACTATACTTCATTCAAGTAGTTAATTTCTTTCATGTATATATATTCTTGTAATGCATGTAATAATCATGGCTCTTGAAATTAGTCGGAACTAGTGTCGATGGGCCAAGTGTCAGCCGATGCTGACTGTCCATTTCAATTAGCAGTTCAACCAATGACAGCGTAGCAATTAAGAGAGTGACAAATGAGAGAGTGGCTGCAAATATGTGCATATTCATGTTTTTATTTTGTTTATATTTTGTTATGTTTTTATTTTGTGATCGGTTGTCATTATGTAAAAAGGCGACTTGTAGACATTTTACCTCAAAGAATGCCAGTGTTCCCGCTACACAGAAAACCGCCACTATGAGCAGCTGCCATTGTAAGATCAGGTACGTGCTGTAGAAAAAGCCTGCTGCTGCTGTCAGGGACTGGAAAACAGAAGAATCCGAATCGAAACAGGATAAATACAATCCAGATAACCCTAGTCGAAGGCATTGTAACATACACAGAAGGTATTGTTTTGGGTGTGTCTGTGGGTTTGTGTGTGTGCTTGCCCAGTTGCAGGGAGTGGATGAATACTATAGCTAGTATTTGACGTTACGCCTGAAAGGAGAACCAAGCGCACCGGGTGGGAGTAAGTGGGTAGTACGAGGGGGAATGCAGGAAGTGATGACTTTACATGTGTAATACCCGATTGAGTTGCCTCATACAATCCCTTCCACTACACTTCTCAGAGGTTTAAAATCTCCAATTTATTGTTACAAACAAAACTTGCTGAAAAACGGGTAAGAACAACAGATTCGTTGTTTGATTGGCCGATTAAGTAAGTAACACTACGTTTACAGGTTAATTGCTTTTTTAATCATAGAGCAGAAAAGGGTTCAAACTATTATTGTTTGATATATGTTACCTGAGTGAAGAAGAATAAAGCGAATGCCGACGCCGCGCTGTCTTCAGAAAACAGGGAGCCGAGGATAGAGTACACCTGCGTGTTGAAACAGGCGTCACCGAGTCCCAGCAGGAAGCCGCACAGCACAGCCACGTACTTACTATAATGGTGGAACAAAAACATTATTGTCATGGTCTGTGTGTGTGTGTACGTGTGTGTGTGTGTGTGTGTGTGTGTGTGTGTGTGTGTGTGCGCGCGCGCGCGCGCGCGCGAGCCGCGCGTGCGATTCTACCAGTAACTGCTTTCTTCACAATTTTCGTCATGTTTGCTCCACAAATACCGATATATTGGAATAGTGCTGTTTAAACTTAGTATGTAGATAAGTGACTAGAATATTGCCTTTCCAAAATCTATTTTTCAAGCCCTGAGATATACATTGAGGACGTACTTAGACTGTATGAGTACAGGATAGTAGCTGGCATCAGTGATGATTTCCGTGATGGGTGAAGACTGCGGCAGGTTGATGTAGATGAGATAGTACGCCGTGGTGTGGACCAGGAACCCCAGCAGAATGATGGGATCGCGCCCGTGGCGGTTAGCTAACTTCCCGCTCAGACCAAACGCAGCTCCGCCTTCGTTAGAGTCAGGAATGTTTATGGATAAAATGTTCAGTAGATTCAAGCATAGACCATCCAAATTATTTGTCATTATGCTAACATTTGCAGTTGCTACGTATACAATGCCCCAAAATAAAAGTTGCTAGGTATCAAATTTTATCATTGCAACACAGCATCAGTTACACAGGGTTTTAGAGGCTCTTAACTGACGGTTTGTAATTTAGCCAGATATTGTCTGAGTTTATTTGAGAAAGTTGTATAATTTTTTTCCATTACAACCATTTTTTCGTGTTTCTTTTTTTTAAAATCATAAATAAAGGCAAGTATAACTAAAACTGTTCAGCCAATGTCCATCAGTCTATGTTACTGCTTTCCTTTTGGTAGAAAGCTAGTTTGTTTTCTGGTATGATCTGACAGTGTAGTGTTTTTATTTACCTATAATTTCTCCTGCACCAAGGAAAGCACCTGAGATCCCTATGAGAGACTTCGCCTCGTCACCAAAGGCCTTTGTGTTCCCAATGCAGGTACCGTACACTCCGCTATAGAAATTCAGTTCCAATCCTGAAAAAAAGTATAGAATGCAATTTCATACCAATTTCGTTATCACATAATCAAGATACGGCCAATTTGATTTGATTACATGAATGATATCCTTTGGAACCCCAAAACTGATGCGAGTATGCGAATAAAAAAAGGTTGGCAAAAACAGTGTCGCGGACGAGAATTCATGCGCGTCTCAAATCAACATGGCCCAACTGAAAGCTAAATTAAAGAACCACCTCAGCAGAACATATTCATATACTACGCTCGTGTGAAATCCAGGACGTAATGTATATACATGTAGGACTAGTAATCATGCAGTCTTGCCCGTGTATGCGTAGGACTAGTAATCCTTGATTTGTTTTTGTATTATTGCCTTTATTACTATGAGTTGTGGCTCTTGGTTTGACAAGTTTGTTTTATTACCACCTTACTGAGTTGCGGCATTATATAGTACTTTTACTTGTACTAAGTTGACTTTAATTTGTACTTATAAGTTGACTTATCATTTTGTTATATCTGTTATTTTCTTGTATATTTTATTTATGTATGCCTGCACGGTACATTGAAAAACGCCTTAGTGGCGATATGTACACCCTGGGTAAACAAATAAAAACAAACAAACAATGTAACCTTACCCGTGTATGCAAAGCATATCCCGAGAAGAAGCATCTCTCTCGTTTTAAAAAGTTGAATAGACCGTTCTGTAAAACAATATTCATTTTATGACGTTCGATAACAATAACACTGAATTTCTTTTCAATATGTACGTACATGTACGAATAAACGAAATGTATAAAAAGTTTTGGAGGCTACCACATATGTATGGACATTAACATGAAGCAATAACAAAAACTTGAATTGGATTTCAACTTACTGAATGCTTGCAGTGGTCCCTCTTTATTCTCGACGTCGTTTTCACTGTTTGAAAGAACATTGCCGTTACATATCAGATGTGTATTATTTCAAGAAGACTAAATTGGACCTTCAGTTATTTAAAAATTGTTCACACAATCAAAAAGTCCCTGTCCAAACCTGTTGACATTCAGAGACGCTGAATCTCCAGGCTTCTTGTTCCTAAGTGTGAACAACATGAGTGTTCCCACACAGGACACCACCAGTAGTGACACGTACACCTGGATACGGGTTTTGGCTGGAGATAACAGGCATAAGCACGGGTAAGAGCAAAACCTAGCAGGTTATGACAAAACTGTACTCATGTTCCATCATTACAATCACTAGCATTCATGTTGTGTATCGTGTATGTTTGATACCCCGGTACTATGTACACTTGCATTCGGGTTTTGGCTAAAGGTAAAAGGTGAAAACATGCATATGTGTAAGAAAACCACCAAGAAGGTCACGATAAAACTGCGACCACGTCTCTGTGCAAATAAACTGTACACCCATCAGGCTATCATCATCATTACTAAATTGTTATAAGAAAAAAAAGAATGCGACTCACGATCGATGATCTCCTTTCCCGTAAACTCCTGCCAGACAAAAACGTTCCCAAACAGAAAACTGGAGGACAATGAAAGAAAACCAAATCCAACAACCGTTATTGCAGGAGACTATTAAACAATGTTTGAAAGAGAGCATTTCTTTATCGTCGCAACCCCTTAGAATGGAGAACAGTTAGGTTGTAAAATATCACCAATGTACAACACTATCCAGGAAGGCTGATCTCACCTGCTAGTCTGTAGTGCCCAGAAGAGGCCGCTGTTCCGTCCGATGGTTTCTGGTGTCGAGTTCAGCGTTAGATATGAACCCTCTCCGGTCCAAAGAACTGGTACAAAATCAGGATTTAAATTAAAAATATCATCAAGCCTTGCTATAAATTAGTATAATTGCTAATGAAGAAACAGTTAGAAGTCATTTAACTGTTTTACAGTTAAATGTACACAATTGACCTGAAGTAAACTACAGCATGTATTTGTAAGCCTTACTTGATGCGCCCAGTCCCAGTAACACAGACCCCACGTACAGAGCCCAGACCATCGGGTAGATGAACACGGCTATAAAGAGGCTGCAAAAAGCAAAAACGAGATGATCTTAATCCACAGTAGACATAACACTTAAATATACAAGATATAAGCCACCGAAAACGTCTTGAAACAACGTTCATTTGGTTTTCACGGTTATCTATGGACATGGAAGTATTGTTTTGGTGGCAGAGCGGTGGATTTGTGAATCTTGTTAGGACAGAGTAGGCTGGCAGCACGTGGGTAATGAAGATTGACAGGCAAAATGGCGGGTCAAAAATTTCAAGAAAGAGAGGTTGACATCAATTTGATGTACTGACCTAAGCTTTCTTCAGTTGTTTAGTAAAAGACAAAACAGCTTTAAGGCATTATATGCACGACGTATATAATACGGTATAAGCTATCATCTTGATGGATGCAAAATCATCATATGGTAAGATAAAAAGAATTTCTCCAGTCGTATTGTAGCCAGTCCCGGCCCCCTCACCAGTACATGACAGCTCCGATGACCATGGAGTTCCGAGGTCCGCACACACTGACCACAGACGGGGCTCCCCAGTTAGCCATGGCAAATACTGTGTAGATGATGGCCAAACTGTAGTGGAAGCACAGAATTAATATATAGTGTGTCAGAGCCACCATTGTATGTTCAGTACCTTATCCACGCGATTTGTTGTGGCCTAACCTCTGAGGGTAACATCACAATCTTACTTCAACACTCCGAAATGCATTTGCATAATAGTATATTTGTCTATATATATAGGCTATTGAAAATGCATGCACGTTCGTGCCACATAATTTCTGTTGCATGAGAATGTAGTCTATATCTTGCACAACGTGAGGAGGTTCGAGTTCGTCGGACGATGTTGATTATTTCCAAGCAAGTTGTGACAGAACCAAATGATCTAAGAGACTCTGCATTTCCAAACAAGACTGCTGGATATTTGAAACACATGCCCGACTGTCGGGCGAGGATGCTCTCAGTTTCAGTTCGCAATCGTACGACGGCCGTACGACAAATGTAATCAGGCCTAGTCTTACCTGATGTACCCGCTGCCTCCGTCAAACTTCCCTTCCTCCTGAACGCTTTGGATGACGGTTTCCTGCAAAGAAAGGAAAACAGCTGAACACCAGTATTCCACAGTTTAGGTTGTTTTCTGAATTACTAGTAGAAAGAAAGAGAGCATATACAAGTTGATATAAAAGTTTGCAGTTTAATTTTGCAGCTGTATAGTAGCCAAATTGAGGGACGTTACGTACGTAAATCGAACACTAGTCCACTGACACAGCCGACTTTGAGCCGACTTACTCCGACTTGGCCAAGGGACACTCGGCCTACGGAATGCGGCCAAATTCGTCAATGTGTGACAGGCCTTTTTCTGACTATCCCATGTATGCCTTTACTTTTGTTTGCCATCGTACACGACGTGTGCAGTTATCAGGGTGACCTGGCCGGCACCTAACCTGAAGGCCCAAGGTCAAAGTTTGTCATACTAGATGCCGGTGTTTCCCCAGCTCAATTAAGGTCAGATCAAAAATATACTATAGATTCATCACATACCTCAATCATTCCAGCAGTGTTGAAGGCGGTGAAAATAAACATAAACGATAAACCCAAAATAACAACATTGATGGTCGCTCTGTCCGCCATGTTGGGAGAGAGGGCTAGACTGAATGACGTTAATACACGGGTCCAAAGTCCATGTGTACTATTCAGTCACGAGGCAGATGTGTTCTAGCTAAGGTGAGTTAACCTATCCATCACAATTGGCGTTTCAACCAATGAGAGAATGACAATTAAAGGTTTGACCAATGAGTGGCCTTAAAATATTCCCTTTTTCATGTTTTTAATTTCTTTGCTTTTTCACTGATGTTGGCTGAACTTTAGGGTTAAGTTAGTGCCTTTCGTAAGATTATCCTAGGCCTGGCTAGATTGTTCACAAGAAAAAGTTGAAGACGAAATCAATGACAAATAGTCTTTATTCTTTGCTGTTGATCAAAATTACAAGACTATACAAATAGCCATCTCATACATTCAAGTACAATTAAATTCCATAACAGCTATATACACATTTACACCCTAGAGGTGCAGTAGACTTATAACGTGTACATTAGCCAGTTTAGGTCGATGTGGAAAAAAAATTCTTGATGGGAGGCATTTTTCCAGGATGGGGGATACTGTGGCAGCTTTAGCAGCACTGTCACGTTTTTTATACCACGTTCAAAAGTACATTAAAAGTTCATCTAATTCAGCAGAATAAGTAAACAGTGACATGTAAATAGTAATGGTAAATGCCCAAAAAATCAGGAATCAGAGTATATTACTGTATACATTGTATTTGGCAATAAAAGAATATATATACAGTCACTAGAAGTAAATCTCATGATCCTGTGCATGTACCTGCATACATCTAAGAGAAAAAAAATTCCTGAATTTTACGTGGACCAGCAGAATTCTCGAACACTGAGTGTATTTATGCACAACAGCAGCATAACAATTTCTATTTCCACTTTTTTTTTCCTTATTTCATATGAAATATCATGGCATATCAAGTTTTGTACATCTCATTTTATAGATCTATATTAACTTTTTTTGCAAATCCAAATAATAACTGTACTTTCATGTTACAAATGGCAATAAAAGTCTTAGGAAACAGACCTTAAAGATTGATGTGTGTATCAGAAGTGTTCTAGTCAGCATGAATTTTTTTTTCATTCATCATTTCAATTTTCCATCATGTCATGTGCTGCAAGTTGGGGGTCTTGGGCATGCTCTTTCGGGAAAAGTTTGAAATATTGACCCTCTGAAATGCTATTTTCTGCAATTTGAGCAGCATATTAAGCTGGTATGACATCTAGATCTCTTTCCATATCATTACACACCGACTTTTGTCTGCCAAAGACAACGGATTGGGGAAATTTGTCTGTCATGAGTAGCAGGGTAGACGAATGCTGGCTAGAACACTGGTATGTACACAGAAAGAAATCTTTCAGTACAGCCCTCCCCCTACCACATTCATTAATGACCTGTCCCCTACAGCACTGATGTGAGTAGTCCCTGGGAGAAGCCGGCAGCTTCAAGTGTCCGTTCTTGCTCCTCCTCTGAGTCAGACAGTAGTCTCTCCTGGTCCTGCTTGTCTAGTCATCCTATCTGGGTATAGCCTTTCCTGGAGGCATTGGATGTCTTCCACTCCACCTGTGGGCAAACAGAGTTTTCCATGATACAAACTTCCAGACCCAATTGTATGGCAATACTGATAAAATATCTCAACCAGACTGTAAGGTTTGAACCCTTACACCGGGATGGCTGCCTTCTCTTTTCAATAAGTGTAGTGGGTTCTTTATCATACTTGTGATGTGGCTTTCCTCAGTTTTAAACTGTATCTGAGAGGGTGTCCCTAACCAAAGCTTGGTACTCATTTCTAAGGTCAACTGCCCACTTAAGATAGAGCTTAATAATTAAAAATAGTTACCAGAACTGCAGTGAATGGAACACATAATGTCTTACCTCAAAGAAAGCGAGTGTCCCTGCCACTCCAAACACCACCAGGATGAGTAACTGCCACTGCAGCAGGAGGTACTTACTGTAGAAGAACCCTGCTGCTGCTGTCAGGGACTAAAAGAAAAAGAAACAATCAGGATCAAATACTCGTTTAAGTCATTGCAATGTCTCAAAGTCAGTGAACCTAGACAGTGTCAAAAACAGACTGACAGTGTGGAACTCTTTGCACCATTATACCATCCAATTGTACAATTGTCATATGCAGTATAAGTGTCTTTGTTGTGTTTTATATCCATTTGTGTACCCGAATGTATTGTATTTGCCATGTTTTTTTTAATGAGATGTGAAGTCAGCGTAATTCAGAAGTACTGCATTGTACATGTATATTCACATGCCTTTAACTTATTACCCACAACATATTATACATATACTGAGCACACATTGCATTTCACTAAGCATGCCTATATTTTTAACTACATGCCTAATGGCACAGCAAGCAGAGCATACTTGTAAATATAATTACTTTGAAGAATTGTTGAAGGTTCTATACAAATACAACCTGTACAAATTTGAAGAGTGCGAATGCAGGTGCACTGTCCTCTGGGAACATGAAGCCCAGGATAGAGTACACCTGTGTGTTAAAACTGCTGTCTCCCAGACCCAACAGGAAACTGCACAGGATCGCTACGTACTTACTGTAGGGGAGGAATATCAAGTTTAGTGATGGAATTCTAAAATCTTAAAAACACCTATGTACTAGTATTGGCATAGATGCTTTTTTTAAAGCCACAATATTTCCCATATTGGAAAGAGGACAGATGAATGGATAGCTGAATGGATATATGAGGGAATGGATGGATATATGTAGATGGCTGAATAAGATTCTAAAACTTATGTAGAGATCATACAGTCTTTGCAGTATAACATACGCACTTGGAGTCCATGAGTACGGGATAGTAGCTGGCATCAGTGATGATTTCTCCGATGGGTGAAGACTGCGGCAGGTTGATGTAGATGAGATAGTACGCCGCCATGTGGACGATGAAGCCAAACAGGATGATGGGATCACGCCCGTGGCGGTTGGTCAGTTTCCCGCCCAGACCAAACGCCGCTCCGCCTGTAAAAAAGGAAGATATAGTCTGAACACCCCTTTAATAGGCTGTTTTGGCAATTTGAACTGGCCCAAATATATGCTGATGGCTGACACTGGAATAAACCACTATGGAGCAGAGGAGACCACACAAAAAAAAACATTTCTTATTGTTTAAAAAGTACTAATACTAGACGTTATACTTTATTAAAATGCTATCTGGAAACATTTTAAGATATTAAGAGACAGTAGAAAACTAATAGAAAGATTACCAAAAAAATTCTGTCAATTCAAAGACTAGAAATGACAGGCTGTAATTTGTAACATCATACATTTTATTGTTCTATGGCTCACCTAAGATTTCCCCAGCCCCAATAAAAGCACCAGAGATGCCAATAAGTGACTTTGCCTCATCACCAAAGGCCTTTGTGTTCCCAATGCAGGTACCGTACACTCCACTGAAGAATGTTAGCTCAAATCCTGCAACAACATTCAAGACTTTAAACAGAATATTTTGTGGTTTATCTAATGATTCTATTCATAAACTATTAGCTAGCATTATGTATAAATTGTGAGTTCAAACAAGATACTAGAACCTGAAAATGTAACAATTATAAGAAGTTAGTCAATTATAAACCTGGCAAAAATGTTTGGCAACAATTCTACATACTTGTATATGATTGTTTTCTCACCTGTGTAAGCAAAACACACTCCAAGGAGAAGCATTTCTTTTGTCTTGAGAAGCTGGATGGAACGTTCTACAAGATGGAAAGAAAAATTCTTTTAATGTGCTAAAATTCACACAAAAACCTTTACTCTGACTTATAAACAGCATTCATGCACTTCCACAAGTCTAAAATCCACATAGTAATAATCAAACCAGAATGAAGTCATTACTTACTAAATGCTTGAAGTGGTCCCTCGCTGGCCTGGTCTCCACTGTTTCGAACAAAATTAATGTTTAAGTGTACACAGTTATATATAATGTTTAATGGCAATATTCCAGCTTCTTTGTCTAAAAATTCACCAAAATAGTAAATCATACATAAACAACTGGTTAAAAACATATTTTAGAAGTATAAAATTACCTTACATTCAACGTAATACTAGGAAGAAACCAGGCATTCCACAAACCTGTTGACATTTAGAAGATCTGAGCGATCTTCCGGCCTTCTGTTCCTCAGTACAAACAACATGAGTGTTCCCACACAGCACACCACCAGTAGCACCACGTACACCTGGATACGGGTTTTCGCTGGGGGTGAAAGGTGTACACATGCGTAAGAGCACCACCTAACGGTTTATGATAAAACTGCACTCTCAAAACATAAGTGTTAACAATATTGAACCTTACTAGAATACGAGTATTTTGCATCATAGTCATACCCAACAGTAAGTATTGGAGGAATGTAATGCCTTTATAATACACAGCCGTACTCACAATCAATGGTCTCCTTTCCACTGAATTCTTGCCACACAAAGATGTTCCCAAAAAGAAGACTAGAAAATAATACAACAGTTGAAACTGTCAGATTGAAGTGCAAATAAAATTTTAAATATACGACTATAAAATATCAGAATTACACCAAATTTATTAGCTGAGAACTTTACCTGCATTGTAGCAGTGCCCAAAATATTCCGCTGTTCCGTCCAATAGTTTCTTGAGTGGAGTTGACTGTGAGAAAGCTTCCTTGTGCAGTCCATATTACTGAAAACAATAAGACGACACAATCACACATTATGCATTTAAGAACATTGATACACAACATAAAAGATTCTAACAGTTATAATTACCCTAGCCCTAATGTGCATATTTGCACATCAAAAATAGTTACTGGAATTTCTTATTAATATAACTTCATAATATTTTTCAATAAATATATTATTTCATTATTACCTGCTGCCCCTAGTCCAATCAGCACAGATCCCAGGTACAGTGCCCAGACCATTGGGTAGATGAACACAGCTATGAAGAGGCTGTGAAAAAAACATACGATTGAACCATTGTGTCAATTTGCTGCTTTATTCTAGCAGTATATCTATCAAGTCCATGTGAAAAATTTGCAAGACAGACAGGACTCACCTTTACACATTTAACACTCAAAGTGACAAGTTCTATTCTCAAGCAAATATTTATGTTCTTATGGTAATTACTTTGTCCTCTGCACTACCCATAGTGCTTCACATCTCCCTGCATGCAATGGGATCCTAATTTGTTTGTCCTCTACCCATAGCACTCCATGTTTCCCAGCATGCAATGGGATCCATAAAAAGCTCTGTGACTTTGTAGTTCTAACTGATGACTACTAGTATATCCTCACCAGTACATGACTGCTCCGATGACCATGGAGGTTCGAGGTCCGCACACACTGACCACAGACGGGGCTCCCCAGTTAGCCACAGCAAACACGGAGTAAATAATCGCCAGACTGTAAAAGAAGAGAGTCCAGTAAATAATGTTCCTTAGTCTAAAAATTTAAAACAAATATCAGTTGTATACTGTGCATATGCATGCATTAATTTTTTGTAAGTCATAACCAATTATTTAGCCTGACTAGTACCTCACACTAGCAGTCCTTTCAAAAGTAAGGTCCCTACTAGTAAGGTTGGTGTATCCGACTTGGCTACAACAGGTATGATCATGCATTATGTGTTACTACTAATAGATTTTTTTCAGACATGCAACTTGAGA